>NC_134585.1:115235149-115543899 GCF_037038515.1 Microtus pennsylvanicus
TGCTGCTGGAGAGAGGATGTTTTTTAATGTTTCTGGTCCCTGCCCTCTGTCAACACCGCTGGAGCTCCAGTCCTTGAATATGGAAAAAAAAAACAGCCCTGCCAATCTGGGCTGAGTCCTCCCTGGGGTTACTCATGGGCAGCACCTGTTTCGTTACAATTGCCCTTCCCAAAGCATGTGACTTGTCTTCCAGAACAACATCACTTCCACTCCAGCCCCGTAATTTATCGTTAAGAAAGAGTGAACGGATTCAGCGTAGTGAGGGCTGCATAGAGACTGAGCGAGACTCTGATGGAACCTGAAGGCAAAGCCAGAAGCACATGCATCTGTAGTAACGTCAGCACATCTAAAAACACTGATTGAAACCGGGGTTAGGAGCCAGTTGCCCCTGCTTGTACAGACACCTGCAAAATGTTGCCTCGGAGTGCAATAAAGAGGCATGTTTCCTGCAGCTTCCCCGGAAGGAAGGAGTAGCCCTCAGTGGAGGCCAGCTTCTCTCGCTTTCTCCTCTACTCCCAGAAAAGGCCAGAAGATTGGAGGGACAATTATAGCCCCGTATGGTGGCTGAAGAGTCCCTGGAGCCAAAGGGAGCTTGGGAGTGAAAGAAACAGAGAGAAAGCAGCAAGGGCAAGCAAGGCAGAGTGTCTAGCAGGAGCCAAGACCTGGGAGAGGCAGGACAGGGGACCCCCAGCTATTTCTGCTCCGCATTTGGCAGCCTCTCCATCTTGCTGTGTTTATGGCCCCGACGTGACTTTCTGCCCAAGTACACCCACTAGGCTTGCGCTGAGAAAAACTTACCACCTTCCACTCAGTTCAAGTTTCATCTGGTTCGCACCCATGAAGCTCTGGTTTCAAGAGCTCTGCGCATTTTTGTGGCTGAATGCAGACAACTGGATACAAAGCAGACGTAGAGAACACCTGCAGTATTTCATCCCTGACACCAGTTCCAGTTTCAATATGTGTGTGTGTGTGCGTGTGTGTGCATGCGTGTGTTCGCACGCACGCGTGTGTATGTGTGTGTGTGCGCGCGTGCGTGTATGTGTGTGCGTGTGTGTGTGTGCGTGTATGTCTGATACTTGCGTACATGTGGAGGGATGCTGTGCTCCGCGTGCAAATAGGTAGAGGCCATGGGTGAATATCGGATGTCTCTCTCTATTCCTCTCTCATTGAACCTGGAGCTGGCTGACGACGACTGGCCAGCAAGCCCCAAGGGAGCCCCCTCGCTCCACACCCCAGCCCTGGGATTACAAGTGTTCACCATCACCCAGAGCTGTTCTTGAGGGTGCTCCGGATATGAAGGCAGGTCGCTACGCTTTCACAGAAGACACCTCACTCACTGAGCCATCTCCCCAGAATCCCCATCTCCTTTCTTTTGAAGTGACCGATCTGAGTGGCCAGACTTGGTGGCCCACTTTCTCCAGCTTTGATGTCCACAACTGCCAGCTTCCTAGGACACTAGAAAAGGAAACTAGTCCTAAGAAGTTTCAGCACTTCCACAACATGCCAGGGTGACCAGGAGGCCACTGCGGATAAAGAAGGGAGGGGCTTCCGAGAAGGCATGCCAAGCACAGAGCACAGGTTGTAGTTTAGAGAAGATAACACAGCCTATCACGCAGGCTATGGAGGGAACCAGCAGTTTCTCTCCGGACCGGGGCTGCATTTTCTGAAGCTGAGAGAGTGTGCGGGAACAAGGGCTAGTGGTCACTCTGGCTCAATCATCCCAAATGTTACTTAGTGCTTTGAAGGGAAAAGGGAGCGCAGAATCGGAGGCCTGGTCCACAAAGGCAAGGATTCGAAGTGCTATTTAATCATCCCGGACTTCACCCAACCCATCCTGTTGGTGTGAGAGCGGAGCAATTTGTTACTTCTGCTGTCATCGACACTGGGAGGCCACAGTCAGCGATCCGCAAGCAGCAGGAGCAGAACCAGATGTAGAGAAGGAAAGTGGAGATGGCTGTCCATCTGGACTGAAGGGACAGTAGGAGAGTGGAGGGCTCCTGGGTCCCCTTCATCCCAGGCCCTACTGCAGGGAACCGGGTAGACGTCAGGGAGTGAAAAAATACTGTTTGTCTTGGCTTTCCTAAACCAGGCCGTTCTCCTAGCTTCTGTCCACAGCCTACCAGGATATACATCAGCTTCTGTTTCATTTATCTGATTATATTATCTCCTTAAGACAAGGACTTCACTTACTCAACTTGTCCCTCCCAGCATTATTCACTCTGTTTGCTGACTGGGCACAGGAGACACTGCTATGGTCAAAGTGCAGTTGGCTTTCTCCGCTGAAACTGAAGGGTATGTGGGGCTGCAGATCAGTCTCTCTGTCTACACAGCACTCCTTGGTTGGGATAAGATGCCTGTCCTCCTTAGGGCAAAAGATCTTTGTTTTAAGTGTATGGGGCAAGGCAAAGTGTCAGAATAACTCCCCATTTCATATTTAAAAGTCAGAGTCTTAGCTCTTCCAATAACTGCCTCCTGGCAGTGGAGTGAGGGAACTCTGTAGCTGAGCTCTGAGAGAAGCATGCAAGGACAGGGAAGACCCCGTCACTCTCTTTAGTGTATGTCTATTCAAGGTAGCCAGAAACAAGCACCAGTCTTTCCATGGCAATGGCTCTTTGTCCCAAGGGCCCTGAAGTCATCTATATGGGCAAGAGAACTGATAAGATTCTAATAGATGAGATTCTAATTCAGGTATGAAATACATATATTTCATGTATTTCACCAAGGGAATCTCAGAAAGAACTATGCCAAGAGCTAAACTGCAGCCTTCAGAGTCCCATAAAATATAACTTCTATGTTTTTAAGGCCCTTCTCTCTGTGTCTCTCTATGGTGGAGGCACAGTTCCCATTTCTAACTCAAAGCAAATATGTTAGATTGGTTCCAGGTATGATCTTCGGCAAGCCATAGGTATGTATGTTATCTTTGTAAATTTAGGAATGGTTATCACACAGTTAGGAGGAAGACTTCAGAAGCAGAACTAGTTTTCATCAGTCCTTCAGTTCCATTAAGATTGAAACCCTCCAGAAAAGAGATAAGAGGTTGCTTCTCTGCTAGATGAGCCTTGTTAGCACACCGTTAGGAAGTCTCTGCTAGCAGCATAGAGAAACTACATGGAGAACAGAGGGGACCACCTAACGTTGAGATGAAAGACACCCACCTGTCACTCTGTCTCAGCCATTTTTAGAGGCAGCCCAGAGGAAACCTGTGATACCTTGGAGCACAGGGGAAGCATCGTGCTGCATCCTGGATGCCTGGCCCACGGAACCATGAGCAGACAGAATGGTTATTTTGAGCTGCTGAGTGTTTTGAATCAGTAAGCACCTAGAGTTGGTAACTGGAGCAATGAGCAGTAGATAAGGAGTCATGGTTGATCAGTGCTAAGAGGCCTAACTGTGATTGTCCCATCTCTTCAACCTCATTTCCTACTTTGGCATCTTATTCATTAGTGTTGCATGGAGTTTTCTTAAGGAACCATGACTTCATGGTACCAGTGATTTTAGACCACTGGCTGTGGTGACTTAATATAATCTTTTTTTCTTTGTTCTTTCTGTTTTTTTTTTTTTCTGAGACAATGTCTCTCTACATAGCCCTGGCTGCCCTGGGACTCACCTTGTAAACCAATCCAGCCTCCGTCTCACAGCATCTGCATCCTCCTGCCTCTGCCTCTCAGGTGCTGGGGTTAAAAGGTGCATGTCACCACACCTAATGACTTTCTAGAATTCTTGGAATAAATAAGAACATTGAACTTAGAAGTTTAAAAAAAAAACCTACCCAGGTTTGGAGACCATGTAAGAGGCAGAGTCATAGTTCAAGTCCACCCTATGCTCTTACCCCTATCACCAAAAACTCCCAGTAGCTCCAAAGAACCACTAAATTAACTTGACATCCGAAGTTTTAAATCTTTAAAGGAGACTGCTGCTTACTCGGTTCCATGCCATAAATGTCCAGAAAAAGCTTGCTGACTTGAACTGAATGGACTGCTTGTCTCGGGCCTCTTATGAAATGAGTGGATGCATGTGTGCCTGGGTCAAAGGAAGCCTAAGCACCGGGTCAAGCACAGCATGGCTCATAACTTCTCACAGCCACTCTTTAGAATGGGGTGGCCAGAGTCGGCCGCAGCCATTGTCTGGGTCCCCCTCCAGGCTTTCCAGCAGTTCCAATTCTTTCCTACTACAGGAAGGGATAAACACCCTTCACGTATTTCCTCTCACCCCCAACTGCAAGGGAAACAGTAACACTAATTAGTTGTAACAGGGTGTTCATTTCACACAGCTCTCAGCAGGTCGCCCTGCCCTTCTTTGAAATGGTCTGGAAACAGCCTTGATTCTAAACATCTGAAGATAATTGAACCAAAGTTGCAGTCACTCCGAAACTCTGAGTGACATGCATTTTCTTCTCTCCCTGGCTAATAAGAAATTGTTGGTGCCATTTCTTATTTACTCAACACCTTGACAGCCTCTGGCAATGAAGACTTGAACCCCAGGATCCTGAAAGAATATGTTAAAGTCATGATTGGTAGTAAATAGAGGAGCAGGGAAGCCTGTGCAACATTAAACCGTTTAAAGGGAAGAGGGAATTGCCCTGGACATCTATAAACGTGAGCTCCATACCTAGAAAAACATGGGAAACTGATGGAAGAATTGCAAGCTTGTGACGAAAAGAAATTGGTTTGCAAGCACTTTTGAATGGCAAGAGCATATCTAGCAAATATGTGACTTTTTAAATACAGTGTTGGTGGAAGAAGAAGATAGATGGCCATACACAATGAGGAGAAGTGTCGATTGACATGCCCTTTGGAGAGTTATCTGGACTCTCCATCAAAATGTTAAATGTCATAACTTCAACCACACAATTCATCTTCTAGAATTTAGTCTAGGAATGCCAGCACAAGAGTACCCAAAGGCAACCGTAGAGCTTTATTTAAAATAACCTAAAGTCTCACTAAAAATAAGTTTGAGAGGAGATATCATAGATCCATAGGATATAATGTCTTTATAATTTTAAATTACAGGGCAGAGGGGACCTGCAGGTATGGCTCTTAACAGTCTTCAATACAAAAGCTCAAAAGTTGAACCGTGAAGTCCAAAGCACCATGTGTCTCCTAGAACAATCTTGTTTTGTGAGGTTTGCAAATACATATGCATGGGTATGCATATGGTCACACACACACACGAGTCATTAATTTGATGACATATAAATCCTTCTGAAGTAAAGAAAATGAAACTCATAGTGGCTATTCTGAGACAGTAAGCTGGGAGTTTGGGGAAGGGAGTTGGGGAGTTGGGTCTGTTGGAGTACGTGTGTGGTGAGGGAGACCTTGGATATCAACCCTCCACCTTGATTGAGACAGGGCTCTGGTTGCTCATCATTGTGTATGCCAAGTAACTAGCCCTGGAGCTTCCAGATACTCCCCTGTCTCCACTTAATATCCTGCCCCAGGAGCAGGGATTACAGTTATGTACTACTCTATCTTGTTTATGTGGGCTTTAAGTATCTAGAACTTAGTCTTCATGTATGCATAAAGTGTTTCACCTCCTAACCTATCTCCTAAGACATAATTTTTAACATATGTACAAAAGATCTGAATTAAGTTTCTAGTTAAAACAGAGATAAATAGCAATTATTAATTTCACAGCCTGGTAGAAAGCAGAAACTTAAGAGGCCGTCTTGAACTAAGACACAGAGACAGCAGTAGATTGTCCAGAGAACCAGAAGAGAGGTCATCATGAGCTTTGAGGCTTGACGCTATCATTCAGGAACATTCCATGAGTACTTTGCTCCTCAGATATTGGTTCAACGGATGTGGAGGTCAGCAGAGGCCCATTCCCAGGAGATACCATTGCCACCTCTTAGGGGTTTGGTAAAAGGTAAAATGCAGAACAGATGCTTCTCGAACTATTGGCAGCAGCACGAGAAACACACAGGTAAACACCCCACACTCAGACACACTGGCCTCCTGAAAAGACTGGAGTTGGGGCGCTCTGCTACAGCAGGACCATGCGTCACAGACCCGGCCTTTGAGCAGAACCCATATAACTAAGAGAAACCCACTGCACATTCAGACGTCCTCAGAGGGGAAAACAGCATTCTCTCTGTTAGAGCACACCCTTTATCCTCCTTCCCTGACGCCCAAGGGAAGGGAAGGAGATGGCCAGCCTTATCAGTAAAGCCCTGAGGGTTGGCCTGTCCATCTGATGGTGACCTTGAACGAATTGTGCTCATTTGTTTTCACACATCTAATATAAGATGACTTCATTTTTATGGCTTTAATAAATGTAATTTTTAATGTGATTTTTTTGGTCTATTCTGGGACAGACAGTACTTTGAGAAAACAAATATGAAATATTAGCAGTATTACACAAGTGATCTTTTTTGGTAGAAAACCAACTATTTGTCTTAATTTTCCCGGCAGTTGGATCAATCAGAGTAGTTACTATGATAACCCAGCACAAACAAAACTCAAAATATGATGGATTCATTTATTGCCACGCAAATTCATTGAGCATTTATTACAAGTCAAGTATGATATGAAGACTAGAGATACACAGACCAAAATTAAAAACATAGACTCCGGATGTGTGGGAAAGACAAGGCTTAGTGCATGGTCTAGACATAAATATCCGAGCTCTAATACTGTCACCGTAGTATTCTATTAGTCGTATAGACAGCAAACCACCACGAGAAGAGGAGTTGACCCTGTGAAGCTTGCTGTTCCAACCTTCACATCCAGACACACCAAATACCAAGGTACAGGGACTCACCACACTGCACACTTAATTGCTGAGGAATCTGCAAGCTATTAGTACTAATTTTTATAGCTAAAAGCTAATCAACGTGTTTGTTGGCATTGTTTTGAGTTAGCCAAGCATCTAATTGAATAATTGCAAAACTGGAGGACTAAAATAACTCAATTAATTGGTGGCTATTTCAAATTTCACAGTGGTAGGAACACTGTGAAAATTATAGATGTGACTCGTAAGTAGTAACATTAGTAGACAATATTTCTGTGGAGATGACTTTTAAAAATGTGTTCCCCATCCCCCGCCTCAGATTTTGTTATCTGTGGCCTAGTCGATGTAACTCTAGTCCATCAAAACAATTAGCTGGTCTCTCCACTCAGTGAATCAAACCCCTCAGTCAAAAGTCATGTGACACACAGTGAACGCCGTGGAGACAAAAGATGAGTCAAGTATTGCTCTGTTATGTGTGTGTTCCACTGGGTGTCTCATTCGGACCTACATAGCCTGAGAGTTGAGGATTCTGGCAGAGCTTCCCGAGTTAACCTGCATAAAATTCAATTTAATTCTAACGTAATTTCACTTCCAGCATGGTATTCTGTTGTCAATGTTGAAACCCTGAAGAAGTTTTGCTTTTCGTGACCTCTGTAGAATAACAAGATGCGTTTGCCCCAAGCAGAAAAACATCCCGCGCTTCATTTGCCTAGGGATCCTGTAATCAGATAGTGTTTGCTGCCCCGTGTTCGGTCAACAGCCACAAATCATTCCTATTAAAGCAAAAATTCATTCTCTGACCTTGCTACAAGAATGCATTGTTCTCAGCTCTGACATTTGTTTGGGCTGCTGGAAGAACGTCTGCCGTCGTCCTAGAATTTTGGATTCCAGAGTACTCTGATCAGACGCGCACTTTGAAGCGTGTGTTCTCACAGGCATTCCTAAGACAGGCCAGCTTCCAACAAATTACCTAAAGACTGCCCTAAAACACAGGCTGCGGCCATTGCACTCCATCTGAACGCTCTGGAAAGTATTTTGTCGGGCTGGAGTAGCGCACCTTTCAGGCATGTTCAGTAAAGAACCCCACACAGACCTCTCATGAGTGTAGTGACACACTTCAAAACACTGTAGATCAGAGGAAAACTGTTGGGGTCAGTGAGAGCTTTGCAGTTTCTGAATAAATCAGGGATATCTGAATGTAGACTAACTAAAATGATATCAAGAAATTAGTATAAATTGTATCGTATGTGATGATGGTATTGTGTTTTGGTCAGAAAACAACTTTTTAAAGAACTCCTTGAGTAAATATTTTTAGTAGTGAGATGGTATGATACCTCAGGTTTATTTTCCAGTATTCCAAGACAATAAGTGTATGTGGCCTTGGAGGCAAATAACGGGTTCTGAAAAGGTGGTACTCTCATGGTTAGAGTTTCAAGGCAGTTTTTTTAACCACCTGAAAGATGGCAATAAAAACTACAGCCTACCGATGTCATGGAATGCCCTTTGTTTGTTGGTACTGTTGTATGTTTTGGCTTTTGTTTGTTAGTTTGTTTGTTTTGGGGGGGTTGTCGAGACACAATTTCCGCATGAGCTCTGGATATCCGAGAATTCACTCTGTAGTACAGGATGACCTTGAACTCAGGAATCCGCCTACCTCTGTGCCACCCCCATCCCCAGTGATAGGATAGGATTACGGGTGTGTGCCACCACTGCCCAGCTGAGCCATTTATTTTCTACACCTCCAAAAGATGGCTCATCATCATGCCGCACTGTCCCTGTTAACAGGGACAATTGATGGCTCCGATAAGGGAAGTGAGTCATGTATGGTGCCAGCTTCGGCTTCCAGTAGATACCTTACATCTTTCTTCAGGAAGACCTCTCAATAGTCTCTGAAAACAGAGTCGGAGTTTTTTTCCTTAGTCATGATTTATGGACTGCTGTAAAATATGACTCAATAAACTATTTTAATTTTTTTCTCCTGACTTTAATTCCAGAACTTGGGATGCACAGACAGGTGGGTCCCTGAGTTAGATGCCAGCGTCTACAGAGCAAGACAGCCAGGGCTACACAGGGAAATGCTGTCTTGAAAACCCAGAAGGAAAAACAAAGAAAAGAAAAAGGAGAGAGAGAGAGAGAGATGAGAGAGAGAGAGAGAGAGAGAGAGAGAAGAAGGAGGAGGAGGAGGAGGAGGAGGAGGAGGAGGAGGAGGAGGAGGAGGAGGAGGAAGAAGAAGAAGAAGAAGAAGAAGAAGAAGAAGAAGAAGAAGAAGAAGAAGAAGAAGAGGAAGAAGAGGAAGAAGAGGAAGAAGAGGAAGAAGAGGAAGAAGAGGAAGAAGAGGAAGAAGAGGAAGAAGAGGAAGAAGAGGAAGAAGAGGAAGAAGAGGAAGAAGAGGAAGAAGAGGAAGAAGAGGAAGAAGAGGAAGAAGAGGAAGAAGAGGAAGAGAGAGAGAGAAATTAAAGTGCTGCCTTTAATCCCAGCACTCAAGAGGCAGACACAGATGGATCTCTGAGTTTGAGGCCAGCCAGGTCTGACTGAGTTCTCAGACAGCCAAGGCTATGCAGAGAAACCATATCTAAAAAAAAAAAAAGAAAGGAAGGAAGGAAGGAAGGAAGGAAAAGAAAAAGAAATCTCCTGAAATGAAATATTTTTAAATTTCAAGCATAATTACACGGAATCTGAGGGCTAAGCAAAATGGGAGGTAAAAGTCACATGTACATCGTTTTCCAGCCTGAACTAAAACACATGCAACTTGTAGTAAATTTGGCATATGAAAATTCGAGTATGTCTTTGCCCTCCCTTCATCACTGAAAATGTCTGTCATCATGTCTCTCTAGAACACCACACCTAAAAGCAACAAAAGTTCCTTTTGCAAAGAAAATTAATTTGTCAACCCCCCTCCAAACTTATTTATACACATTTGACGAAAACTCATATACTTCAAAAAGTGAGCTCTGATAATATGTAACTATAAATCCCACCACTGAAAATAGAATCAATACAGCCATATTCATGGAGACTGTTCAGAATAGCTGCAGAATGGGGTAAAGATATTTTACACATATAATAAAATACTGAATTACTAAATGAAGGGCAGACTCAGAAGCTCTCTGCATGGAAACTAGTTTGAAGTTCTGATCTGAGCTTTCACAACACGTTGTTAAGGTCACGTGTACACAGTATGGATGTAGGGCTCCATCTAGTCCATGAGTACCACAACCCCAGATCCAGACAGAAGGGGTTTGCTCCTTTACCCAGACTCATTTCCGATGTCAAGCTCTCCTTTGATTATCAAGCACACTAAGCTTTGTTTAAAAACCATAAATGATATTGGAGCTAACAAGTCAGTTTCCAGGTCTCCCTGGATGGAATGGTGATGATGTACTATAAGTCCACGACAGCTAGCATAGGTTAGGAGCAAGACCCTGGCTAAAGAGATGTCCTCCTGAAAGTTACGAATGGCAGCTGGCATAGCAGCCAGAGAACTTTTATCCTGAATACTTAGTCCAAGGTCCTTAGCATCCTGGGCACATTACTCATTTCCTATAGTTCGTGCAGCTTCAGGAATAAGCTTTTCCCTAAATTCCATGGCTGCAAGTTATCCCATCTCCCTTACCCAAAGAACAGCACGGTCTGTGTGCTCACCTCACGACGTCGGGCTTCTGGAGTTACTCTCTGTGGATATTTATCCTTACCCTCTGGCCTCTGAAGATCTGAAGGAAAGCCCATAATTTAATTGTGAATCAGGCTGCTCAACAATGGGTGGGAGCATTCAAATCTTTATGGCTAATGTATACTCCTCACAATGAACCTCGGTACCTGCAGTGCCTCACCATAGAGACACTCGCAAATGGAATTTTGATGATTTAGGACGAGATCTTAGGGAGTTATTAAGTGTCTCCCTCCTAAAAGGGCCATAATCCCCGTATAAAGAAGATAATGAAAAGCACTGTGTTGAAGTTGTATGTTCCTCCAAATTATTAAGACATATTTCCATCCATGGAGTCTGCTGGGCAGTAATCATGAGTGGCCTACAAATGCATCTTGAAGAAGTATCTTCATGATTCAAGATTAAAGCTATTCAACCAGAGAAAGACTCAGAAACAAAAACAAAAAAAAGAAAGAAGAAAGGAAGGGAGGGAGGGAGGGAGGGAGGGAGGGAGGGAGGGAGGGAGGGAGGGAGGGGGGGGGGAGGGAGGGAGGAAGGAAGGAAGGAAGGAAGGAAGGAAGGAAGGAAGGAAGGAAGGAAGGAAGGAAGCAAAGACTCAGCCATTCTTATTGTTTGTAGGAAAAGTGCAGAGAACTCATACGCTCAAGACAAGAACTGCCCCAGCTCTGTTGGGGTGCATTGGAAGTTTCACATTAGGGGTCCTATCCACAGTTTCCACTCTTCAGTGTTTCAAATATATGACAATGGTCAAAAGCCACCATTTCCACAGACTCTGTAGTGGTGCTGGGTGAGCCCTAGTAATACACCATGCCTGTGGGCATAGCAGCAAAGTCCAAACAAAACACATCTTTTCCTACAGCAAGGCCCAGTGACAAACAATAGGAAGAAAGGTCAGAAGACACACAGGACAAAAGGAAACGGCAAAGCAATGTTGCTTGCCTCCTTGTTTCCTAAGTCAGGCCCAGGACAGCCCCACGGGGACCAAAAGTCATCTGGCACGTGTGTATGTCCATCCCTGACTGTTTATGGCTAAAGACCTAGTGCTCAGCCCTCGGGTTTGCTCAGAGATTTACGTTTCTGGACAGTTCTCCTGGCCTCTGCTAACAACCTGCGTGCTTTCCCATCACGAGGCCGGAACTGCCTGTCAGCTCACTTGCATATTCCTTGCAACTCAAGGGAAGGGAAAACCAGAAAAATTCCTATTGCTCTGCTTGAGCCCGACCCATTTCCATTTTCTCAAGCATACGCATTCTGTCTTCCATTGGCAGATATGTTTGTGCACTTCTCTTGAATGCTGAGGAGTTTTTGAGTTTTCTCCTATTCCATTTCTTTATCCCCTCTGGTGGGCAGAAACACAGACTGCTGTGGACATAAAGCCTGAAATCTGTGAAGAATGGTAGATCAAAGAAACTCCCTCAAAGTAACCATGTCTCTAAATATTAGCATCTCTCCAGGGAAAACAAGGTCCATAATAAAAATTTCTTCATGCCCAGGGCACTCAGCAGTTTCGGACTACAGAAATGACTTGTTGATAGGATGATTAAATAACATTTTTCTCCTTACTCAAATTCAGTGTTCTCATCCCTGTTAGAGATGGAGACTCCAGAGTACAGAAAGATCCATTGACTTGTCTGAAGTCATACCTAGAAGTGACTGGCAGATAACTCATGCTAGGTCATCTGAAGCCAAGCCACGCTTACAGTGGCTGTATTGGTTACAAAACACATCGCCAACGTGGGACAAGTGCTGATTCTGTTCGGGGAATTTTGTTCATAAGAATCCAAAGATGAGTAAGTCAGTGTTCCTCAGTTAAAATGGGGCTCGCAAAATACTGATTTTGGTATTTTCAGGGGAGTGTTTGCTTGTTTGATTAATTCATTTATTTTTATTTTATGGAAAAAGGACTCATTATACAGACCACACTGACTTTGAACTCATAATTTTCCTTTTTCAATCTTTTTCTGTTACTTGTTTTCCTATATGGTCAGTTCCACGTTGTGGGTAAAGAACAAAGAAAAGTACTAAGTGGGTACGGATATGTATTTATATGTGCTCAAAAATGTCCACAGGGCAGAAAGATCACAAAACCTTCTCCTTGGGTACATCCATCAATTATCAATTGCCCAAGGGGTCTGAAGTTAATACCAACTTAGTAGGGCAAAAGGATAGGGTGTGTGTGTGTGTGTGTGTGTGTGTGTGTGTGTGTGTATGCCGGGCACACATGTAAGTGCGCGTGCACTAGTAGGCAGTATGCAGTCTGAAAATATTCTGTGAAGGCAATGGTATGGTAGGAACTTGCTCAGAAATGGTCTCCTCGGATTACTGGATGACTATCTCCCAGGAAGGGCAGATTTTTAAAGACGATAGCAAAAGCAGGCACCCACCTTCGTATGGTCTCGGTTACCCTTCTGAGAGCTACAAGAAGTTTCATCACTGTTAGCTCACAGAAGCACACTGGCATCAGGCTGAGGGAAAATCATGCAAATGTCTCTAAAAGAGACACTCCCTACAGCAGACACCATGTAAAGATAAACTGGCGGCATCCATCCACCTACTCCTCCCTCATGTGGGTGCTGGGTTCTCCAGAACAATAGCCAGTGCTCTCAACCACTGAGCCTTTTCTCCAGCCCCCTCAAGTCTCGTCTTAAACACCCAAGATGCAGGGATATTTCGAGTTGGAAAAGGTCAACTGATATAGATGTTAGTGTACATAATGTCCATCCAACTCAAACCTGTGACAGATTCAAAAGATTCCAAATGCCAGTGGAGAGCCCACTATTCTCCCTCCAACTCCAGGGGACCCGACACCCTTAAACAGACACACATGCAGGCAAAACATCAATACACTAAGAAAGGAAGGGAGGGAGGGAGGGAGGGAGGGAGGGAGGGAGGGAGGGAGGGAGGAAAGAAAGAAAGAAAGAAAGAAAGAAAGAAAGAAAGAAAGAAAGAAAGAAAGAAAGAAAGAAAGAAAAAGATGAGACGTGGGAGAATAATGAACTTCCCTCAGAAAGAACTTTATAAGAGAAATGTGCTCCAGACAGAAAGAAGGCAAGAGCTCTACATCGTGAAAAGAGAAGCAGCCCATGAAGGAGCAAGGGCTGTGGAGAGTATGCAAAGGGGGTGGGAAAAGGAGTTTGGCACCTCCCATGTCCAGCACTCTCTAAATGCTTTCTCATATAAATTCGAAGAGTTTTCAAGTTTTCTACTTTACCAAAAGTAAAATTTGGAGCAAGACGTGATTTTTTTTGAACACCTCCCATGTACTAGGCACTATACCAAGTTCTTGAAACCCATCTCATTTAATCCTCACACCAGACTTAAAACACATATGACTACTCTCATTTTACATGCATGTAACTGAGACACAGAGTAATTAAATCACCTGCCCAAGGCCATAGAGACAGAATTAGTTTCAAGTCAGAACCTTCTCCCCCACCCCCCGTACCCGCCGGCCCCCATTTCAATGTTGTACGGTGATATCTGCTCACCCTCTGTGGAGGCTGCTTTCTGTCGCTGTGACAAAAGGCCTGAGAAAATCAATTTAAAGAATACAAAGTTTGACTCATAGTCTCAGAAGTCAGAGTGCTGTGTTGTTGTTTCCAAGCCTGTGATGAGAAAGAACATCCCCCAAGGGAGGGCAGAGCATGACATACAAATGATGCCCACCTCACGATGATCAGGAAGCAGGGAGACAGCAAGGAGTAAAGGCCCTGGAAGAGCATGTTAGCAAGGGCCTAACTTCCTCCAGTTAGGCCTCACCTACTAAGTGTTCTACCTCTCAGGCTACACAGGCTAGCATCCAAGCCTTCAATACATGGCCTCTGGGCCCAGCCTATAACAGCCTTCATGTTATGTTTTGGTTTCCCACATCATCCAATGTCTTCTGCTTGTAGAGTGTGAAACTTAGTTGCTTTCCAGACTATTCCATACCCATCTCCTAGATAAGGCTCTAAAGTACTACAGAGTAACTATGTTTAAAAAAAAATATAAGTCCTCAAAACCCAAAAAAGAATCCAGGTGAAACTGTAACTGTGCACATTCCCCAAACTTACCTTTGTAACTGAGAATAACTCTCATTCTCAATACTCACTAGCAGGGTTGAAGACTTGGCTCAATGGTAGAGCATCTGCCTAGCAAGCCCAAGGCCATGGGTTTGGTCCCCACCCAATGCCGGAAAAAAAAAAGAAAAGAAAACCTCAATATTCACTAGCAATGAGCCACCCAGCTGTGGAGGCCCAACAATGTGGGCAGAAAAACAGACAGGCAAAGAAAAAGAAGAATGTAGCCAAGCCCCAAGGAAAACATGTTAACATCCGGAACCAATTCACCCGCACAGGCTAGGGAGCATTACACCCAGATCTCCATAACACCCCGCGTCACTCCAGCCCTATACACACACACACACACACACACACACGCACGCACACGCACACGCACACATGCGCACACACACACGCATATATACATGTGCATAAGCCAAGCTTCATCTGTTATCTTCTCATACTGGCTGTGCATATCCCAGAAGCCCCTTCAGCAGTACCTGCCACCCAGTCAGAATATCACAGAACCTTAAATCTCTGTGACGTCACACTCTAATGTGTAATGGACAGATGCACCAGATGGCATCTAAATGCTCCCTAGATTTCAGCCAGTTCTGCAGCTAGTGCTCTGAATGCTGGAGGGGAGGTGAAAAGACAAAAGGGCCATAGCCAGGCTAGCGGCACATCTTGAAGGATCTCTGTTTCTGCTGGATCTCAATGATGAGATCCAGAAAAGCAGCAAGACTGTAGCATTCACCTCTTCATTTACACAGATTTCGAGAAATTTACAGATTTCGAGAATCTGTGCATTCCTTGGGAAAGGAAGTAGACCCAGAGAGTCACATGCTTCTGTTGCTGAAAGAGCGGCTCGGCTCGAACCCCCTCAGTTAGCTGCCTATGTAGAGTAGGGCTGGCAGTGGGAGAGAACGAGGCGGCAAAACGGAGATGGACTTGACATCATACCCATTTCAGCTTGTAAAAGCCACTTTTCTCTCCCCAGAAACAGCAGACAGGAATATAACAGACTGTACAATTAAACAACCCCAAAAATGCATTAATGGTAAAAATCTATACATGGAAATCAGGGAGGTAAGTGGGTGTAGATTTTCTCCAAATCCCTGTTGGAGACATCTGACTCTAAGAGAGGAAGGTTACATAGAGTGGGAGGGAAAGTGATGGAGAGACAGTGAACAGGTGGAGAGAGAGAGAGAGAGAGAGAGAGAGGAGAGAGAGAGAGAGAGAGAGAGAGAGAGAGAGAGAGAGAGAGAGAGAGGAGAAAGAAACTTTGTGATAAGTCCTTTCTTGCTGGCATCTCATCCAGTTATAGCGGGGCAGGAGAAAATGGAGTGTGAATGTAAGTGTTTATCAGGATGACAGATCCCTGCAAGTAGCAGACCCTGTAGCAAACAAGGCTGCTCCAAATAGAGCTGTTACAAACAAATGAATCAGAGCAGCCACTGAGAGGTTAAAGCCCTGACTGGAAGAGTGGGTGTACTTGCAGTGGGCCCTCAAGGCAGTTTCCTAATCCTCAGGCATTAAAAAGAAGCCACTGTGGAAATCAGAATCTCTTCCTTTGTAAATTCAATCCATGGCAAAGGGATTTCAGCTGTGATTGCTGAGTTTGAGAAAATCAACAGTACTTAGGATCGCAGGAATTGCCTGTCGCTGCAACTGATACCTTCCTAAGCTGTTCCATTTTGAATCAATTACCAATAAGACTCCATCCACCCCATTGTGAGTGGAGACAGGGAATGGGTAAAACAGAGCCCTTAGTTGTCCCTGAATTTCACTGTAGGGGAGGGGATTTAGGATGAGGAGGCTTTAGGTCGAGTTCAATATGGAGCCACTATCCTTCGGACTTGAGATTTCTGTTCCTTACAGCCAAAAAGAAAAAGAAGAAAAAAGAAAAGGAAAGGAAAGGAAAGGAAAGAAAAAGGAAGGACGGATGGAAGGACGGAAGGAAGGAACCAAAGAAAAGAAAAAGGAAGGAAGGAGGGAGGGAGGGAGGGAGAGAAGGAAGGAAGGAAGGAACCAAAGAAAAGAAAAAGGAAGGAAGAAAGGAGGGAGGGAGGGAGGGAGGGAAGGAAGGAAGGAAGAAAGGAAGAAAGGAAGGAAGGACGGACGGAAGGAAGGAACCAAAGAAAAGAAAAAGGAAGGAAGGAGGGAGGGAGGGAGGGAGAGAAGGAAGGAAGGAAGGAACCAAAGAAAAGAAAAAGGAAGGAAGAAAGGAGGGAGGGAGGGAGGGAGGGAGGGAGGGAGGGAGGGAGGGAGGGAAGGAAGGAAGGAAGGAAGGAAGGAAGGAAGGAAGGAAGGAAAAAAGAAAGGAAGGAAGGACGGACGGAAGGAAGGAACCAAAGAAAAGAAAAAGGAAGGAAGGAAGGACGGACGGAAGGAAGGAAGGAAGGAACCAAAGAAAAGAAAAAGGAAGGAAGAAAGGAGAGAGGGAGGGAGGGAGGGAGGGAGGGAGGGAGGGAGGGAGGGAAGGAAGGAAGGAAGGAAGGAAGGAAGGAAGGAAGGAAGAAAGAAAGGAAGAAAGGAAGGAAGGAAGGAACAAGAACACAGTGTGAAGGCTGACCATGTCTCATTCCAGAGATCATGACTTAGAAACCCCACTGACCCTTCTGCCACTGCCCTCTAGAGTGGGTACCATTATAGCCACCTGAAGACAGAAGGGACTAACAACAACAAAAGCACAGAGACCTAAAATGTAAATAAGCCCTTACTACGATTAATGATCTGTTTGGGGTATAGCAGGCAGCAAGGTCAGAATGCTTTCCCCAAGCAGTCAAGAATAATCTCCAGAGAGTAGTGGGCAAGGATGCTGGCAGTCGACACAGCAAGGTTCAGAATCTAGCCAGACAGGTTTGGGTAAACTGGAGTTGTATGGTTGTAGCTATGATATTTAATCATTTGAGCCTTAATTTCCTGGTCTGCACAATGGAGATACAATTATCTTTCTCTGAGGTGTAAGTGTAGCAAGTGAGTGATTAAGGCCTCAATAGGTTCTTGAGTGTTTAGAAGCACTTGCTGCTCTTGCAGAGGACCTGGGTTCCATTCACAGCACACACATGAGCCACACAGGACCCCTTGTAACTCCAGCTCTGGGAAATCTGATACTCTTTTCTGGTCTCTGAGGGCTCCTGCCTGTATGCGTGCATGCACACACAGACACACACACAGACATACACACACATAAACTTATAAAAAATATTTAGAGAGAATGAACAAACCGTCTGACTTGAAAAGACTTTCAAAGACCTGACTTGTCTACAGTGCCAGGGCCCGAGAGCTTGTCGTGAAAGGACCTAGGCTGCCTGAAAAGACTCAGAAAGGCTTCACTCCTCTGTCCCTCTTCCTCAGAGAAGCTGCCTTCTCCCTTCACTGCCAGGAAACAAGATAGGAAGAAGGTTTAGGGTGCCACAACATTAAAAACAAAAAGAGCAAATTGTGAGCTTCTAACATCTGGAAGCAAGAAAAACAGGCAAAAGGGGCCATCAGATGTGGGTCCAATCTGGGCCCCCACTGCCTCTCTTTTAAAAGATCCCCAAGCTCTTTCCCTCCTCACACTTGCAGGTTTTCCTTTAAGCTAAGGTCGTGGTACTGGAGACATGGTTCAGCATTTAAAAGTGCTGGCTGCCCTCCCAGAGGTCTAGGGTTTGAAACCCAGTGCCCACAAAGTAGCTCACAACTGCCTGTAAATCTGGTTCCAGGTGATCCAATGGGCTCTTCTGGCCTCTATGGGCTCTGCACACATGTGGTGCACAGACATACATGCAGGCAAAACACCCATACACATAAAATAAAAGTAAATGAATCTCTAAGTGATCCCTTCAACTTATCTCTTAACCCCTTCCTCACCACCTCTTCCTCCTCCACCTCTCCTCTCTTCTCTCCCTCCCCCGCCCCGCCACTCACACACCTGTCCTACCTCTAATTTCTTAACCAAATAGCACAGTAATCCTAAACTACTGTGCCCTCAACTAATTATTGCAGCCCTGGGGGTCCGTCAGAGTCTGTTTTTACAAAGAAATAGTCAGTCTTCCGATCTCCTGTCAAGCCAGGGTTAACCATCTAAAAACCCTGGGCTGCAGAGAGACACCAGATAGAGAGCTCTGGTGTCC
The DNA here is from genome assembly GCF_037038515.1 of Microtus pennsylvanicus. Taxonomy (NCBI): domain Eukaryota; kingdom Metazoa; phylum Chordata; class Mammalia; order Rodentia; family Cricetidae; genus Microtus; species Microtus pennsylvanicus. The sequence continues at coordinate 115,253,707 of NC_134585.1, forward strand.
GTCTGTCTCTCTGCCTCCAGACATACTGCTCTGCCCCAGGAACTGAGGTCTTAGAAGAGCCGGTAAGTTTGAGTGGTGCACTCCAGTCGTACCTCCCACCTACCCACCATTCCCTCCTGCTGCAGGGCAGCATGGATCTCCATGGACATCTCCACTTTCTCCCTTTGCACTCATCGGCTTCTGGATTTTTGTCTCAGTGGATTACTGAGTAGCTCAGTTCTACTTACGTAATTTACCATATATACTCGGACCCTGTGCTGCTTCCAATCAGAGGCTATAAATGGGTGAGGAACCCGCTCTTACAAAAAAAAATTTAAGGAAATGTACCCTGTCTGCTTGTAGATTACAATGTTCAGCCATTGCCAACTCATGTGGAAAGAATGGCAGACGTTGAGATACATCTTTTCTTCCTGTAGGTGTACCGTCTCAGCTGATCCTAGTAACAACCATCGGATGACCACATTTATTGCTGCTGTTCCACAGATGCACACACTCCTGTCAAAGGACATTAAGGGGCCCATACATTTAAGAAGGGTTAGAACCAGAGCTCTAGAGCAAGCAATGTGACCCCAAGCATCTGAGCTTAGAACCAGGATCCTGCGTAACTGATGCAGTCACTACACCAGAAATAATAACACAGGACTGGAGAGATGGCTCAACAGTTAAGAGCACTGGCTGCTCTTCCAGAGGACCCAGGTTCAATCCCTAGCAACCACTTGGTGACTCACAACCTTGAATAATGAACTCTGATGCCCTCTCTGGCATGCAGGTGTACAAGCAGACAGAGCTCTTTTTTTTTTTTTGGTTTTTTTTTTTTTTTTTTTTTTTTGGTTTTTCGAGACAGGAGTTTCTCTGTGGTTTTGGAGCCTGTCCTGGAACTAGCTCTTGTAAACCAGGCTGGTCTCGAACTCACAGAGATCCGCCTGCCTCTGCCTCCCGAGTGCTGGGATTAAAGGCGTGTGCCACCACCGCCCGACAGAGCTCTTGTATACATAAATAAATCAGTCTCTTTTTTAAAAAAGAAATAACACAGTAAGAGTAACTCTGTTTTCATATATGTACTTGCTGCATATAAATAATTAGAATGTGTGTCTGTGTGTGTATATATGTATGTGTATATATGTGGGTATGTATATATGTGTGTATATATGTATATATACATAAAACTTTAAATATCAGCACAATGGCTGACACGTTACACATCCAATGAATGCTGCTATTTATTATCATTGTATTGGGCTATGATTATCATTGTAATTTTATCATTTCCTAAATGCTAAGCTCTCAAAAAAAAAAAACAAAAGCAATGAAATCAAGGCCCTTCTCCTTTAGCAATTTCTAGAACAGTAATGGGTCAAGGGGAAATAATAAAATTTGCATATCCCAGGATTATAGGAGTCCAAACAGGGTCTGTGCAAAATGAGGTCCTAGATGAGGGTGGGAAGCCAGCCCTGGGGTGCAGACATCTGCAAGGAAGAGGGATCTCCCCAGGCTGCTAGGTGTGTGCTGGGCCCGGTTTCTGCCGCTGACCCTGCCCTCAAGTTCAGCGGCTATGAATAGAGGTCTTGAATGCTAAGCTGTCTTCTGATCTATCTTGTTGACAAGCCTTTTGCCTGTTACTAAGTCATCCTTTTAGCATTCTTACATCCCTGCCAGAGCAAGATCTCAGCTTAGCAGGCGAGACATGGAAAAGAGTTACTAGCGCTCTCGGGCAGGCTCAAGCGGTGTCAGAGGGCAAGCAGTTTCCCCCATTTCGATTCACCAGTGATGCATTGCTTTTCTCAGTCTTTATTTTTCAGATCCTTAGTTTTTATGATTGTTTCTGGGAAGTGAATGATACATCGTCAAAGCACGAATAGTTCGTGTTTCCTTTCCCATTCACCAGTGCCCTAGAGCCCTTGCTGGACTTTTTCATTTAGGCATCAAACACACAGGACTGGAAATCACCGATCTCTGATTTCTGAACATGTGATATTAATATAATATAATTTCAAGAGCTGCATGAAAGCACCTAATTTTAGCTCTAAATGTTTTTGACCTTAGCTGCAACGTTCCACAAGTGCAGTAAAATTTCTCTCATTCCAGTGGTGTAAAGGGCAGGTCAAGTATTGGCCAAGGTGCATTAGGAGAAAGTGTTAATATTCAAAACAAAAGCTAACCGGGGGCTGTGGAATCTTGAAGCTAAATGGGCTTCATGTTTCATTTGAAACTGGCTCTCTCATCTCACAAGCCAGAAACCAAGGCCTCACTAGCCGCTATGAAACAGTTTTAAAACTTTCTTTCAACATTAATGTGTCTGCTTTTATACCGTATTTCACCATTAGTACCAAAGCCAGCACTAGAATTTAAGCCTCCTGCTTTAAGTGGGTCCCACCTTCTTCCTACTGAAACACAGGGACATAGAATGGAATATGGAAACTGTGTGTAAGGCTTTTGCAGAGTCACAAACAACATCCTTACTTGGGTTTCTGAACCCTCTGGTCCTTTTGTCTTCGATCCATATTGCTCCGCCATCTTCCCTATACATCTAAATTTCAAACTAAACCTTTTCCCCCCCTCTAAATGCTTTATAAACACAACCCTTCGGGCTGTACCATTAACAACATCAACAAAAACAAATCAAAAAGATTCTGAGTTGAAAAATGTTGAATTCAGGGAAAGTATCGCTATGTACACAGTTACCAGTTCATAATGCTCTGCCCCTTCCCACGGAGAAGACCAGTTGTGTTTTTTAGGACACAGTCAAGCTACAAAACTCTAGGCTTAGGTCCAGGCCATGCGGGTCAACTTTGTAAAGTTGAGGAGGTTCTCTTTTAAGAAAGTCACTACTTCTGTGTGCACCATCATCCCAAGAACAGCTGAAGGACAGTCATTTTCAGGCCCCTCTGTCCGCAGGGGGCGACGCAGGGTCCTGAAAGGACTCTACCGTAGGCAGGCAACATAACCAACAATATGCTTTTCTTCCGTTTTAACAGACTGGCTACAATATTTACTGACCCTAGAATCACCCATTTGGAAATGGTTAAGGATTAAAAGTTCTTCAGGCCGAGGGACTCGTGGTTTCTAATTGCTAATGTTTGAAGTCAGTTTGATTCCTCGGAAATTTGTTCAGCCTGATGAAAGCAAAACTCAAACTCCCCTCAGGGCGTGAGGTGTAAGATCTTTGGGTTCCGTTGTTTTTCTTTCGTTGTTTGGGGGGAGTCTGATTGTTTTTGAGGGATGGCTTCTCCCAAGCCTTCCCGGGTTACCCGAGAGCCCTCTCACTTCTCCAGGACGTAATTAGAGAGACAACGCGCAAGACCCATCTCTGGAGACCGGACTCAGGACTCCACAGTTTCAAAGACTCAGAGCTGCTCCCCCTTACCCTACCCTCCATCCCCCACACCCGGTGCCTGCTGCCCTGGCCCGTCAGGCCAGGATGGGAGCTCAGCCGGCCCAGAGCTGTGCAAGGGTCTCCCGCGCGATCTCCAACTCTCTGCACAGCCCGGCCGATTGCGACTGGGCCGGTGTGACCTGACCGACGCGGCCACTGCACGCTTGTGAAGGTCACCCGAACTACGGATTCACCGGGAAGGATCCAATCCAGTTCCTTCCCTGGTGAAATGTCAGCTGCAATTCCTTGAGAGGCTCGAAAGACTGCCGTTTTCCCAGTGACAGGGAGGCTGGGGCGTCGACGCGAGGCGCGAAAAAGCAGAGAGCAAGATTAACTGTCCCCATTCGTAGGTGAGGTCTTTTCCTTATGCTGGGGGGGGGGGGGCAGGGAACAGCAGAGAGAGCCGCAGGCTACGCAATTCAGGAAACGTGTCTAGTTACTACACAGACCGCTCCCGGGCTCCCACTAACATAAGGACCACTGAGGACGTGTTTATTTTCAGGTTTTTGTTTCTTGTTTTGTTTTGTTTTGGAGACAGTGTCTCACTATGCAGCTCTGGCTGGCCAGAACTCTTAAAGAACGTGCTGACCTTGAGCTCATATAGGTTTGACTGCCTCTGCTTCCTGATTACTGGGATGGAAAAGGAATATCCCCATGCTGATAGATCCAGGAGTTTATGCGCTTGTTTCTTACAGTTTCATCCTATAAAGTTTGAGGCAGTTTTCGGCACCCATCTTATCTAAACCTTTGCAACTATGTGGGGCTAAAGAGAGAGAAGGGAAGAAAGAGGAGAGGGAAAGAAAGAAAGAAGAGAAAGAAAGAAAAATAGAAGACAATTAGGGGATATATTTCTACATGTGTTTCATATGTTCCTAAATTAATTTTCCCAATTTGCACTGCTTATCTCAACTCTATAAAATATAATTATTATCTACACTTCTCCTATTCCACTTACTTCCTACTTGGGTAGGGGGATGATATTACTGTTTAGAATTGAAAGTAACATTCTGGCCATACAAACTAAAACCAGCATTAGCCACAAAATTAAACGACTGAGGGAGAAAACTTGCTGCCAGCGCCTGATATTTAATCAACTTTATATAATTTCATTTTTCTGATATTTCTCCTAGAATTTGTTCAAAATCGTTCGGTGGGTCTGAGAAATAAATGAAAATAGTCCGTATCTAGAAGTTTCAAATCTCAAATTCTCTAGACTTTAAAGTATAGATAAAATTGATTTTAAAAAAAACTTTTCTTTCTCAAATAATGTATTCCTAATCTTTTAAACTGGCTATAACCTAAACTCACTCTCTCTCTCTCTCTCTCTCTCTCTCTCTCTCTCTCTCTCACACACACACACACACACACACACACACGTGTGTGCACGCGCACACATGCACATACACACTGAGGGGGGCAGAGAGAGGGGGGAACTTCTTTCCCTGAAATATCTGTATCCCACCATTCACGTATGTTTCTGAGGTTGGCTGTGGTCATAGACTGCACAGGGTGCCATGGTTTTTGCATGCATAAACTTGTACTAATTCTTTTTTTACACCTTTACAAAGGCCAAAGCTGGATAGCAGTTTGTTTGTTCATTTGTTTTAATACAGCATCCATGTAGAGATTGCCTGTTTCCACTTCTGGTATCAAAAGCTTCTTAGCAGTTTGTACTCAACAAAACACCCAGCCTCGACGCGAGGCCATTAGTGGTGCTGAATAAGCTTTGATTAGTCCTCTCCAGTTGCTTAAGTCCCCCACTTCTTCCATTTCACAGCAGGTCCTCCCCTCCAAGTCTCATTTTCCACCCGGATGCTTGGAGCAAGGGCCTCACTTAAATTAACTAATGATTATCTTTCCCCAAAGAAGTGTAAACAGACCTGATTTATAAATTTGCTAATTGCTGTTCCCGGTGCAGACCCGGGGAGTATCTCAATCATGTGCATATAAAAGTCCAGGCTTCCTAGAAACCAGAAAAGACAGAGTCAAAATAAACCCTGTGCATGAGAGGACCGAAGAGATTTCACAGTCCACAACTGCCTGTTTTGCCCTTCTTTTGCAAAAGTCAAAATTTAAGTCTTAGGTGGAAGGGTGAGTTCGGGAATATGTAGTTGGCTTTTGAAAGCAAGAAAGAACCAGCTCCTTTCAGGACCCTCGTCAGAAGGATCTCTGCATTTCCAATACAGAGAAAGGAAAGTGACATACACACATTTTTTAAGTAACTTCATTTGTTCTAAGTATAAGAACAGAGTTCTAGCGGGGTTCGTGATTAAAACCGCCAGAATTTGTCTCTCATATTGATATTGTAATCTTCTGCTAACAGACTGTCTGTGATGGATCTGGCATAGGGCGTTTTAGCGACAGCAATGAATGTCATCGGGTAGGTTTGAGCAAACAGCAATGAGGTCTTCTGCACCGGGCTGCATCTATCTGTTTTGTCCTTCTCTCTGCGTCTGTCTAGTTCGACAGGTGGGGTTAAAGATGAAGGGTTTCTGTTAGGTTTGTGGCCCTACGCAAAGAAACTGTATGGAGAAAAAGGAAGTACACCTCTCCAATATTCTGAGTTGTCTTGGGTTGACCCTCAGATTAAGCATTTTAGACCACTGTTCACTCGCTCCACACAGACCGTATGTATTAAAGATAGTTTACACTAACAATTTTCTTTCATAATTAAAATTTTACATCTTTGGGGCTTATTGATACGAGGATACATGGGGTGTAAGAAAAACGTCATGGGGTGTATATCAGTTTAATTTCTGCCTGAATTCCAATCCAAGAAATTTCTTTCCTCTTCCTTACATTAACGTCACCCTATGAACTTTTCTTTATGGGAATTTCATCTACAAAATCAGTAAACCTAAAATGGCTAGCTGTGAACTCCAAAGCATTGCTCAACGAGAAATGTAAGAAACCCGGCGATGGAGAAGGGGGGGGGGATAGAATTCAGAGTTTCAAAGCCCCTAGGTTGTGCGCGGATTTGCATAGGATGCCTTTGTCTGTCATTGGGTTTGTTCTGGACGCGGGACATGGAGGGGGGGGGGAGTCTGAGGTGCCCTGCGGACCTTGGGCTAGAGGTGTTTGAATGAGCCTTCCGAACTCCGTGGCGGCATAGTGAAAGTGCTGTGCAGTCCTGAGCCTAGTTAGTGGACTACTGACTCGGTGGGGCTAACAGCTAAGGAATTAGCCGCAGCAAGGTTCACTGGACCGCCAGTCACAGGAAACTCTGGTCATCTAAATTTCCCCATTCCCTGGCCTCTCGGCGGCAGTCTAGCTGTTTACTGTTGTTATTTCTTTGGGACCGACTGAGTTAGGATTACTTTCCTCCTACCCGCCACCCCCATCGTTTCTCCCACCGCTGGGACTTTACGTAGCGTCTGCAAAACCAAGTCCCATTGCATAGGAGCAAATGATGAGTCGTGCTCTCCTAGCCCCGCGCATCCACAGACCACAGTCAGTATCTGACCCGCGTTCGGAAACGCACTCTTGGCCTTCATTTCTCCAGTGAACAATCTCCAATCAATGACAAATTCGCTTCTTACCTCCTCCTTTGCTTCTTCACAAAAGATCACTTACCAAAGCGGGTAGCCTCTGAGGAAGACCGTATGGACGGCAATTTTCCAAGGCCCACTTAATTCCTTGTCTGGTGCCTACCGCACCCTGGATGCCCGCTTGTGTGTCAGGGGCAGCGCACTCAGTGCAGCACGGAGAAGTTACAGTCCTGTGGGCAGGCCCCTACCCCAGGCAGACCCTCAACAGCTGCGTAGGGTTCTTCACATCTTACCCCTGGCATCTAAACCCATCTTGGGTCTTGGCTGATGCTAGACATTAATATTCTTTGCGCTGACATCCAACTCATCCCTCTGTATCCGTTTCTTAAACGTCAGTGCAGAGTCACTTCCTCCCTTTCACCCCATTTCCCTATTGGGAATGGGGTGGGTAACGTCAGGATTGAAATCCCCGTTTTGTTCTGAGCAAACAAACAATACACTGGTAGATTAATGAATGTGACCAGTTAGTCTCAGTGCTAACTCGGAGGAAGCTAGGAAGGAAGTGCTTGCTCTAGGGCAGCGGAGGTTCCTGCTTGGGCTTTTCCCTTGTCTAGTTTTACCAGGGTTTGCGCGCATGGGTGCAAACGAAAATGTTAAGAAATTCTGCTTATGCACGAGTGTGCGGAGTGTCAATCCGCCTGTACCTGCCTGTACCTGCCCAGCCGCAAGGGATGCCACCTCCCTAGGCCCGTAGAACCCGGGCTGGCCGCAAGGCCTTCGGCCTGCAGGCTGAAAAACGGGGAAATTCCTTCCCAGAAGGTTTGAATTATTTCGCTCCGCAGGAGACCGGGCCTTGGCCGCTCTCTGCTGAAGATTCGGGCGGGAAATGTCTAAGCCAGACGTAGGGGGGTGGGGAAGAACCAGTTGAGCGTCGGAGGGGTCCCGAGCACCGAGGGCGCCGCCGAGCGCCCGAAATACATTTTCAAGGCCGCAGCCACAGCAGCTGTTCAGCTGATCCTGGGTGAAAGTTTCCTCTGTTGAACTTAGCCAGAGGCCAGGGCCTTGAGACTCCCTCTTGCCGGTGGCCTCTACGCCCTACGTCCCAGCGTCTTCTCCAAAAGACAGGGAGCGCGGGAGCGAGTGCCAACCGGAGACTAAGGCAGGAGTCTGAACAGAAGCCCCGCAGGCCTAGAGATTTGGGAGACTGTGGGGCATTGGTTGGAAGTTTTTGAAATAAATATTGCGTCCTCTGACCAGTGAGTTGCCTGCAGAGGGAAGGCCTTGACTGGCTGGTCACCCGCTGCTACAGGTTTGCGCCTCAGACTTGGGGTGCTCAGGCGCTAACTAAAGCCAACTTTGTCCAGACCCGGAAAGAAACTCTGGTTGTGAAAAAGCAAACGGCCGGCGACTCTGGGAATTAAAGTTTGCTTTACAGTTTAACTTTACCAGTTCAAGTTGTTTGAGGGTCCTGATGGTTTCAGGTCGGGTAGGGCTGATCGAAAATAGTTGAATTAGTTCAAAGAGAAGACGGTGAGAACAACGAAGCTGGCTTCTTTGGCCCGATGAGTATTTGATCAGGCTCCAGGCCCGAGGCAATTTTGGTTTTATTTTGTATTTATTTTCTCCCTTTGCCTAGGACTAGCAACCAACACAGCAACCTCTCCCGCCCAAATCGAGAAAAGACAAATTATGGAACCCAGTAGGAGAAAGACACTGCTTTGAACAGGGTGGGTCAGTCGCCTAAGCAATTCCTCTATACATGTTTCTAAACGTGGCCTTTTGCGGGGGTCAGGGTACTATACTAGAGGAGAAAACAAAACTACAAGGCCCCCAATTTCTGCTCACAATATCTACAATTGGGTCCAGAGTGGGCAGCTATGACACCAGGGCTCAACATCAAGGGGACCTTTTTCCTGAAGGGTGATTTCTCACTCCAAGTCTAGAGAAGAAGACGCCTTTAAGCCTTTGCCAGAGCTCCAACCTGAGGGCCCTGTCTTCCCAAGGCCATGCTGGGATTTTGTATTCCCGCTCCTGAAACCTTTCCCATAGAAACAGTTCCCTGTTTTCGAACTCCAATGTACCCTTTGCCTTTTTCAACAAGTGATAAAATAATGGGACAGATAAACTGAACTGTGTTTTGTAAGGTTTGCTCTATACTGCATCTTTGTCAGGCAGGGACTATGGACTACTAAACAAACTTTTAGAGACTGGCTCCCCATGCTTATGCCTGTGTCTGGTATAGTCTCTTTTGCAGATCCCCTCTCCTTGCTCGCCTCACTTCCGGCTAAGAAGGATGGCAGGAGGGGAAAGTTGTGAAACTATGCCCATGCTTTTGACCCCACATGTTGGCCCTTTTGAACAAAAGACCCTGGACACACTTCCAGCAACCTAGATTCTCCCCCAGGGAAAAGCTCCTTTGACAAGACATCAGTCTTGCTAAGTAGAATAATTTCTCCCTTCTCCACTGTTGGGGAAATAAAATAAAAGTGACTCCCAAATCGAAAGTTGTCAGAAGGCCTGAAACATATTCCACTAACTGTACCGATGCCTTAGCGAAATTCTCAGAACAGATCATTTCTGAGAGGAAACGGGCTCTCGCGAAAGAAGGGGCGCACATTAGCCATGCGTTCCATCCTATATTGCCCACGCAGAGGTCCGAGTGGACCTGTCCCCTCTCCCAAAGAGAGAAAGTCGTGAATGGACAAAATAAATCTCCTTTTAATTTTCTTTTCATCGACTAATAAAAATAATTCCCCAGCACTAACGCGAAATTCCGTAACGGGCTGCAAGAACACGGAGACTCTCTAAAGCTCTGTCTCCGCGGGTCCCAGGCTAATCGCGTTATTATTAGCCTCCGGAGCGTGGAAACTGAACTGTCAGAGCCGAAAGAGAAAATGTAAGAGACAGCTGTCCCTCTTCGGGCTTTGGCCAGCTTTTAGGCCAGGATCTCCAAGTTCTCCAGCCTACTGGCTTCTCCCATCCCTGTGTGGGTGGTTGCCCTACTCCACCTCCCCTCCCCCAAGCCTTAGGAGCTGGGTCTGCTACTTCTGGATTTTAGCTGGTACAAAGGGACACCTCCTGCACGGTTTTAGAAGTCTGGACTGAAAATACTATTTGCTCTCAAGCCGCTAAACCAAGTTGTGACTGTTGTGTTCGTGTGCTGTGAATACAGGATTCTGACAACAGCTGTTCCCCCAGGCCGGTTTGCACTGTTGAAATCTTGGCACTTAATAGAAAATGTGAGGCTGTTTTCCCCCTGCTAGGGTTTGTTAAAATACACACATTGACATCCGCCTTGAGTTTTAACTGTTACGTGTATATTGTATGTGTATGATACGGATAGATCCAAGACAAATTAGTTAAAACATTCACCCACCCAAATACAGAAATGAGGGCCCTGAATAAAGACCTAAGTTTCAGGATATAGCGTCTAATATGTCTCCAGTGAGACAGAAATACAGTTATTCTCCGCCATCTAAATCTTAGTTGGGAGAGAAACTAAATGAGAAAAACGGAGCATTTCCCACGACCACGGTAAGGGCTTCACAGGCCAGCACCCGGGAGCTCTCAGAAGCAAGTCTCAAATCAACTGGGCTCTTTCTCTAGTGTCTTTGACTGCGCTCTTCCGAACCCAGGGACCCTTAGCCCTTCAGAGTGGGCGCCTCAAAATGCTGCTTGTTCTCTGCTACAAGAGAAGGGAACGAATGCAAGAAGGCCTGCTTGAAATTGGCTATTAGAATGCAAGGCTCGGGCCAGCCCCCCAAATTGGTTCCGGCGAATTTAGGGAGGCTCAAGTTATTTATGCCAAGAAAAAGAAACCCACGTCGGAGCGAGGCAGGGAGTCAGCGGGCCGGGCCTCTCTCCACACGCGGGCATATCATTTGGTATCCCTTCTCCACCCGCCTCCCCTAGTCCGATCTCACACACTCACCCGGGTGGGGCTCCAGGCCGTGGGTCGCCGGGTCGTCTGTGTCTCCGAGTGGGCCTGCGGGACTCAGCGCCTCCATGGACAGGTCCAGCCCTTTCTCCTCCCAGTCTCGCAGCTTCCGCTTTTTATTTGAGCCGATCAAGGCTTCAACGGAGAAGGCATGTGCTCTGGAGCTCAGGGCGACTGCAGATCTTCTCCTTTCACTCATTTTAGCCGCCCGCACTCGGGTCCCCTCTCGCCCGCGCTCTACTGAGCTGGCAGCCCAGCGGCCGCACGCTCGGAGCGCTTGCCGGGCCCGGCCCTGAAGAGGCGGCGGCGCCGCGGCCGAAGCTGGGGCGGCGGCTCCGCGGGTGATCTGCGCCCTCCCTCCGTGTCCTCCCCCGCCCTCGACCGCCGGATCAGACCGGTGCCCCCAGCTACCCCAGATTCTAGGAACGAGCGCCAGGAACGCCGCCCGCTCGCTGCATGAGCGCTGAGTCCAGTTTCCCACCCACCCGGGCAGGCGCTCACAAGCCTTGCAGACTGGATTTCATCTTTCTTTCTTTTTTCTTTCTTTCTGTCTTTTTTTAAAAAATCTCTCCTCCCTTTTTCTTTTTCTCCTCCCTCTCCCCCCTTCCCCTCTCGGTCTTCCCGTCCTTCCCCTGTTCCAAACTTCAGGGAAAGTTTTTTCCCCCCTGAATTCCTCTCTTCCTGAGGAACAGGGGGTAGGCAGTGAGCTCCTGTCCGAGGGGTGAGGGAGAAGGGAGGGGGGAGGAAGAAAAAGACAGAGGGGAGGGAAAGCCAGCCCCCAACCAATGGCAAGAAGGGAACAAGAGAAACCTCGAGAGCTCCGGCCAATGAGGAGAAGGGAGAGACTGAGGCTGGGGCCAAGGCTGAGCGCTGGCCATCCCTAGGATGCTTCCCTGCCAACTTTAACCCCTGGCTTCCCGGTGCCCGACCCGTTTCTTCGGGGGGGGGGGCAGGGAAGGGCAGTCGGAACAGCTGAAAGTCAAACTGATCTTTGTCTTTATAGACTCGACCAAATTGCAAATCCAGATTACAAACCCTTACGTTTTCCTTCCAAATTCTCTGCGTCTAATAGACCTGGCTACTCATAATCAATTTAGATGCAAATCTGCAAAGTTGGTGCTGTGACAAAATGCTAACCTGCCCCCACTCCAACAAAACAAAACAAACAAACAAAAAAAGACAGAGTAGGTTTCTGATCACGTCACCCTTGCCCCCCAGGGGTTTTGAGATCTGCCCAAATTTCTCCACACAGGTTATGGCTCTGTTCCCCATCAATGTTTTCTGAGCGGGTCTGGTTAAGGCAAAACGAAACAAACAGAGAAGTCCTGTTGCCATCCTAAGTCTTTTATGTGACTATGTCAAGGTTTTACTCTCCTACCTCCTCTACCTAACGAAGGGAGGAGAAGGGCGGCGGAGACCTGAGAGACCAGCGTGGGGCGCTGACCTTACCTCGGGTACAGCAAGCTTACCCTGCTGGACTGGGCCCGCACCACACAAATAGTAGCTTCCACAGCGCAGCACGCTCTGAATTGCCTTTCGCCTATTCCGGGCTCTTATTCCAGAGAACCCACAGCGGGTATTGGAAGAGAGCAGCTAAGAATTTTGATGGCTAAAAAGGAGCCTTTCAAGTTTCTTTCAAATCCCCTCACCTCCAGAACTTGGCTCTCACCTCTCACTATCTCCCTTCACGCACACTCCCCCCACGCCAGCCCCCTTAAATCTTTCAGGACAGTTCATTCAGCACGGATAGTCAAGGAACTTAAAATCCAACCTTCCTTACCATTCCTCCAGTCCACTGATTCACGGGCTGTTTACCCTGATTGCAAATAGCATAAAGGCCCCAGCACAGACTTATCCCGAGCTAGCTCAGTGTCCCGCCGGGTAAATAAATAAATAAATAAATAAGAAGCTCATATTTCGGGGGCAGAGGCCTAAAAGTCTCATTTCCCCATCCCAAAGACCTGGTCAAAATAATTCTATCCTGGGGCTATGATGGCGGAAGATGCTGGAAGCTTAGCGTGGAGTGGGAGGCCCAGCAAAAAAGAGCCTAGCCAGGCACTGAGCAAGGTCTGAATAAGTAAGCTTATATGAAGGGGTGCAGGGCATGTGAGTAGCTCCAAAGAACCAGCTAGGGCGGTAAGGAGTGAAGGAAGACTGTGTCACCTCTGAAAGACCACGCTATGATGGCTGCCCCAAGGACCAAGGAAATTTAGTTCCTGCCATTCTCCCTGAGGGCCTCTGCTGCTGGAAGCGACATCCACATCCACATGGTGAGTGTGCACTGGTCTTTAGAGAACTACGTTTAAAGTTCAGTTTTGGAATTTCCCTCAGTTTGTGCTCCAGCCTGGCCAAGAACAAGCTGGTGGCATAGCAAATACAATAGGCCTTGTAGGAATGTTTCTACCAGTCCTGGGCTCTGGTACCTTCCTGGGGTCTTCTTCTCAGACTTGGAAGTTCCCAGACAGCAAGGATAAGAATTTACCGTGTCTGGAAAGCCAGACATTCCCGTGATTGTTCCTGGAGACTCTGCGAAGCAAGTGTCAAGGTGCCCTTACAGACCAGCATTTCTTGCAGGAACTATGGCTGAAAGTAACCAGAGACAAGGTAACCCAGGAGCCCTGCAAATCTCTTCCCCAGCAGCTTATGTCTTGCTCTGGGCTTCTGGTCTCATGGAGCCTCTCCGAACCCCTTATGGTGCCTCTCCCAATTCTATAGCTAGGAGCCAGCCTATATCCGGCTCAGTGAGAATGCTATGGGTTACCCTCTAGATTTTCCCAGCTCTTTCCTCCACTCCATTGTCTCCCATCTCTCTTTGAAATCCTCTTTCAATTCTTTGAGAGGCCTGGCCAGGACTGAGAAATGGATATACCATATAGGACAGACACCCTCTGTGAACCTACATTAGTCCTGTCCTGGGCCCCTCCCACTACCTTGAGTCAAAAGGAGGCCTGAGCTGGCTTAGTCATTAGGGCACTTGCCTAATCAGGCCCAACAACCTGTGTTTGATTCCTGTGACCCACAGGGTGAAAGGCGAGTGCCAACTTCTACAAAGTTGTCCTCTGACCTCCACGTGTGCAACAAGGCATGCGCATGTGTGCATGTGCGCGCACACACACAGAGCCCATATAAATGCGATTTAAAAAAATGCAAAAGACCCTTTAATCATCAACTAGTCCCAATATAGGTCCAACAGCACGAGCCCACCCATATGGCAGGCCACAGACAGAATGCCTCAGAAGTAGCAACAGCGCCTTCAATATAGGCCGCTACACCCCGCTCCATGGCTCATGTGTGCGAGAGGCTTCTCGGAATGACTTGGCCTCTTCTTCAAGCTGCAACAACTCTGTCCCATATTCACCTATACCCTACAGTCGCACAAAAACCAATCCATGGAAATGAAGACTAGCAGACTTGGACCAATGAGAAAATTGAAGTTTCCCCAAATAAACTGGGAGGGGCTTTAACATTCGGTGTTCCCACTGGAGTTCATCTAATCTGCCCCACTAAAGGTATGCACTCCTTAGTACAAAAAACTATGTTGATGGGAGATGGGGGGGGGGATTGAATAAGATGATTTAGTATGTTTGGCTCGGGTACATACTGAACAGTCAACAGGAGTGGAGAGGGAGTTGTGGGATCTAACTAATTTTTCTTCTATTGATTGCTCAAAGGGTTTCCAAAACCTACTTTGGCTACCTTAGTTTCTTTATCTTTTAACTTTTAGGGATAAGTATGGGGTCCCCAGTTTTGAGGCTAATATCTAGGCGTTCTCCAGGCCTCCCAGCTACAGGCTCCACCTTGTGACTTAAACAGATTCTACAGGCTATAATTCCACCTCAAGTCTATCCCAGGCCCAAAATCAAGCCAGAGGCATGAGCCCAGCTCCTGCTTGAGTGCGAGAAAGAAGGAAGAGTGTTAAACCCTGAAAAGTCAGAGGAGATTCCCGCCCACCCAGTCACCAGACACCAGAAGGGATATATGTGGACATGAAATCTAGGCCTAGTCATAACAAAGGACACCAGGAAGAAAGGGCAGTGCAGGGACTGCTCTGCTCAAACTGGCCCAGCCCAGTTACCAAAATTTCACAGGTAAAACAGAGTTGGCAGCAAGAGGATAAGCAGGCATTCCCAGAAGTGGAGCCCCATGCCCATCCTCCATTTCTCTTCGCCGGTTAAAGCACTCTAAATACCACCTTCAAGTCGTGGCCGCCTAATGCTTCTAATGCTTCAGTGCGGAGGTGACCCACCAGCCGGCTTTGATTTCAGGGAATTTCGAGGGAGTAATTGAAAACAAAGTTAAGAACAACTGGCCAGCAGGACACGTGAGGCTTCCCCTAAACACGTGGGAAGGACATTCTGTGGGGGCAAGGGGATCGTAATGAACTTGGCCATCAGGGGAGGTGTAAAATATTATGAGGCGACTATGGGGTGGGAAAAAAATCACGGAGACTCTAAGGTGAGGTAAGCCTGGTGATCAGTCCTACCACAACCCCAAACTATATGACCTTAGGCGGGTTGATTAACAGGCTAGGACCTCAGTTTCCCTTCTCCAGAGTGCAGAGATGGAAAGGATTTGAAGCCAGGAATAAGCAAGTTATTCGTAGGGGGCAGAAGGCCCGGCAGACCTAAGGTTTTATTCTGGCTGAGATCAAATCATTCTGGCAATCTGGAGCCAATGTTTACCCTCTTTTCACGTCTGCTTTCAAACTGGCGCTCCAGAGAATTGGAAGAGCGCGAAATGGGACAAAGTAAGTGGTCTGGAGCCCTACGGTGCAGCGAGGAAGAAGAGAAAATTTTGAGAAGCCCTGCCCAAGGCAGCATGGGCTTTCTCATGCAGCGCACCTCCTGGGCTGGCTTTGGTCCACAGCTAAGACACTGCCTAAGTCCTTGGCTGTCCCGAGGAACCCCTGCCCCCCACAACAGAGTTTTTTTTTTTTTTAAAATAAAAGTCCATGGGGGCAAAAGGTCTTTAATGATGTTTTTTTGTTTTCGCGAAATAAAAATCGTCTATTTTTATTTTAACCCAGCAGCGTGCCCACCTCTCGGTCCTTCCAGATGTTTGCAATAAAATCGCAGGTTTTGCCTTTGGGACTTGAAATAAAATTTAACGGCCTTCACCCCGTAATTATTCTCTTAGCTCGCCCTTCATAAATTTATCTGCTTTCTATCGGCGTTGGGGCAAGAGGCGAGCGAAAGGGGGGAAAGCCCCGATTTTATATTTGTGACTATAAAAAAGCGCCACCCGGTTTCCTCGCCTTCGGCCTCCGCTGCAGTGTGGCCCGGCAAGCCGGGCAGGCGGGCCGCAACATTGCACTATTGTTCCCCCGACTTGGGTCTGCTCTGGAGCTCGGCCCCTCCACAAAGGGGGCCTTGTGTGGCCCTGCCCGCTGCGGCCGCGCCCAAGAGGCGAGGAAATCCTGTTCCCTCAGACTCAGCTCCTCTTTCCCTCCTCGGTTTGAGCTACCTTGCAGCCGGGTTTGTGCCTTCCTTGGGCTTCGCAGGAAGCGGAACTTCCATTTTATGCAAAGTTCTGGAGGAACCTGCTTGAGGATTCCCAGGGTTGTTTGTCTACAGGAGAACACAGACAAAGTCAAAGTGGAGGGGGCACTGACGTCCCAGATTTGGCTCAGTGTGCACCCTAACCAGTATGTGAAGCTGATGACTGTCTCGCCACCCAAACCCTTGTTTACACCGTGTACATCCCTCTATCCGCCCATATGCCTTTCTAGACTTAAACACAGGCACAGCTGATAGTTTGCTAGAGTGCATAACGTCACTGCGCAGACTTGCTGGGAAGCATCCTGACCTCGCCCTCCTAGGCTCTCAGAGCCTGCAGAGGCAGCGCCTTTGACATCTCTTTACCCAAACTTCAGCCACAAGCTCTCCTTGATCTAAAGTTTAATCCGGGTGCGCTGTTTTTTTAACCACTTCTTCTTCACCTATTAGGGACACCTTCATGTTCAAACGGACAAAGCCAGCTGACCAAAGGAAGAAATGGACCCAACATTCTGCCTCCGGGGCTCAGTCCTTTTAGGAGTCACCCGTTGCCTATGGAAGACCCTAGCTTTTGGCAAAGCTCCAGGAACCCCACTAAGGACTGGGAAGCCTAAGTAGGAGAAACTGGAGTTCCAGTTGGAAGCAGCAAAGCTTTGCTTGCTCTCAATCACATGCCCTGGGATTCTGGCTTGAGCCAGCAGGCCCGGAGCCAGAAAAGACAAATTCTGGAGCCACATACTATGGTAGAAAGTTCTTTGGGGGTGCTTTCTGGTCTCAGATCTTCTAGGTTTACCTCCTAAATGTAACTTCGTCTCCTTCCTGGTAGTCTGACAGGTGCCTGGTCAAACAGCTCCCTTTAGGATTTTTGTTTTTGTTTTCCTGTTTGTTCATTTATATGAAGAGGGCGAACCATCTAAAAGCCTATTGGAAGAGGTAAAGAAATATCAGGCTCTGCAGCCTAACTCCATAGCAAATTTGAGACATAAAGATGGTGCCTCAGGTTTCTTGGGTAAAGGTGAGAGGGTCAGAAATGAAGCAGGCCAGAAGCACAACAGCGAGTGTTAAAATCTGTTGGAGCTCAAATACCAACAGCTAAATAATTGTAAACAAACAGTTTGGGGTATTAACACGCTGATATACTGATGCCCCCACAGGTACACCAGTCGTGGTTAGAATTCATTTGTCATCAATAAAAGAGCCACCTAGGAGCAAAATGTCCTCAGTGGAACTGTGGGAGTCTACCCCCAGAGACCATCACCCACAAAGACTGGCTGAGAACTTTTCCCCTTCCCTTGCCAGTGGAGAACAAGCTATCACTCAGGGGTGGACAAGAATTATTCATGGTGGACAACTGTACCACTGCTGGGGAAGGGCTGGTGGTCAGAACATCTTGCCAATGAGACCAGCACTACTGGACTTCTGTTTACATTGCTTTCGGAATCAGGTGGAGTTGCAGGAGCTACTTAAGGAATGAACTAAGTCACAAGGAGCTTTGACTTTTGACCTCAAATACATGGACTACTTTGTGGCCCCAAGACCAAACCAAAGCAGGTTGCCACTGGCATAGGCCAGAACCATATTGCTATCATCGGTACTCCTGGCTTCTTCACTATTGGAAAGTTCTACACGACCCAAAAAGGAAAAAAAAAAAAAAGAAAAGAAAAGGCAATGTTATGCTTAGACCACAGTTTCCAGGAAAGCCATCCAAAGAAAGGATAAGACATGTGCATCCCCCCAGCCTTGCTCTCACCACCCACCCTTATCTCCATTTCTTCCTTCGGGTCTGCATCACATAAAGGCTTTTGGGGCCTATGCTAAATGCTTAGCATGGACCAACTCACTCCACCCACTTTGACTTCTGTGAGCCAAGAACCGGTATTACCAGCCACATTTTACATGCGGGGAAACTGTGAGGTGAAAAAGAGTTATGTAACTTGGCAAGGATCTCACAGCTTTTAGTGCAGGTAATGTCACTCCAGAGCCAGCATTCTTAACCCTGTACACCCCTGGCCTCTCTTCTTGCATGTTTCCTTAAGCAGCTTGCACACCTAGGTTCTCCCAAGGCAAAGTTGCTGGTAATTGGGAGGCACCAATGGAATTGTCTTATAAGAGGATGAAGAATGTCCGCCCAGTTATAAATACACACTGGAGCCCTTCCCAGTTCCATCAGGGCATCTATTTTAACATGGGGGTAAAAGGCAGGCACTCACTTTCCATCTTTTCCCAATGGGAGGGGCAGCCAGGTGCTAGGCCAAGCGGGTATCATTGTGCATGTACCCATGGTTTCCTGCAGAAAGGAAATTCAAGGTGCAGGCTGGGTTCAGTCAAGTAGGATCCCGTGGGAAAGCTTGCTTTTGGCTTCTTGGGCTCCAGGCCTGGGCTCGAGCAAAGAATCATTTTCATAACAGTAACCCATTAGTGATCCAGTCTCAGAAACATCTGTCCCCTGCCTCCCATCCACCCAACCCCACTAATAAGCAACTTGGGCGATGCTACCTACATTTGCAGCTGAGAAGGGTGATTAGAACTCAACATGAACTCTCTTCTCTGGATCTACCTCATCTTGAAGAATCTGTCCATCTCAGAAGTGTGGAGGACTGTAACCAACGCCCACAGACAGGTGGGTACTTCTTGAAGACAGATGTGCTCGCTCCTGCAGTTTGAGAGCTACCTCTGAAACTCCATGGTCACCAGAGAGGTGCTTCTGCCTCGGGAGGAGCCTTTAGTACTGCCAGAGTCCCCACCTTGTTCTCTGCCCCTGGCCCTGACACAGACACCCAGGATTGGACTGGAAAACCATTTTGTCTTGTCTGTGACCTAGATGTACTTAAAATGAAAAGGAAGAACAAGTCTGGTTGCTCATGTGAGTACCAATCACTTATATTTGAGGATCTAAAGCCTCACAAATCAGGTTGGGAGGGAAGATCCAGAGAGAAGATCCTTCTGTTGTTGGAGAAAAACTATGATGAGATGAAGGAGAAAGGCAGTGGTCTGAGGGTCTGATTGCTAAAGGGGCTCACATAAGGCCAAGTAACCCATTTGGGAAGGAGCATCCTTGAAGATGCTGCAGTCTCTCCCTGGCCTCTGGATTGCGATACTTCCCTAGTTAACTGGCCGTGCTGCAGCATCCAAGTGCTTCTGGCTCCCATCCCTTCCAAAGCTTAGTCCCCCTCCACCTCTAGCCTCCAGCAAGGGTGGGGGAATCTGTGAGTAAAATGAAGCCAGCTTCTGGGACAGCTTGGACTCTGTGGCAACCAGCTGCCTATGCTGTCTAGAGGAGTGTGACAAGAGCAAGATGCCAGAAGACACACACACACACACACACACACACACACACACACACACACACAACACACCCTTGATTGCAAATCCTGTTTCACTGGAAAACCAGTTTTC
The DNA here is from genome assembly GCF_037038515.1 of Microtus pennsylvanicus. Classification (NCBI taxonomy): domain Eukaryota; kingdom Metazoa; phylum Chordata; class Mammalia; order Rodentia; family Cricetidae; genus Microtus; species Microtus pennsylvanicus. Next base: position 115,273,396 of record NC_134585.1, read on the forward strand.
TTTGAAGTGATTAAAATATCACTTCTTGTCAAGGCAATGTAATGATGCCCAGGGGTGAGCTGGGTGCTGACCCTTAACCCCGTGGCATCTTTGTCTGCTCCTGAAGGGAAATCTCTTCACCTCTTCAGATGCTGTTTCACCCACCCTACCTTTTCACCTGCTCCCTTACTGCCTGGAATTTCTCTTTGCCTATCTCCATCAAATTTGCTTGCATTTGAAAATGTCACTGCATCACAGGTATGCCCAGCTCCCACAAATCCCCCCTGCACCAGCACACAAGAAAAAGTGTGTCCTGGGAGGGCCTCTCCTGGGCTCCAGAGGACATTAAACACCCAGCTTTGCTTTGCTGTTTTACCCCCTGAGTTCAGTCCGTGTGCAGCAGGTGAGTAAACAGGGCCTTTAGTAGCCTTCTCAAAAGCAACCTGAAGCAGGTGAGCTTTAAGGACGACGAAGGGAGACTTGAGAAAATAAAAGCTAGGTGAATGTTAAAGGGGCAGAAGAACTTAATGGGAAAAATAAAAGGGAAATAGAAGAACGGAAAAGTAAGAAAGGAAAAGCAAGAAAAATAAATGAATTTAGGGCTATGACCCCAACCTAGCATAAAATGCATGTTTTCAACTGCCATCTAATTTCCCCCAAGAAGCTGGGCACAATAAAAATCTAGGGTGAATCTGCCTGTCCCGAGGGACTGGAAGTCCTGCAAGAGTCTTTGTGAAAAGCAACCAATGTCGAAATATCAGCTAGACCAAAGCAGGGGCAACCAGAAGGAAGCCTGAAGTGCTCCACCTAGGGTTCTTAACACTGCGGGACTCCTGCTGTGACCTGGCAGCCTAGAAGGCACCTGTGAGCCTAGGGAAGGTGAGGCCGACCTCCTGCTCTCCTTCTTCAAGCATTGAGGTGCAGCATCACCAGAAAGAAAGAGGCAGCTACGATGGGGAAGGGAAAAGGAGAGAAAGCCCGAGCGACTGAGGGTCTCGGAAAAATGGGAGCCATGAAACCGGGTTTTGCTAGTTTGGCCTAGCAGAAAATTTAAGAGTCCTTGAGTTTTGCTTGAAGAGGGTGGTGGGCGGGGAGAGGGGGAGAAGTGTTGGGGAGGAAGCCAGGAGTGTCTGTTGTTTTGTACGTCTGTCCTCCCTTCCCAATCTTTAACCCAGTTTGGGGTTGTTAAGCAAAGTATAGAAAGAGGTTTCACGTAGGTCTAATTCTCAGCAAGCTCACTGAGATGAGCTTGGATGAGAGCTCACTGATAATGGCCCTCCCTAACCCTTGCCCTACCCTGCATCCCCTCCAATGCCTCTCTCTCTCTCTCTCTCTCTCTCTCTCTCTCTCTCTCTCTCTCTCTCTCTCTCTCTCACACGCACACACACACACACACACACACACACACACACACACACACACCCCGCCCGGCTCAAGTAAAGAAGAGTTTTCATCTCTGGCTGTCCCTCAGCTCTTTCCAATTCACGCCAGGGATCTGGATGGGCAGTTTTCTCCTTTCCTCACCACACCCCTCCACACCTTCACTCCCTGAAGGTCGTGGTCAAAGACAAATAAAGCCTGGCTTCCGGCTTCGGCTTGGGGGTGGTGGTGGTGAATCACACCACCGGTCCTCCTGAGGAGAGAATCAAAAGCAATTGGCAAGGAGGAATGAGTGGCAGGCAAACCCGGGTGACCAGATGTGCCTGGTACCCTAGACCCTCACTGCTGGGCTTGGGCCTGGGCCTGGAAGCTCTTCTTGGCTCTGCACCCGCAGAATTACATTATTTTCCCCCAGTCCAATCATTTTTTAACAAAAAGATATTAAAGAAATATAAATTGCTGCTTTGAGGGATCAAAGTGTCTGTTTCTGGTGCATCTGGGAGAATGGGGGAGGGGGGCGGTCACGGTTACCCAACTTCAAAGTGTTCCGTTCAGAGAGTTTGGGCCATAGTATTTGAATTCTCTTTCCTTCTAATATTGTGGGCGGCGCAACAGAGAAGTCATTTTCCACGCTGGTTCTGGACGCGCTCGAAGAAAAGTGAGCTGAACTCACCGCACTTTCGCCTGCCTCTAGGCTCAGAGCCCCAAGTCTCCTGCTGGTCCCCAAAACACTGAGGGCGTAGGGGCGTGGTGAGGGAGAGGAAGGGGGCTGGCTGATCCGAGACCGAGGAGTTAACCAAATACTCCAAGAAATAGTCGAAAACCCCGGGGGTGGCAAGCCGGGCCAGATCTAGCTGTCAGGGGCTCAGGTCAGCTTCCCAGAGCCGACTGCTACGCCGCAGGGACTGAGGAGAAAAAGGTTAAGATTCACGCTTTTCGGACCATCCGGGTCAGTTCCCGGCCGAGGGTCCTGGGACTCTCGCTAGTGTTTTGTTTCCACATAACCCAGACATCTGGGCGACAGACTCCCCGGGACTGATGGGTGCCGCCAGACTTTCCTGGGACCCCGGGGCATGTATGCCATCCTCGACCCGTATGCCACGCTCAGGGCAGTTCTGGATGGCGGGGTCGCCCTCGCTAGATCAAGCACTTCGCAGGATTAGGGAGTTTGGGCGACCGAGTAAACTGGCCTCAAACCGCACTGAGGACCCGGGAGAAGTTGGTCACCTTCCGATTTGCTAGGGAAATTATCTGGGGACCGAGGACAAATGGCGCAGAGAAGGGTCCTTCGCGCGCCCTTTAGACAGACCTGCCTCGGAGCAGATCCGATGCACCGGGACAGCTACATCCCCCACCAAGCTCCTGGCAACCTTGCGGGGGACCAGCCGGCAGTACAGCTGCACAGCTCGACCGTGTTTCTCCTCAAGCGCTGGGTCCTTCCCGAGAAAGACCAGAGGAGTGATCTCAGCCCCAGTGCGCTTGATCTGAATGGCTCCTGGGTGGCCGCTTCTGGTGTTTGAAAGTTCAGAATTGGATTTCCCCCATCCCACTAAAATAGGGCAGATTAAAACAACCGAAAGTGCTCCTTATCGTTTGTTCGTGTCCAGGATCTCACAACTCCTCAACTGACCGCTACATCTTTCCTCAGACCAAAGAGACTTGCCATCCCATTGAGAGGGAGAGGACAGCATGCTATTATTCTCAATAAGGAAAACAAAGTCTCTACAACTTCGTTGACTGGTCCTAAGTTGACTGGTCCAAGTTAAGACTTTTATCCGGATCACCTAAATATTCTTGCTTTCCCACTCCAGTGATGCATCCACCCGCCGCTGCCGCCGCCGTAGTCCCTTCTCCCGCCCGTCACCGGAGGTCACTGACCCCTGGCAGCCCAGCAGTTGGGCGCTGTCGGGTGAGCATCACCCTCACCATGCCGGGCATCTCACCTCAGCCAGGCAGGTGCAGGGGTGGTGGGCCAGGCAGTCACAGGTCCTCCGGCCGGCCGAGGGGCAGGAGTAGGCTGGGTGCTTGCCTCTTTCTGCTGCCCGGTGGCTGAGGGACAGGGGAGGGGGGACGGGGCCGGAGAAACCGCCGTCAGCGGGTCCCAGCCCCGCCTCCTGAACACCACGTCCAGGAAAACTCGGGAACTTTCCATTGTCTTTGGAGCGTCACTAAACAAATTGTCCCTACAGCTATAGGGCTGCTGAGAGGAGATGACCAAGGCAAGTCTTTTGCTCAATACTTCTGAGGATTATGACTGAAAGCCCTCTGGTGTCCCCGTACACGGATGGAGGTAGAAGTACAGTCTCATTATCTACTGACAGGAGGTCAGGAAGTTGGATTCCTGTCTTTAAGGACTTCGGAGGAAGGAGCTGGATGCCTGGACTCTAGGGATCAAAAGGGGCAACAGGCGCCTGAGGCGAACCCGTCAACCAGGGAAGACCCTGGCTAGGCAACTGATCCCAAGCCCCTGGTTTCCCGGCTAGGTTTCAATTCTCACGATACTAGCCCCCCAACCCCACTACCACCATCCTAGACCACTTCCTTGTCTGCACAGCACACACACACACACACACACACACACACACACACACACACATCTTTCACTTCCCACTTTTCTTAGGAAAAGACTTCCCACAATGTACACATCCTTAGCCCCAATCCACTCTTAAGGTCCTTGGGGACTCGCTGAATCTGAAACTTTATTCTTATCAGCGCCTTGGGTGAGAAACGGGCCACCTTTCTCTGGAACTCGTGAAACTGCAGAGCTGATCCTCTGTGACCACCCAGTCGGAACTGACTATGCGAGTCTCTCATTGTTAAGTTAAGACCGGCAGGACAGCTCGTTTGTTCCTAGAATCTGTCAACCTTAGGCCCGAGTGTCCTTCCGAGTCTGTATGGCCCGTGTGCCTGTCTACCTTGGAGTCCTGCCACCTGTACACCGCGCAGACACAGACCTACACAACTCCTTTCCTGTTTGCTGGTTCTGCTCCGTGATTAACGACCCCAGATAGTGTAAGGAATTCGACTTTTCAAGCTCAGCGTTTTCAATTTCTTAATTTGTCCCCAGGTAACCGTTAGCAATCGGGGCTGTAGATCATATCGGGCAGGCCAGGTAGAGGGAACAGCTGATTCAACACTGTTGAGTTGGGATTTGGTTTCGTTTTTTTAAAAGGGTATCCTGAAAAGTAGCCCCCGGAGTACTTCAAGAAGGCAGCAGGATGCAGCCTGCGGAGGTCCCTGCTCCCGCGCTAGGGTTTGGGTTGTCACCGCTCTCCTTCATCACAAATAGCAAAGCAAGAGCAGGATGCTCCTCGGGCCTTAGCCTGCAGTGTGGGTGGGGCAGGTGCTCGAGGAAGCCCAGCAGCGGAGCTTCCCTGCTTCTAGACTCATTAGCAGAGCTTCTCTGTGACAATCCTATTACCAGATTCTGGAATACATTTTCCTGGGCATTAACTGGTAAACACGAAGTGGAAGATGCTCACTTTAGGGCTTCCCTAAAGCTTACCACAGCTTGGCATTCTAGTAAACCTTTGGGCTGGGAAGTGAGAGGCTGCCTTACCCTTCTACCTTCTCTGGCATTCTACCACCAGCTACAATGATTTCACTTCGTACTTCTGGATCTAAGAGGAGTTTTAAGAACGCATTTTTTTTTCCTGTTCCCCAGCACCCACACTGCAGCTTAAGCAGGCAGATGATCTGATGGTAAACCCTTTAAAGAAGGTTCCCGATTTCCCAAATGTTAGGAAAGCAAGAGACTGGGGAAAGGAGAAGAGGGGAGAAAAGGAGGGCGGGTGACAAGGTTTCTCTGGGTCTTCCTGACTTCAGTAGATGGATTTTGCTGCGAAGAGCAAACGGTTGCTTCTTTCTTCCTTCCTGATGCACCCTCCAGAAAAGTCTTGGAGAGATGGGAAGAGAGTATCTGTATGTCAGCGAGGTGGCAGCAGGCCTAGCTGGGGACTTTCCTGAAAACTTCAATCAATGCATAAACGCTGGCTGAGACTGGAGCTCCAAGACAAACAGAACCAATCTGCCCATCTGCGGACTTTGTGAGACCGCAAAGCGTGCCTCCTACAGAGCTGTGTGGACCAGAATGCGGGTGGGTGTGTGCAGGATGAAATCAGCTGAGGAGCCTCTGTGGAAACATGAGTGAGCTCTGGCAGGGACATGGGAATATGACCCAAGCAAGTCTTGGTTTTTCTGGCCAGTTGACAGGCTTTGGTGGGGGAGTCTAATGGCTCCAAACTGGTTGCAGAGACCCAAGCTCCTTGCTGAGACTTAGAAGTGTGAAGAGAGAAAAGTGATAAAAACAACAAACCATCCCTGTCCTGTGAATGTCACACACACACCCACAGAGAGAGAAGCTTAAACTTTTAAAAAGGCTGCTTTTTAAGCCTGAATAGATATGCATATAATTTCTCCATTCCATAATTATCGAATTCCTTCCACTAGATGGGCACTTTGCTATACTTTCCCATATTTATTATTATTATTTTTTGTTTGGGGAGCAGACTGGGCAAGCAAATCGCCAGCTGGCCTCTTGAAAGTGTTTAAGAATCACAGCTCAAGACCATCAGAGTTATAGGGCTCAGGGTTGAGGCTATCCACACTTTGGATCAGAAGATGGCTGATGCCCTGGGAGTTCACACTTTTCATCCTGAGTTGTAGAAATAGAAAAGGAACAACCTTTGGGTTCCAACTTTAGGTCCCGCCCGTGAGAGTGATGCTGAGTAACCATTTAAACAAATCCCTTTAAAGGAATGCTTTGCCTTCCTAAAGGCTGATCTTTTAGGAGTGTGCCAAGGAGTTCGGGAATAAGAAACCTAGCAATCAATGAATTCTTTTCAAATCATATAACAGAGAGAAGAAAAGATTAATTTAGGGCTCTTCCCACAACCACGCACTTCATCAGCACCCATGCATACAGGCACACGGGCAAACTAATGTACACACAACTCCGTAAATCCACTCACACAACCTAGAAAAGGGGTTGAACAAGAGTTTCCCAAATCCAGAAACTCCACAAATGCACATAAAATGTCACTTAACTTTCAAAAAGTTATTGGAGACATTCTGGGTTTTATGTACATAATATGAAATACTTGTGCGTCATGAAATGGCTTGACATATGCAGCTATGCCTTATATACTTATTTTATGATGAAAGTTTCCTAACAATTTTCAGGACTAAAACTACAAATGCCACACTATAGTATAGATCTCCTAAACTTACTCCTAATTAAAGTTTTGTATCACATGATCAAACACTAAATTTTTATTTCTCCTTCTTCCAGATCTTCCATCCTTTCTTCCTTAATTTTATTTTTTTAATTTCTGAGTCAGGATCTTACCCTATAGTTCATGCTGGGCTTGAACTCTTCAACCCCCTGCCTCATCTTCCAGAATGCTGGAATACCACAAAACAAAACAAAAAAACCCTAATTTTTACATGCCTTATTATACCGCTGCATAACCAGAGCTGCAGACACCAACCAGGAAAAGCAAATGAACTAGTTGTCTTGTGGCTCCACGGAAAAACCCAACTGATTCTCCGCAACAAGAAATGCTTGCTTAGCCTGCCTAGCAGAGTTAGAGGAGGAGCCTTCAAGGGTTGGTGTAAGCATCCTCTAGTTCAAACATATTCCTAGGCTGTGACATTGAATTCCACTACACAGACCAAGCAATGAGGTAGCCAGCCACAATCACAGTGGAAAACATGGCCACTGGGAAAGTGGGACGTGGGTAGTGGCCAAAGGTGAGGGTGGAGGTTGAATACCACCGGAGCTTGTCCAGATAGACACCAGTTTGTATCAAGCCCAGCGAAAAGGGCACCTTGCTAGATGCAGTTCTTCATCTGATTGAAAGCAGTGGGGAGTGGGCCATGCTAATGGAGACGTTCCTTTCATAGACTCAGTGGACCTTCTAAACACGACCCCTGATGGTTCATTCAACCCAGGTATGTCTAGGGAAATACATTCTGGAGAAAACCATCCAGCCCTGAAAATAATCCCTTTCACCTTATTGGCGAAGCAAGCAGGTTTGCTTTTGCTGAGCACAACTCGTTCCCACTTAGTTTAGCATCGTTTCTACCCGCAGAGGTGGGACAAGCTCATACCCTTTGCAGTGTTGGGTCATTAAAGTTACTTAACCAGGCATCTATCACTTAGGGGAAGCTCCAACTATGAGCTGTCTTTTTTGGCCAGAGTTCAGCAGGGCGAAGAGATGCTGACCAGTGAAGGAGGCAGATCTTAGACAGTCTGAGCCTTGGACCTTGGTGGGGAGTGGAGTCTAGACTCCCAGTGTCTCAAGATAGGAATCAGGAATGCCCTGATGCTTGACAGCAGAATCAAGGATGCCTTGTGCCGAGCCAGCAGCTCGGTCCTTACTGCTGATTTCGTAGAAGTGCATAGCCTTCGTTAGCATCCAAGGAAGCTTAGAGCGAAGAGAGCGCAACTCTTGGAGTCCTTGAGACTCAGACGCGCAGACAGAAACGAACTGCCTTTGTTCCAGGCGGGCAGCTGCTGCTCCGAGCTCCGGTGGTGGTGGGGTAAGGGAAGGGGAGAAAAAGATGTTGCGGGGCTGAATTTCTAGCCAGGCCCTGAAGCCTGATCCAAGCTTTAACGTGCGACCGAATTCCCATGCTTCGGGTCTAAGGCTTAAAGGCCGGCAGGGGCCGAAGCCCGCAACCGGTTCCACAGTGCGGATGTGCTCGCCCCTGCAGTGCTTCTCCAAGAGACCTGGCGGGCGATGAGGACCAGCACCAAGTGCTTTAGCTGTTTACAGCCAAAGAAGGGCTAAGTCTCTTGGCTCCTCTATCTTAGTCGGGTATTGCATACTTCTCAGTTTTCTGGAGGGGGAAAATGTATCACATTGAAGGTTAACTATTCCCTTTTATAACATTTTCCCCAGACAATCGCCCTTTCCTTTCTAGAAGGGCCTAACCTTACAGCGCGACGGCCAGAGGGTGAGCTCATGTGATTTCCTTGGACCTCAGAGCTCTGATGTAGTTGTAGCTGCGTGGATCTCGCAGGGACAGGGCAGCAGACTAGAGGCGTCCTTGGTGACGCCTCAGTGCTGAAGGTTGAGGCCAAATCAGCTGCAGAGTTAAGAACTCAAGAACAATGGCAATGGGTTTTTGATCCTACTGCACGTACTGGCTTTGTGGGAGCCTAGGCAGTTTGGAGGCTCACCTTACTAGACCTGGATGGAGTTGGGTGGTCCTTGGGCTTCCCACAGGGCAGGGAACCCTGATTGCTCTTAGGGCTGACGAGGGAGGGGGACTTGGGAGGGAGGGGGGAGGGAAATGGGAGGCGGTGGCGGGGAGGAGGCAGAAATCTTTAATAAATAAATAAGAAAAAAATAAAATTTAAAAATTTAAAAAAAGTTCTCAGCCCAACCTTTCCCATCTTCCTGACTTTTGAAAGTGTACCCTATTTTGCGAATCAGGTCTGTGGTTTCTTCCCTCACCTACCAGCGCTAGAAGATAATCTCCACCACCGTTTTGGGAAGCGAGGTTTTGGCTGTTTGCTGTTAGGGCTCTCGGGTTTTACTTATCTATTCTGAGGTGCCCCAACACCCAAGTACATAAACTGGCAAATTCTCTCTGGTCTTGGGGTTCTGGGCCAGCACTGCTGACTCGTGTGTAAGGGAGAGGCCACAGAGGCCACATGCAGCTTCGTTTCCATGGATTTTAACCTCCAGATACACAAAGATATAGGACATTAACTCCTGAATGTGAAACAAAATCAGAACGGAAGGTACTGATGCTGTAATGTCTTGGATTGTTTTGAGGTGTGTAATCTAAGAGCCGGACTCAGCTTCATCACACAGTTCCTCACACCACGGCCGCTGACCTCCTGGTTCTGCCAGGAGCTGAGGCAGGCCTTGGGCAAGCTGTTCAGCCTCGACAGGTCAGGAATGCCAAGGGAGGCCAGGATGCTCAGATTTACACTGGGTAACCCTCTGTGGCCGCTGCTTAGACTTCAGTGAGTTAGTGAGCAACCTCCTAGGGTCCACACTCTGCTCATCCCTTCACTAACTAGCTTCTTTGAGGTTGTGAGAGTCACAGATTTGGCCCTGCAGCGCCGGGCAGGAAGTCCCTGGCACGTGTGCACAGTGATGCAGGTACAGGCTGGACCTCTTACCCACTGTGGTGTCCGTACTTCTCCGTTTCCTAGACCCAACATTAAACTATGGTGACTGTTCCGCCCGTCTGAGCTTTCTAGTGACATCACCGGACTGGCGCAGTAGCATGCTCCCGTAAAGCTTATTTCCTAAGCCGCCTTTCCCTTTGCCTCCCCTCCCCCTTCCACTCACAACCTCAGATAAAGAAACCCATTACTTGGAGGAGATAGAGTTGTAACAGCTATCGTCGTGACACAGGAAATTTAACAGTCACAAGGCTGCCCCCAAGTGATTGTTTTCAGAATGACATCTCCGGGCTACTTTGGGTTGCTTTGGAGCTAATGTCATCTGTGGCAGGATAATTATTGAATCTACTTGTTTTCGTTAATTCCTCAAGAAAAGGAGGACTGGCTCCGAGAAATCCGCTGTCCGAAGACTCAAGAGTGTTCGTTCAATTTGTCTTTCAGCTTTATTACTGTTAGCCTTTTAAACTGCACTTTCAAAATGAAACTCCTCCCCAAGAGGCAGCATTCCCTGACCCCTCTACTCTCTCCCCTGTCTTCCTCCTAGTTCCCTCTTTTTTGAAACAATAGTACGGGCCTTCTGGAGTCGGCCTGATGATACAATCCTTAAGGCATCCACAAGCAGACCGGGGGCCTACTTATCAAAGGCCTGAGCTTTTTCTTCTGCTTTTTTTTTTTTAAAGCTGTTTACTATTCAGGAAATTTGGTAATTATTTTTTTTTCCTCTCCATGTAGTGGTATTGCCCTCTTCCTTTTGATATTAGATCCTCTATGGGCCCCTAGCTTCATGCCGTAGAAAAAGAAGGAAGATGAAGGGACCGCATTCATTTTCCTTTCTGTCATCATCGCTGCTGAAGACCAGCTGAGGGCTTCCGAGACACAGGGAGCCCAGAGCTTGGAGAGCCCTCAGGCTCCCAGGACACTACAGGCTTTAGTACTGCATCCCAACACGGTACCTTCAGTACTTTTATAATAGTATTAAAGACACATCATGAAGGGGAAAGGAAGGTTGATAGATAATTTTTAAAGATGCTTTTGTTTGGAAAGTTCCATATAGAAACGTATGAGGGAAATTTTCCCCCACGTGTGGGGTGTGAAGGTTATTGCTCAGTTTTAACATCCCGGGTAGCTTGCCATGCTTATTTTGGTTTCTTCCATGAGAGATACAGTGTCCTGCCCATCACAGGTGACACTCAGTAAATATTTGCTTGTAGAATTTGGAGGAAGAGCAAAGTAAAGGAGCTCCCAAAGAACTGGACGTTTAATTCAATTCAATTTTTTTAAAAAAATCCTTATATGATACAGTTCTTGAGATAATATGGTTTTCAAAGGAAGACTACTTATGCTAAGTAGTGGGAAGCTGATTACATTTGAAGGGTTAACGTTCTGTCTTCCCCAGTAAATTGTACCATAGAGATCAGAGACCCACTGCTAATACTTTCATTACAAACAACATCTTATACATTATTGGGCAACTGGTCATGTTGGAGAATGGTTAAGATAAGACTCAGTTCAAAATGGAATGTATTATGTGAAATTTAATGAGCAGACATCCTCTTGGAATGTAAGGTACCCTAGGAGATGGGTAACTCTGGTCCAAGGCTAAAGAAATTCTATTCAAATCCCTTCAGTTTAATTAAAGCTTTCCCTACACAAATTATCTTCAGGATTACACTCTCCTCCCTGTCTTCCCACATTAGAGTATAAAGCCACAGAGAAGAAGATGCGCTGAAGTGACGGTGACTTCCGTATTGTCTCTAGCACAGCTAGAGTGAACACAGTAATGGCTGGTTGGCTTAGGGTGGTTGGGTGGGCTAGTGACCACGCCATGACCAAGGTTCTATCACTTGAATATTTGTTTGGACTTATGGCTATGTGGTCAGAGAACTCTGGAGACTCGCCACTCCTATACTTGCATACGATGTCTTGACAAAGGTAGGCCAATCAGTGGATTTCCTCTTAGGAGCTAAGATGTCACAGGTTGCTAAGCCTGTGACAGGCTGAAATAAATAAAACAGACATACTTCCTGGGAGCTTTCTGACCCACTTTATTGTTCATTGAATTTCTCTCTCATAGTAAACAGGCACTTCAGATTTAGCAATGGCTTTCTAAGCAGAAAGACTTCTGCTTCCTGGAATTGCCACACCATTAGCACCACACACGTACATGTAAATAAAGTACAATATGCAAACAGTTATGCTCTCGGCTTGCTTTGCAATGAACAGCTTAGTCTTTGACTCTCCAGTACATGTCTGACTTAGTATGCAAGAGCAAGCCGAGGTAGTTGCCTTGAATACTGGCTAAATTGGAAGGCAGAGAATGCTGGGTTTAATTCTAAACCTGACAAACCAGACCTCCCCTCTGCATCAGTCACAGGCTTGATTATCACGTCATGGTGAAGGGAAGATTCCAGCCAGACAGCGTTATTTCCTTTGGCCAGTTCAGAAAAGAATTAAAGATTTTCTAAACATTTTAATTTCATGGGTATAGGTGTTTTGCCTGCATGCACAGCTGTGCAGCGTGTGCATCTTTGGGGACCAGAAGAGGACATCAGACCCCTAAAACTGGAGTTAGCCATCATGTGGGTGCTAGAAACAGAACCCTCAACTTCTGCAGCAGCAGCAAGTGCTCTCAGTTGCAAAGCCATTGGGAGCCTGAAGGGATTTTAAGGATTAAAATCTAACTGTAAAGTGGTGAGGTGCATGCATACATGTACACATTTGCATATTCATAGGAGAACTGTCCCTCAAAGGCATTATCCTTGGATTCTGCATCTTATTCTGATGACTCGTCAGAACATCTTTGGAAAGCCTCCTTCGGAGAAAATGACTGCAGGGGCTGTTAGCCTCCTAAAAAAGAGAATCTTAATCCTCACGTATGCAGTAGTTTTTCCCTTTCCTTGTTAATATGGGTCCATTTATTCTTTCTCTAGAAATAGCGTTTCCTTTACTATACCAAAGATGAGGATGATGATATTTTTTTTTGCCAAAATCAAACTTTGTCATGACTGAACATTTTTGCCTGCAGTCTTGATTTATGGGTTCATATGCTTGAATACTTGGCTCCCAATTGGAAGAAATCGGATGTCATCATTTACCCAAACTGTTCTGATCAAGCTCTCTAGTGACCCCCAGTACTGAATCTACTGATCCTTCCCGTTTACTGGACATAGACTAGTTTTCTGCCTGAAAGTTTCCCACTTGGCTTTTGAGGTAAGGTCAGTCGTCCTCATGAACTTAGACCATGAAACCCAATATGGACGAGTTCAACAGAACAGCCATATACGGGCTGCCCATGCATGCTTCAGCATTGCCAGGGCATCAATTTCATTTTCAAAAATTTCGTTTTTTGAGGTAACAGTCTCCCCTTATTTTCCTTATACCACAGCAGTTCCATTTTCCCTGCATATTTTCTGCATTCTTTCTGGTTACCTATACTTCTAACTATACTTAGTCCTTTGGTTTCTCTTTTTCTCTGTCCACCCATCCACTTGACCTTTCGTTAACATTCCCAGGCTTAGATGCGACTAATGACTTACAAATTACTGTCTCTAGCCTGGATCACTCCCTGATTTCTGACTTCAAACATTCAATTGTCTACTCAACATCTCCAAATGGCACAACTTGAACTCTTAATCCTTCTAGATAGATATCCCTCTTGTAATCGCCTCCTGCCTCAATAATCGGCAGTTCCATCTAAGCTCAAGCCAAAACCCCTTTAAATTATCACAAATTTTCTCTCTTTCTCATATCACAACCAAAGCATCAGCAGATCCTTTCTGTGCTGCCTTAAAAAGAATTTTGAAAATCTGACTATCCTATTGACCGCTTCATTCTTGCACTGATGATTAAAATAAAAAAAATAGCATATCTGATCTCCCTGCTTCCATCTTTGACCCCTACAGTCTTCTTTCTAGCATGAACTTCTTATAACTTTAGTCAGCCACAGCTTCTCAACTCCATATGTTATACCACAAAGCCGGACATCCCTCCAATGGCCTATAAAGCCTTAGTCTCACTCCTTTCCCCCTCTGACCTCATCTCCCACCCCACTCCTTCTCTTTTGCCCTCTTCTACCACAGCAGCTTCTTTCTTTCTCTTTAAATGAGTCAAGCGTGCTTCTGTTTCAAGGCCTTCACATTTGCTACTCCTCTGGCTGGCTGAGTTTTCTCCCAGATCATACACTGCTGTCTTTCTCACCCCGTTTAGCCTTCTGCATACATTTAAAAATAATTTTTGAATATAAATATATTTTTTTATTTTTAAAAATAAAAAATAATTTTCCCCATACAGTACATTCTAATCATAGTTTTCCCTCTTCCAACTCATTCCAGATTCTTCTTGCTTCCCCTCCCACCCAAATCCGCACCCTTTCTTTTTCTCTCTCTCGTTAGAAAACAAACAGGCATCTAAAAATAAAAAACAAACAGAAAGAAGAGTCAAAGAAAAAGCACAAGAAACACACATTTGCAAGCACAGAAATCCCACACAAACACAAAATTGCAAAGCATAATATATGAGCAAAAGATCAGCGAAGTTAAAACGTAACAAAGCAAAACAACCTCTTAAAAATACTATTGATTGACCAAATACTTTATAATAAAAAAGTAAAATAAAACAAAAAAATACTATTGAGTTCATTCTGTGTTGGCCATCTACTGCTGGGCATGGTTTGTATATCTAGTGTGACTCTTCTGAAGAAAACTAAGCTGTATGGGATAATCTTTTTGTGCACTGTGAAGATGTGCCTTTGCCAAGGTGTCTTCTAATTGGTTTAATAAAGAGCTGAATGGCCAATAGGTAAAAAGGAAGAGGTTAGGTAGGACTTGCGGGTAGAGGGGATGAATGGAGGTGAGACAGAGATGCCCAAGGACATGGAGAGGAAACAGGAGGTAAAAGATGAAAGAGAGGTAAAAAGCTAAGAGGCAAAATGTAGATTAATTTAAATGGGTTAATTTAAGTTAAAAGAGCAAGGGGATAAGCCTAAGCAATAGGCCAAGCTTTCGTAATTCATAGTATGCCTCTGTGTCATTTTTGTGAGATGTTGGCCCAAAGGAAAGCCCGTCTATACTGGTTTCCCTTGCTAGTGTTTATCAGCTGGAAAGAGCTTCGAGGTCAGGGATCCATTTTCTTGCTTAGATCTACTCAGGCTCTGTGCATGCTGCCACGGTCTCTGTGAGTTCATGCGTGTACCAGTCCTGTTGTGTCTAGAAGGCCCCATTCCCTTGGCATCTTCCCTCCCCTCTGGTTCTTAAAATCTTTCTCCCTCCTCTTCTGCAGCGTTCCCAAAGCCCTGAAGGGAGGAATCGGATGGAGACATTCCACTTAAGATGATGTGTTCCAAACCTTCTCACTCTGCAACTTACCTAGTTGGGGGCCTCTGTATTGGTTTCCACCCACTGCAGTAGGAAGCTGATGACGGCTGAAGGAGACACGGATCTATAGGTAGAGCAGAGTATGGTTGGAGTCGCTATATTTGCAACTCCGAATCAGTTTGCCAGGGCTGCCACAACAGAATACTACCGGTTGGGTGCTTTGACTGACACTGCTTCACAGTTGTGGAAGTTAAAAGACTGAGGTTAAGGTATAGGCAGGTCTGACGTTTTCTGAGGATGACTTCCGCCTGTGTTCTCATGTTCCCTTTCTCCATGTGCACACTCCTGGTGACTCTCGGAGCACTTTATGAAGAAAGGTACCAGTTTGATGGGTTGCAGTACACTCTAACAGACTCAGTTTTTAGACTTTTAAAACAATATACGTACTTTAAAAATACATACACACACACACACACACACACACACACACATATATATATATATAAAATTTTGTGTGTATGGGTATTTTGCTTGCATTTATGTCTGTGCACCAGGTGTGTGTCTGGTGTCCTTGGAGGCCAGAAGAGGGTATTGGATCTCCTGGAACTGGAGTTATAAATGGGATTGTTAGCTGCCATGTGGGTTCTGGGAATCAAATCCAGGTCCCCTAGTAGAGCAGCACCAGGGCTCTTAATCACTCAGCGGCCCAACACAGCAAACTAATTTTAATTGTAGTTATCTCTTTTAGAGGGCCAATCACCCCCAAATAGCCTCAGTACAAGGGAAAGATTTTTGTCTCTCTCTTTTTTTTTCTCATTGCTGAATAGCCAGTGCCTATATAGTGGCCAGCATGCATAGCAGGCGCTGAATAAACATTTGTAAAATGATGTAATACGTTTGCGCACTTTTCTGCCCCCCTGAAACCATTTGAGTTGGCAACCTCTAACCTCTCTCCAGTCAAGTTATTTTCAGTCAGTAAGTCTCACTTTTGCACCAATCCTCTGTGCAGTGATGTGCTTCACACTGGAATGATCTGACAAACAAAGGCAACAATGAAAAGAAACCAAGTCTTTTTCATTTTGCAATAATTTAAGCCCAGAGGTGCATAAAAATACACGCATACAAAAGAGGCAAAAAGAATAGTAACATGCAGTGCAAACTTAAACCTCAATAAGCAGGACAACTGGACAACTTAGCAACCAGGGAAAAATTATCAAAAGAAGGGGATAATGATTCTGATGTATCAAATGAAAGCAAAAATCAAATATCAGGAATGTATTTCAAAGTTATGAGAAGAAAGACAGAGGTCTCTGGAAGCCATTCGAGGCTTCCTGTGGATGATTTTGAGGCTCAGGAAGGAGTTGATGTGCCTGGTAGTGCCCAGGGCACGATGGTGCTGGGCAGTAAATGGAAGTAGATCAGAGATGTAATTCCTGCAACGTGAGTGCTTGTTGGGGTGCAACAGGAGGGCATGGTAGAGCCTTATAGAGGAGTCCCTCTTTAGTCTCCCGCCCAAGTTCAATTTACTCTCCATAAAAACGCAATAAAAAAAATCTCACTTGCCTCCAGACTGTGGAATACTTTTGATTCCAATTTGGAATAGAGATTGTAACTAACAATATTTTTGGAAAGAACTTAGATGTTCTTTTTTTTCTTTATTTCAGTTAAATTTTTTTCATTTATTTTTACATACCAAAGGCAGTTTCTAGATGAAGTGCTTGAAAAGAGAAAAAAGTAGAGGGAGGAGACAACACAGCACTATTTTACCAGAATGGATAGCAAGGAGTTTAACGACCCTGCAAGATGTTGAAAAACATAAAGTCGGGGCTAAGATGATTTATTCCAGCAAATGGCAGATGTGCAAAGTGAGTTTTGAGTTCCTGATAGTGGGTGGGAGAATTTAACATGTGCATAGTTGGGAAGGAAGCTGGGAAATACTATCAGCCACCTCATCATCATCATCATCACAACTTAAATTCAAGGAATGCCCCTGGTTTCTGATGCACAGAACACCCATTATGCACTGAGCCATCTCTCTAGCCCCTCTTGCCTGAACACTCTTCTCTATGTTACTCTCTCCAAAGTGTAACATTCTCATGCTAAAGATAGAAAATAATTTTGCTCTGTATACTAATAACAGCACACACACACACACACACATATATGAGACAGGGTTTCTCCTGTAACAGTCCTGGCTGTCCTGAAACTTGCTTTGTAAACCAGATTATCCTCCAACTCACAGATATCCTCCTGCCTCTGCCTCCTGAGTGCTGGGATTAATGGTGTGAACCACCACCACTTGACTAACAACAACACTTAAAATATTTATTTATCGTTTATGAATGAGCACTCTGCATGTTTACTTGAAGAGGGCACCATATCCCATTATAGATGGCTGTGAGCCACCATATGGTTGATGGGAATGGAACTTAGGACCTCTGGAAGAGCAGCCAGTGCTCTTGCCTGTTGAGCCATCTCTCCTGCCCCTAATAACAGCATTTTATTAGGTGTTGAGTTTGTTGGTTTTCTGTTACTGTAAAAACATCTGATGTAGTCAATGAATAAGGAGGGAAGGTTTATTTTGGCTCTTGGCTTTGCCAATTTCAGCCCTTGGTCAGTTGGACCTATCAGTGTTGGGTCTGTGGCAAGTCACCTCATCATGGTAGAAATATGGAGAAAACGAAAGCAGAGAAAGAGGAAGGGATTGGGGTCTCCAAGCTTTACCTCTTACGTAGTTGGGACCAACCTAAGCTTTTGGGGACAGTTATCCAGCTCAAAGCAGAGTTATCTAATTATTTTAATCATCTAGTTTCTCTTGCTAATGAGAATAATGACATGCTAGCTTTATTCTCAAAACACAATTCTTTTATGAATTGCATCTACTGTATCTTTTCCATTAAATCCTCCATCCTATCTAAAACGTGAAGAGATTTTACATGAGATATGCCAAGCACAGGCGTCTTTGCTCTTGGTCTACTTTACAGGGCATCTCCTGCACCACATTAATCTAGCCTGGGCTAGCGTTCTGAGCACTGAATGTTAGAAAAGTTTCCTTCTGTGATGTCCCTGTCAGCCACGTTCAGAAAGAATGTGAACATTCCT
Organism: Microtus pennsylvanicus; assembly: GCF_037038515.1. Classification (NCBI taxonomy): domain Eukaryota; kingdom Metazoa; phylum Chordata; class Mammalia; order Rodentia; family Cricetidae; genus Microtus; species Microtus pennsylvanicus. The sequence continues at coordinate 115,291,315 of NC_134585.1, forward strand.
AACTTGTGCTTAATATAATTTTATGACTTTCTCGCCCATAAATTTAATCCACGCTCAACTGTTTTGATTTCTAGACCATATAACCCTTTCCCGGCTAATAAGAACTGTAATTTTACTACCCGCTGTGTGAATAACTACCTCTTCTGACTTGTCTCTCTTGGCTTCAGGAACTCCTTATTAATTCCAGTATTGGGGAGTCGAGGGTCTGTTTACTTTATCTACAACTGCAACCAATTATTTCTCCTTTTATAATTTGCATACACTCAAATGACCTTGGGTTTTAAAACTTTCTGTGATCACATCTATAAACAAAAGCAATCTAAGATAAACTCTCCTGAGTGAATCTGATTCTTTAAAAAGGAAAAGACAGGAAATAGCAGAGAGTCAAGATAACAAGTGTTTTTATGACTGATTAACTCTCACCAATGCAAACATGTTGAAGATAGAGACTGGCTTTCATTAATTCTTGCGGCGGTGGCGGGGGGGCTCATCCTCAGCACACTGGTTCTTAAATGTCTATATCTCTTTTTCACCTTGACTTAAAAACACATAGCTAAGCTTCATCGCCAGTTCTTCAAGCAGTAGCTATTACGTGGAGACTAGATTTGCATAGTAAACATGTAAGTGCCCAGGAGACCTCGGCACATCTGGCATGGGGATCACAGTTGCTGAACCTCTGCCTTAGCACAACTAATGCTACCTGCACAAGGCTAAATAGAACAAGCTGTAGAGGGGACATTAGGCAAGAAACCAGTATGGCTATGGCCTAGCGCACGTAACACAGAGAGCCCAAGAGGAAGCTGCTTAAGTGTGGAAGGTAAGCCAGGCAGATAGTTAAGACAGGCAGTAGGGCTTGCTTACTGAGTCCAGGCATCTGGTTGCAGGGTTAACGCTTCCCATCATTCCTTTCTGTTTTCCATTAGTGAGTCAAATGTGTTGCTCTAGGAAGCGAGAAAGGAAAAGCAGCTTCCTTTAAAAAAGAGTTAGATGCTCGTTAGCTTTAAACGTCTTGGCTATCGGCTAGAACAAACTCATTGTGTTTGGTAGTGTTAGGCCAACTAGACACAGGTGAAAGTCATCTGAGAGGAGGGAACCTCGATTAAGAAAACGCCGCTGGCAGGACTTGTAGGAAGAGCCAACCAATGACTGCCCTAATTTGAAGCCTACTGCTACCAAAGGGAGCTTAAGCTTCACACTTACTGTCTGTGTGACCAGGACCCAGAACCTGCATAGTCCAGAGACTTAGGATAGAAAGAGAATCAATAAAATGTTATTCCTATGCCATTCTGCTATTCTCACAGGTCAGCGCCTAGTCCAATCATCATCACAGGGGTTTCCGCCGGCAGCTGATTGGAGCAGATGTAGTGACCTGTAATGAGTCCTTTTCTGTCCCACCAGCCAACTTCCAAATAACGACATAGAGACTTACTATTAATTATTAAAGCTTGGTCTTAGCTTAGACTTGTTTTTAACTATCTCATATAACTTAAATCAACCCATTTCTATTACTCTATAGTCTGCCCTGTACCACCCATCCCGCTTCTTCCGTGTCTCTTGGTATCTCTACCTTTCTTCTTCCCAGAGGCCTCTCTGTCCCCAGAAGTCCCACTGACCTCTTCTTGTCTAGTCATTGGCCATTCAGCTCTTTATTATGCCATTCACAGCAAATACATCTTCACAGTGTACAAATATCTCAGAACAGAGATCCATGACCAAACATTAGGCAGAGAGAGTCCAAATTAGAAATCTCTACTGGGTTCCTCCCCTTGGAGCCTGGGGAACCCTGCAGAAGAGGGGAAGAAGGATTGCAAGAGTCAGAGAGATAGAGAACACCAGGAAAACATGGCCCATAGAATCAAATACACAGTGCTCATAGGGACTTACAGAGACTGATGTCGTAATCACGGAGCCAGCATGGGCCTGTGCTAGGTCCTCTGCATATATATTATGGTTGTTTAGCTTGGTGGTTTTGTGGGACTCCTAAAAGTGGGGTGAGGGGTGTATCTGACTCTTTTGCCTGATCTTGGGGCTGTTTTTCTCCTACTGGGTTGCCTCACCCAGTCCTGATATGAGGGGTTTTGCCTAGCATTATTGCAACCAGTTATACTGTGTTGGGTTGATATCCCTGGGAAGCCTGCTGTTTTCTGAAGCGAAACAGTGGAGGAGTGGATGTGAAGGAGAGGAGAGAAGTGGGGGTGGCAAGGTTGGGAGGAGCGGAGGATGGGGAACTTCAATTGAGATATATTGTATGAGAGAAGAATTAAAAAAAAAACTTGCCTCTGTAAAATCAGGCTGTAGGCAAGCCTGTAGGGTATTTTAGTGACTGATTTGGGTAATCAGTAATTGATAGGGGAGAACCCTAGCACATTGTAGGTGGCTCCATCCCTGAACTGGAGATTCTGGATTCTATAAAAAGGCTGAGTAAGCCAATAAGCAGTAAAACCTCCTTCTTCCATGTCCTTATACAAGTTTCCAGCAGAAGGCGTGGCCCAGATTAGAGATGGGTCTTCCCACCTCAAAAACTCTAGATTAAAGGCGTGTCTTCCCACCTCAAAGAGTTGGGTTAGAAATAGAATCTTTCCATTCAAGCTAAGCACAAATCCCTCCCAGTTACGCCCCTCTAATTTTGAGGTTTTAGGGAATTCCAGATGCAATCAAGTTGACAACCAAGAACAACCATCACATTTACTTCACTGCAAGTTGGGAAATGTAGGAGCTACCTGGGGCTGAGAGAGCTGCTGAAGTTCAAAGAGAGATGGTTCCATTACTGACAAGAAAGAAGGGGTGGGTGGATGCTGGAAGAGGGTTAGTAGTTACTCAAAATCCATGACAACTCTATGAATATAGTAGCAAAAACCTGAACAGTAAGCACAATAAAGTTTGTGTGTATGTGTGTGTACACGTATATTTATTCTTTCTAAAAGGAGACAAGGAAGAAATTTGTTCTTAGTGCTAATCAATACTGAAGTTGTTAATTTGGTGTTGGTATGGATCAAGCAATAAAATCCTTTCTGTTGACCTCAATGTGCCCAACATAACACAGTGCATCTGAGAAATGCGCTTAACTTTTCCTTAATAGTTGGATGTGGATCAACAGATGGTTTGATGAGTATCCATCCAGTTGTAGACCATGCTAGGCCTGGCACGGAAGTCACCATAGTGGCTGGCATAGCAATGACCATAGGGAGAGTGGTGAGGCACACGGGGTTAGTTACTCTAGAATGGTGGGAAGGGCATAGGCGTCCAGGCATACCGCGACTGCACAGAAATCATGCACTTTGACCTCAGTGGCATCAAGTATCAGAGAAAAGAGTGGAAGAGAGGAATAAGTGTAAAAACATCTCGGGAAAGAGCTTCCCTTTTGTGACAAGCTGCAGTATGAGTTATAAAGCGATAAAGCGCTCACCTTGAAGGGCTGCTTGGCCTTGGGAATGTATTTGTTTGGTTTGCTAGTTAAAGAAAGTGATGGGTAAGAGAAGCAGGGGCAGGGGCTTAGTCTGGCATCATCTTAGATGTGGGGACGAGAAGCAAGTGTGAGGTGTCCCAGGGGCAAAGGTGCATGACTGTCCTGCACACTTGTCAGAGAATTGTTTTTGGGCTGAGTAGGACTGAAGCAGAATGGAGACCAGCAAGCAAAGAGGGCGGGGCTAACAAAGAAGAATCCTCCAAAGGGCCAACAACTTTCAGGATCTCATTACTCACTCATTCCCTCTGTAGGGACCCAGGAAAGAAGCTGACCCAAAGCAACTTGGTGGTCTTGTATGCGCATGAGTGGGTCTCCTCTTACAGCACAAACACTTTCTTCTGGAATAGAGCTTAGGAACAGGACACTTCTTGCTCACTGACTGTCCACAACCGGAACACCGGTCCCTAGGGCTAGCTCCTATCGTCATGTCTATAAAACTCACAAAGTTTAATTTTAAAAAGCATCACATAACTCCCTGTTATTGGGAGCAGGTTTGGAGAACTCAAGGCACTCTCGGGAGAGAACATTTATTTGAATTAATAATGCTTGCAAGGCTCTTCTGAGGACACGCTAGTGGTTACTCAAAAAAGTGAACTCTGTTAAATCACAGTTCAAGATAGACTCATAAGACATATCATCCACTTTTTAGAAAATGATAACTGGAGGCCTGATGTATATGTGGGTTCGGGTAGGGAGGATCTAGGGAAAAGTCTTCCACAGAGCCAAGGCAGTTATAGTAGATATCAAATATTTCATTTATGTGAAGACCACTGAGGGTGTCATCTTACATGGTTTGAATGTGGATTCGTTCTGAAGCTTCTGGTGGGACACCATCCCAGTTGTGAGGTATTTAAGAATGTGGAAACACAGGCTGAAGAGATGGCTTGAGGGTTGGGAGCACTCGCTGCTCTTGCAGAGACTCTGGGTTGAATTCCCAGCACCCACATGGTGGTTTGCAACCATCCGCAACTCCAGTTCCCCGGGATCTGATGACCTCTTCTGACCTTGGTGGTCACCAGGCATGCAAACAGTGGACACGTACATACAGGAATAAAAAACCCACTCATTTATTATAAAATAAAATAAAAACAAGAAAAAGAAAAGAAAATCCTTTCTCCTCTCCCTGATCTGTGGCATCTTTCCCCTGGTATCCATGTTAATTGCTCACCCCCAAGCTTATCCAGCATTGCTAACTTGCATCTTTCTGTGTCTTCTGCTAAGTAATGGGTATATTGCATCTCCCTCGCTGCCCTCACCAGACAGATCCATCATAAAGATGATCACAGTGTTGAACTGCATATCTGAGGACAAATTTGTAATGCACTGGACCCCAGTCTCCTTCCTAGAGAAAGAAACAATCCCCATGGAACCAACAAAACAGGGTTGTTGAGTTAACAAATGAGAGCTTAAAAGGATGAGCAGTTGTGCTCCTGGCTGTTGTGGCCCAGGGTGCTGGAAAATCCTAATTGCTAATGATAGGCAATCTGTTTTCAGAGCCGTCTCAGGGAGGGACTGGCTCTCCCCATGCAAATTATTTCAAAAGAGCCACCAAGCTGACAGACTGAAAACAAGTGATCACACAGGGATAACACATAGTTAAGGATGACATAGACGGATTCTCATGCTGAAGAGAGAGACCAAGAACGGCCACATGGCACAGCCTTTCCCTTTAACTCACAGCAGACACAGGCCACTGGGGAACAAAAGCAAAGGGCCGTGCTGGGTACCTGAATGAAGTTCTGGGGAGTAATTAGAAGAACACTGAAACAGGTGGGAACAACAGGAAAAGCAGGAGGGGCAGAGAAGGAAAATGTAAAGGCTGAGAATGTAACAGAGCACAGGAGAGAAGACTGTGGACCAGCCAGGGCAGACCACCGCTTTGAGCTTGCTAGTCAAGGTATATCTCAGGTTCCCAGTGAGGAGCCTATATGTGAGAGTGGGAAGGGATGTGAAGAACACATCCAGGTTGTAGCTTTGTTCTTTCATCAACTTCCTGAGTGGGTGTAACAGTTGACGTTATATGTCAGCTTTTGTTACACAGGTAGCTGGGGAAACTAATTTTTTTTTCCACATTTTTGGTGTCTTATGAGGGTATTTCTAGAAAAGACTGGAAGTTGAGTCAGTAAACATTCACCAACCAGTGTACTGAGAGACCATTTCAAAAGTTTGGGAAAGGCCAACCTGTTCTTTCCTTAAGCTGATCCATCTTGAAATAGCAAAGTTTGTGATTCCCAGGCCTTCAGACTCTGGGGCTTACACAGAAGCTCACATCCCAGTCCCCCGGTTCTGAAAGCCTTGGACTGAGTGTACCACAGGTGATTTAGCCTTTAAATCTTGATGTGATGACACGACTCTCCTGAGTCCCTAGATTTAAGACAACATTCTACGATTTTTTTCCCTCCAGTCTTTGTGATCAAATCCATACAACAAATTATTTTTAAGAATTTATTTTAATTAATTAATTTTAATGTACATGTATATACTGTGTGGGTATGTGCATATGAGTACAGGTGCATGCTAAGGCCAGAGATATCAGATCTCCTCAGAACTGGAGTTACAGGCAGTTGTGAGCTGCCCAACCTCGGTACTGGAGACCGAATTGCATGTTCGTGGCAAGAAAAGTATATGCCATTAACCACTGAGCCATTCTCCAGTCCCCAATAAAATCTTTCTTCTGTTTTCTAAGTATCCTATTAGATTTGTTTCCCTGTAGAACTCTCATACATTGGGCAAGGATTTTAATTATTATGGCAAATTCCGATTTTATGCACTAGGAGTCTTAAAGAAGCAGGCCACAGCACAAGAGTGTTATCAGGACAGTGTGCAGGAGCTGGTTTCCTTCCACCATGTCGGTTCCAGGGGTCAAACTCAGCTTGTCAGGCTTAGTGGCAGTCACCTCTACCTGCTGAGGCCCCACCCCAGCACCTCTCCACTTTCTCTTTGCAGGAAGCCTCTTGGGAATACTGGAAATTATATCTATCACACCAGTTGCCTGTTTATGTGTGTGGTTTTTAACCCCTTGCAACACTTCTGTCTACCAAGAATTAAAGGCAACATGGAAAAGATCTCCAAAAGCAGGGAGGGGAGAAAAAGCATTAGAACAGGATAACCTCTAAGAAGCAGAAATAAACTAAAACGCAAGTCCAAAGATCCTTGTAAGAAATATTTCCAGTGACATCCTCAGACTATAGGCATCCCTGACGAAGACCTAAAATTAAAATGTAAGGGCCAGTGAATGGCTCAACAGGAAAAGGTGCCGGATGCTAAGCCTTTGACCTGATTCTGATTCCTGTAAACCCTGTGTAGAGAGAACTGGCCCCACACACCACCCTCCAACTCTGACAGACATCTAAGGGAAAAGGCAAAAGCACTTTGGCCTGACTTTAGATTTCAGACTTCACCTTGTAGGGTAAAATAAAGTTTAGGTTCCCAAGCTGAGAACTTTGCAGTGGCTGAACAACCTCCTCCCTAAACCACAGAGATAGTTATGCATCTTTAGTTCTCTAGAAACATCTTGGCTGTTCCCAACAACAGAAGGAACAAGCGAATCTGATTGGTTGGACTGAAAAGCTTGCATTGTTGACAATGATGGCCTATTCAAGGAAGCCCCTAATCCCTAAATCCTTACTGGTGAACACTGTAACTCTAACTTTGTGTTTATAAACCTGCTTCTGCCCCTGCTAGGGGCTGTCAGGAGAAACAAGCCTCCCAAGTCCCTGTCCTGCAACCCTGATCTACCCTCTTATGTGGTGATTTAATAAAATCTTTGATACCCATGTGTCGCCTTCCCCTTCCTCGTGGCATGTAAAGGGCTAGGTATAAAAACATACCTTGGCATGGTCCTGCTCATAAAAATACAAGCGCTAATAAATAAATGAATTAAGAAAAGAACATGCCCCCCTCCAACAACAACAACAACAAAAGTAAAATGTATCCTTTCCCTGAGTCAAGTCTGTTTTAATATAGACTTTGGGAAGCAGTGTCTCCTAGTCCCCATTGTCTAACAATGGTATGTGTTCAGTGAAATTAATCTTAAAATTCAAATGTAAACATTTGTGTGTGGAAAAGCATGTATATGCGTGTGTAAGTCTCAGCACAGCTGCGGGGAGCCAGTTGTCTTCATTTACCATGTAGCTCTCAGGGACTGCTCAGGGGTCAGACCTGGTTGGCATCAAGTGCCCCTTCCTGCTGAGCCATCTTGTCGACCCCTGGAAAATTAAACTTGGTATTAGGCCTTGGTGCACAAGCCAGCGCTGCCATTTCCACTTTCAGGTGTGAAGAAGGAAGTGCAGATCTATGTTCTGGGTGGTTTGTCATTTCCTAGCGACTGAGGCGGATATGAGACAAGAAGCTTCCCTTCACAGGGAATATAAGAGGTTCCAGTCCTCGCTCCCACTGGAGTCCGGCAGAGACAAGCAGGTGTCTCTGCAACCTAGATGCGAGGCCTTGGGACCCACCTTTGGGGTTTTGCGGGGTAAATGTGACCAAAGCGAGTTGGATCCAGATTTTAAACACACAGCTATTGGCTGAGTTAACACCGATATCAGTACTTCAGGCTCTGTCCTTCTAGTACCCACGCTCAAAACTGGAATGTTTGGAGGCTCAGAGCTTTGGCAGTCACAGCTATCGGGAGCATCCTTAAAAAGCTCTAGTCGTGGGAGTAGGGAGAAAAGGCTTCACTCTTCAATTTGCTTCTTGCTTACTGACCCTGTACAGGCTAATCCTGTGTTCTGACCCTTGATTTCACCGTGTGTAAAATGTAACTCCTCTCAGTGTGCTCCAGAGCAAGGGGGTGGTGCTACTAAACCGTGATGAGTATAAAAATAAAAATGCTCACTAAGAACATGAGCCAGTTTGGGGTGGATCTCTGTGGGTTTAAGGCCAGCCTGGTCTACCAAGCAGGTTCTGGGACATCCAGACACACACACACACACACACACACACACACACACACACACACAAAACAACAAAAACAAACAGAAACCTCTGTCTCAACCCCCCCCAAACAAAAAACAACCAAACAAAAAAGAACACCACTTGGGCCCCATATAAATGATATAAAATATAAATAAATAAATGAAACTGAGGCAATATAATGAATCTCTGAATTTAAAAATAGACATTTGTTGGTTTCTTAGGAAACACATGTAAATTAAGTAAATTATTATATTTTTATTTATTTGTTGTTGGTGGTGATGTGTGTGTGTACTTATACCATGGTGCACAAATGCAAGTCCGAGGACAACCTGCCAGCCAGCGTTCTCCTTCCACCATGCTGGTCTTGGGAACTGAGCTCAGACTGTCAGGCATGGCAGCAGGTGCCTTGAGCCTGAGCCATCTCCTGGCTCAGGTTAAGTCGTTCAAATACAGGAGGACAAACATCATCTCAGTGACACGTGAGCTGTAAGCATCAACCTGTCTTTATGAGCTCCAAATAGAAAGGGGATTCAGGCTTACAGCACCGGGCCTCTATGCACAGCTTTGAGAAGGAAACAGACGGAGTGCACCTGTCACAGGAAAGCCTGCATAAACAGGCACACATCAGAGCTCAGACACTGTTAGCTGTGAAGTGTGTGGGAATACTTCAGACCCCAAAGTGCGCCTCAGTTAACTGGGGTGTAGACCCGAGTCTGCTTCGGCTCTCCTGATCATAGCATTTGAGACGGAACTGGAGCATCAATTGGAAGCCTTCATCAAATGAAGCTAATAATCAAACTAACTGTGTGCAGACTAAAGTCTGCCCAAGGAAAGCGTCTTGACTGGAGTGCGGTGACTGGCTGCCATTCTATAGGATCCCCACCAATTTCTTCACCTCCTCGAACACAGGGTAGGCTAATTCTTTGGCTTTTGCAGATCCAACAAGTAAAATCTTCTTTAAATGGTCCGTATCCTTTTTCAGTTTCTCAATCTCACTCCTGATTGGAGCAAATTTCTCAATCACAGCATCTGCCACCAACAACTTGTAGCGCGCCGTGTCCATGCCTGCGCCGCTGCGCACCGCCTCCTCCACCGAGAGGCCTGACACGGCTGCGTGGATCGCCACCATGTTGGAGACACCAGCTCTGCTGTCTGGCTCGTAGGTGACCTCTGATGTGAAGTCTGTCACAGCCTTCCGGAATTTCCGCACGATCTCCTCTGGGCTGTCTGTTATTCCGACAGTGGCCAGTTTGTCAGGGTCCGATTTTGACATTTTGGCAGAGGGGTCACGGAGGGATTTCACTTTCTTCATAGACGCTAAGTGAAAAGACACGTCATTAAGAATGTTAGAGTCTAGATCAAAAACACCAGAGGTATTATCTGATTGCACAAATTGCACACCTGAAGGATTTGAGCAATTGATCAAGTGTGGAGGTAAAGACACCAGAAACAGGTCTTGTTTAGTGCAGCATCCACAGCACAGATCAGCAGTGATTCACCAGTGTATAACTGACACAAATGGAATTGTGTTGGCTATATTACTTATTCTGTGCACACTTGTGGGTGCCAGGAAACCCAGGTCCCCAGCCTTGCATGGCGAGTGCCTTTATCCTCTATGCCATTTCTTAAGCTCTGTAAACACTTCATTTTTTTTTTTTAAATTTTGTGTTTGTGGATGTGTATATGGATTCACATGTGTCATGGTGAATCTGTGACCACAGGACAACTTCTGAGACTCTGTTTTGGTCATCTACTTCGTTTTGAGGCAGGCTATGGCTTCCTTCTGCCATTAGGCAGCATCTCCTAGGCTAGCGGGCCATTCTCCTGTCTCCACCTTGCTGTAGCAATGCTGAGACTTTAACCATCTGTGGCAATCCTTCCATGTCGCTACACAGTTACATACTTACAGACACATGCACACACATAAACAGTCACAGAAACACACACACAGAGGGGATGGCAGGCTGTGCTTCATAAACCAGTGTCATTGATAACTGCTAAGTTTACGGCTATTAATGGTGAAGTAGGTAAAAAGCAATGGGTTGAACATTGAACTCTTACTGCTAATATGGAGGTGACATCAGTGCGCGGGAGACCCTAGCAGAGCTGAGGCTGGCATTTCAGATGCAGTGGTAGGTGTCTGTCCTAGCTCTCCTCTTCGTTCAGAAAACAACATTTGGGGATCATCAGTTCTCTCTTATTTGTCTGGACTATGACTGGGCAGTTCTCATTCTCCTGGCCTTTGTCTCACTGTGAACGTTAAGAAGGGTGAGGTACGTGGGTTCTGGGATCAGCAGGGCTGACAGGGCTCAGCTTGGGATCGCTAGACACATGACTTGGACACAGCGTGAACTTTGTTGAGCCTTGTTCTGCTTATGTGTAAAACAGGGTGTGTAATGTGTTCTATCAAATAAAATCTTCATTTATACACACAATCTATTGACAAATATTTTAGAAACTAAAAATTATGATTTTTAAAGTTTTTTCCCATATTTCACATTTTTTTTAATGTTCCCACATAATCCCAAACAATAAGGATTTCAGCTAAGAATCGTGAAGCCTGTCAGTGAGAGAGCCAAATTTAGTCCCAGCAAAGTTCCTGGTCTCCAGTCTACTCTTCAACACGAGCCCAGTTTCATAACCATCCGGTTGTTACTTACTGAGAATGGACTTGGGCAATGGAAAGAACTCCCCATACTTCTGGTTGAAACTCCGAGCTAGATCCTGGACAAGTTCCATGTGCTGGACTTGATCCTCCCCGACAGGAACGTGTGTGGACCTTTAATAAAACACAGACAGAGAAACTCAGCAAGGCTCCTTCTTAGCCGGAAATGGTATTGCAAGCAGCTGCGTGTCCTGTGCCTACTTTACCGTTGGTGTTCAACAAATGGTCACCAACTACAGAGGGAACACGGAGACCCGAGTCTTTATCTGTGTGTCAGACAAATGCTGAGGAGATGAGTGTCTGCTCCGGTTCTGTTTCTCCCATCGCAAAAGAGTACAGCCATCAACACCAGCGTGACAGGATCTTGCCGGGAGGGAGCCATGGCATCTTGACTAGCACATGCTCTGCGTATAATTGTGTCTAAAAGCCACTCCTCATCCCTCACCCAGTCAGCACAGATCACTGCAACCTAGACCAGATGCTTTTACCTCAGAGCTGCGGCTCACACTTGAAAGACACCCCACCCATTCTTCAAATTAGAGATGGCAGACGGCTCTTCCGGCCAGAGCCGTTCCTCCTCATCAAAAAAGGAAGGATTCAAGATCTTTCGGCAATATGTGCCTCCATGTTTGAGGAATTGTAATCGGAGGACAGCTAATATGTGACGAGGAACGTCAATGAAAATCTCAAAGCACAACGCAGCTGGGTCTAAGAGACAATGCAGCCCAAGGAGAGTGAACTGCAGGGCGTGTGAGGAGCACACTCTCCCTGAGGTAAATTATGAGAGTCTAGGTTCAAATGCGACCTATGTCCACAGATGCACAGGTCTGTAACGATACAGCAACCTGGGAAAGGCTGACGTTCCAGGCACTGGGCTGACTCTTGAGGACTGACAGATAACAATGATGACCACGATGACAACGGAAGGAGAAAGACATACCTAAGTCACCTCACTGTAGCTGCTTCGAGAGAGCAAAGAAAATGATTTGAGAAAAGGAACTAAGGAAACTTGAGTTTTATCTAAAAGTTTTTATTTATTAAAAAATGAGGATATGAAAAAAAACCACTCAGAACACAAAGAATTTATTATTTATGATGGTATCATTCCTGCACGCGCAGTTCAAAGCACGGACTCCTGGGGTGGAGACGGGTGGCTTTAATGGTTAATGCTGGGCTGTGGGGTCAGGTTTGATAAAACAGCTACAGCTTCTGACGGAGGAATTTTATTTTAACCTGGAAGAAGCAGTGAATGAGCATCACGGGGCCCTCCCTCTTTGCAAGCCTTCATTTCCTCTGCAAACAGAGACAACGACGGCACCATCCTCTTCCGGCTGTTTCCAGGGTTACCAAGGGTAGCTCCTGAGAGTAAATGCTCAATACATGGAAGCAACTGATATGGCAATCACTCGTTAATGTTGGATACGACGAAGGGCAAAATGCCAAGAGAGAGACATAAATGGTCTTATGGGAGGCACACTGGTTTCACTAATAAGATCATCTTTATTTTAATGGCCAACCCGGCAAAACAGAGAGTCCAATGCTCCACCCCAGAGATGGCCATAGACCTGGGGACAATCCAGATTTGGGTACAAACTGTATGTGAAACTGACAGGTGATCCCCAAATGTAAATTATGAACTGTATAGGACTCCTGAGAACTCTGACCTAAGAAAGCCAGAACACTGAGTAAAGTGGCTTGTGAACCAGGAAGTGCTTCCTCCTCTCTGGAGGTCAGCAGAAGCAGTTCCGGGAAACTGCAAAGGGCCTGGGAGAGCTAAAGTCTCTGGAGCAGAAGGCCCGTGGCTCACTGAGTGGTAGAAGTAGCTTGCTTACTTCGTACCCTCTGCTCAGCACGGGCTCCTCTCCGGGGTCCACAAGCACACAGCCTGCTTTTGTCGATTTCTCTTCGACTGGTCTCTGCTACTCCTACCTGGTAATTTTACTGATGCCCATAAGCAGAGGTCACCTTGGCTCCCTGAGCCCAAATTAGCCAGCAGAGCAGGTTAAAAAGCAGTTACAGTAGCCCATAGGAAATCACAGTGGACTGCAACTAACACAGAAAAAACAATTACCATAATCAATACACTTTAAGCACATCAAAATGAATATTTCCACATGTCAAAATGGTTCCAGATTCACAAAGTCACCCCCTCAACAGAAAACACATTTAGTTTTCATAATGACACTGTGTGCCTCTTGCCTTATGTCGGATCCTTGACTCTTTTCTTACAGTTCTGTGGGGTTTTGATTTTTTTTTTATAAGAGGATTAAAACCATTTTAATTTTTTTCACCTGGCCCCGTTGCTCCACGTGGCATCTGCATCTGACTCTGGTTTGTTTGTTTCTGGTCCCTCCTCCCTCGGCGGCCGCTGCCGCTTTCACCTCCTGTAATTTATCTTGGCCTGTGCTTCTCATGCACGGAGTTCACACTCCACATTACCCAGCCTGGCTTTGATTCCGCTCACTCATGGGGCTTATTCTCTTCACGTTTGCAGCCGCTCGCCTCGCAGCCTGCCTTTCACTTCAAATAATTTAGGGCTGCGCTTTTAAAATTTATATCCGACATAATGATATCCATATTAATAGGTCCACTCTGCCTCCCCTGCCTTTCCATTCCCTCTCGCCCTGGCTGTGCTTTCTCAGACACAACATAAAACAAAAGTCTTTCATAATTTTGATTGTTATAACTTCTGTCACATAATAATGCCTCTGATCTTCTTCTCTGGTGACTGAACCGCTTTTCTCCTGCTTCGATCCTTATTGCCTGGAGGTTTGCTTGGGCTCTGCCCCGCCCCTTTGGCAGCATCAGTGTCCAGATGAATGATCATTGCCCGTGGAGATCTTGCTTTCCTACTGGCTTGGCTGTGCCTGTGGGGTTTCAGAACTGCTGCCTTTACTCAGCAGGCCGGGAAAGGGGTTTGGGGTTGTCTTTTCTGTCACAAAGGGCTGGCTCCCCATCACTGATTGCTTACTGGACATGCGGCAGTGACTGATCATCACAGTAATTAGGTATCAGACATTGATACTCAGTATACATTGGGAGGAGCTGTGACTTCTGACGAGGCCTCTCCTAGGACTGCCCACCTCAAGCAGGGCAACAGCATAGTAAATGTGTGGTTTCCCTGACACAGGACCCGTGCACAGTAGTGCTACTGTGAAGTTGTATTTCCTTTTCTTTACCATCACTCCCATGCTCTAGGCTGGTAAGACAGCCTCGCAACAGACTGGCCCAGCTGCTCTTCTCTTTAATCCGTCCTTGCATTTAAGGCTTCCTTTGGAAAGCATCGATGACATCCAATTCGCTGGTCCTTAAATTCCACTGATAGCCTCCCGTTCTGGGAGCACACATTGGTTAGTTTCTTGTCAACCACAGTTCCCTGTCCTCTGTGAGCTCCCAGTGTCCCGGACCAGAGCCTGGAGATTCTGCGCCTGACTGCCTTCCAGTGGAGTTTGATTTCACAGAGCACTGTGCACTATAGCTGTTCCAGAAGAACAGAGAAGGGATGCCGTGCAGACAGCATGGTAGAATGAAGTTGGTACAGCGGCTTTCAGGACCACGGAAGATTCCAGGCCAACCTGGGCTCACTGGATAAAGTTTAAGAACCCTAAAATTTTAAGACAGGCTCTAAAAAAGCATACTCCCAGGGCAGCACTTCCAACCCCAGACAACAGGAAGACTCTCAAACCGAAATTCCAGGCCACTTATTCTCCTGTCTACATTTTTGTTTCTTGGTTGTACTTTAACTGTTCCCCAGAGACCATGTGCTAAAGGCGTGGGCCCAGTCTATGGTGCTACTGGGAGATGTGGGAGCAGGTGGGCTAGAAAGAAATTAGGTCATTGGGGTGTGGCCCTAAAAGGTGATTTGGGGACCCTGGTCTGCCTTTCTATACCTGTTTCTGGTCACCATGGAATAAAGCAGCTCTGTCCCACCATGTGTTTCCACTACGACATCCTGCTTCACTCTAGACCCACAGACATGAGGCCAACCAACCACATTCTGAAACTGCTGACACCCAGGCCAAAGCTGACTTCACCAAAGACAGCCGACTGACAGAGTTTGGCTTTCTACTTACAGCTTTTAAAGGGCTACCTCCTCATTCTGTGCCATTTCAGAGTTTTTATTTAAAACATGTATTTACGTTGTGTGTGTGTGTGCGCACGCATGTGTGCATGGTATGCTTGCAGTCACAAAACAACTTATGGGAGTCAATGCTCTCCTTCCACGCGGTTCTTCGGCTTGTGCTTAGGTTGTCAGACTTGGAGACAAGTGCACTGCCTGCTGAGCATGCCCACTAGGCCCATCTTATCCTCTGATTTATGGGCTCAGCTTTTTCTTCTGTTTCTCCTCAAATTCTTGGGTCTATGAAGAATTAGCAGATTTTCTCTGAGAGTTAATTTATCTCTTTTTTAAAAAATGGGGAGAGATCTCACCCACCTATGTTACAGAGCCATCATGAGAATGTGAATGGCATGTATCTACCAGCTATTGGGTGCTCTGGAGACCACTGCTCAACACTTCTCAGTCTTCCCTTCTCTTCCCTCCAAGGGTGTGTACAGCGGCACTGCCTAGAATTATTGCATCACAAGTACTTAGACAACCCTGCTGAATATAAATACATTGTGCATATCTCTCTCTATGTATACATATGTATATATATATACACATATATATACACACACAAGAAGATAAACAAAAACAAAGAAAAATAAATATTTATTTAATATGTGGCCAGCTATTTAATTGTTTGAGAATGTCAAGAGTATCACATTTACATCGACATCCTTTCCACTCTTCCTTCTCCCCCTCCAATCTTCCTATGTTTACTCCAACTCACTATTAAATTCATGACCTCTTCTTCTATAATTGATACACACAGACAGACTGACCGACAGACAGCTACACACACACACACACACACACACACACACACACACTCCCTCCTTACTGAGTCCATTGAGTGTTGCTCCTATGTTTATGTGATTAGGACAGACCAGTTGTGACTGGAAACTATCAGGGCACTTGTCCCTGGAGAAGACTGAGTCGCCCTCTTTGCCTACAGCTCTTCATCTGAGGTTGAACCCATCGAATTCTCTCATTCACAATGGCGTGCCATCTGGTGCTGTCATTTTGTAGGTCTTGTTTAGGTGACCATATTGTTGAGATGTCATGGGTACAGCTTCCCTATCATATATAGAAGACATTATCTAGCAGCTGGCCTTCTGGTCCTCTGATGGTTAGCTATTTAAAATTAGGCATTCAGGGCTGGAGAGATGGCTCAGAGGTTAAGAGAACTGACTGCTGTTCCAGAGGTCCCGAGTTCAATTCTCAGCAACCACATGATTGCTCACACCCATCTATAATGAGATCTGGGGCCCAGAATATTATATACATAATAAATAAATTAAAAAAAATAAAATTAGGCATTCAGATAAACAAGAAATGTATGAATAAAAATTAAGAACTTTTGCTATTTTGCTGTTTTTGAGTGCTCTTTCTTCATATATTCAATATATATATATATATATATTCAACATATGCTATTATCATCGATATTATTTTGATAGTGCTAGAGACTGAGCCTAGGGCTTCATGCACACTAGACAAGCTCTCTACTACTGGGTTACATCACCTACCCTCTTTATACTTTTATTTTGGGACGGGGTCTCACTAAGTCACTCAAGCTAGCCTTGAACTTGTGACCTTCCTGCCTAGTCTGATGAACAGCTGGGATCACAGACCTGCACCTCCAGGCTTGGCTTAAATTTCTGTTATTTATCATATTCTCCAGATAATATCATCTCAGTTCTCCAGTCCTAGGTTCTTTAAACAACTCTTATGGAAACAATTACATGTCTTTTATAAGCCAATCTGAAGCGGCTTCTCCATTCCTGGTCCAGTGTTTGTTCTCTGGCCTACCATACCACTTATTCTAATGCCGACTTTGACAAAAACAAATACAAAACCTATATTTGACTTGCACCAGCATTTTATGCAGAGGACACACAGATTTTCTGGTGGATAGAAACCACAGATATTTTACCTGTACTTCAATCTATCTACCTACCTATGTTTGTAATATAAATATTCCTAGACATGACTTTTCCCAAATACAGAAAGACATGAAACAAAACAAAAATAAACAGAAAATACTCCCAGCTGCATAGGTGGTCTAGCCTGAGACTAGACAGAAGGGAACACTGGCTGCTTCTCTTAGTAAAGGGGCATGCAGATATGCACATCTGTAATCCAATCATGGCATTAGATCTGGCATGTAATTTCTAGGCTTAGGAAGGAGACCACCATCTTGAAGACAGATAATCACCTGGTTTTATAGAAAAGCATCTTTTATCTGTTTGCATGGACAAACTGTATATATCAGAACACAGATGAGAACAGAAGAATTCTGCCAATATCATCCACCCTCCTTTCTGAAGCCCAGAAGAAGCACTATTCCAGCCACTAAGGAGATCAGTAGAAGTTAAGGAACTCTTACAGAATGGGAAAGAAATACTTCTATGAGCGATCCCTGCTGACGTTGCAGGTAGATTTGCAGTGGCATTTCACTTGTAATTTAATAAATAAAACTAACCTGAAGACCTGGAAAGCACAGCAGCCAGCCACTGGCTCTTACCTCGACCTCTGTCTGAAAATGGCGATCCTGCTTCTAGGAAACCTAGGAATGAGACTGAGACTGAGAGCCATCTCCTCCCATTTTATAATCCTCTCTAGTTCTGGGATTAAAGGCCTGTACCACTACCACTTGGTTTCTATGGCAAGCTATTGTGATTACTATTGGGATTAATCTACTGGGATTAAAGGTGTGTGTTATTGCTACCTGGTCTATAAGGCTGAGTGGCTGTTTTACTTTTCTGATCTTCAGGCAAGTTTTATTTATTAAAATATAAATGAAATATCACACAAAGACTAAGACAGAGAAGAAGCCAGCAGAACACTTTAGGGTTTACCTGCCACATCGGAACTACTTACAGCTTTGTGTATGACATGAGGACATTCACAGAGTGGGACTTGACCCTAAAAACGGTGGCACATAAAACAGGCTTTGCGATCTTAGCAAGTTGCTTTGCTAATGCCAGCCTTCCAAGTGTCCTCCTAGATCTACAAACGATGAAGTTTGTATCATATGCTACTGATCCTATGTAATTCGTTCAATAACTCTCAGAGGTGTCTGTGCTTATCTAATTTGCAAATAAAAGGACTGCAATATCATTTTGCAAATTAGATTTTGGGCAACTGATGAAACTATACATCAGTTGCCTCTTACACAGTTTTAAGTTTTGCAGCTACAGTTACCTAAAAACCAACCGAGGCATAAAAACATACATGAGAAATCCCAGAAATAAGCAGTAAGTTTGAATATGCATGTTACTGTAAGCAACACACTGTCCTTCCCTGCCTGCCATCAGTTGGCAATCTGCACTCCCTGGACAACTATGCACCCCGACAGCTATATGCGCTCTCAAGTCACCATTGTGCATTGCCCGGGCACAGCCTCACAATGACTAAGTTACAGCACACTGGTCCCAAAGTGCGCAGACAGTGCTGCTGGCAAATCAGATATATAGAAGGGACCTGGTGAAAAGATGAGTATTCTTAACTTCAGAAAAAGAAAGCAATCATGTATTAAAACAGATAAAACCTCTAATAGGGACTAATCGGTCTGAGAAATTACAGAGTTGGGAAAAATTAAGTCTGTGCTAATTTTACCAAACTAAGAAAGCATGGTAAGCACGTAACCCCTGCCGCCACAGCTGCAGCTCACTGGTGTCACCAAACAGCATGAGAAGCAAGGCAGATGACAGCACAGTAAAATAAACTTAGAGCTGGACCTGGGCACAGGCTGTAATTCCAGCTACCCAGAGCTGAGTCAAGAGCAATTCACATTTGAAGACTGAATTCATAGAGTGAATTCAAGGCCAGTCTGAACAACTTAGCCAGACCCTGTCTCAGAAGCCAAAAGGCAAAAATGGGACTGTAAATCTATCACAGGGTTCATCCCCACTAGAGAAAACAAGACAATTGCATACAGAGAGCCCACACTCACACAACTGCCATTGCAGAACAGTGCTATGCCTATTCTTGCCCATTGTCCTCCCTTCCTCCTTCTATCTCATCCTCTTCCCTCTTCCCCTCCCCTTCTCTTCTCCTCTTTTTCTTCCTGGTCACAAGATGAGCAGTTTGAGCTACTCCCTATTTCTTGTCACTGCCATCCGGCTCCCCACTGCAGACTCAAAGCCACAAGCCTCCCTGACCTTAGACTGGGAGCACCTCTGGGTCTCAGATGCTGACTCCAAGCTTTTTTAGCTACGGTGACTCTGGATTTGCTGCTGACCACGCTGTGCCTCGGCTTTCTCTTCTGAAGAACAGGGTGATGATGATAAACTTCACAAAGCTATTAGGATTCATGTACAGAGATGACCCAGAAAGGTCCCTAACACAGAGTAGGCCCTCTGCACTAGCTCCAAATAGTCAGTCACTGAAACACACACAGATTTAGTTCGCAGTGTTGCCTGGTACTTTCTGTAGCCCCTTCTCTGCAAGTCAGACCTTTCCCTGAGGTGTTAAGAATACTATTGTGTGGCACACGCCTGCAATTCCTGGACACGTTCACCATGAGCATGGGCTGCGCAGTGCGGCCTTCCTGTGAACAAGCAAACGACACTCACACACAGCCTTTCTTCTCATGGAGAGAGCACACAGGCACCAGAGCGGGGCTGGCCTCCCTCCTTACTTGTAGCACAGAATGTCCGCCGCCTGCAGCACCGGGTATGTGAGCAGGCCCACTGTCCCATCATGCTTCTGCCTTGCAGCCTTAGCCTGCAGAAACAAGAGAGAAGAGAAAGAAATCTGACGTGGACCCGATTACACCGCTCAGCTAAGACACTTTGAAGGGAGGCAAGGAGTGCTCTGGAGGTCCTGCAATAACACACATCCGGGGCCTTTAGCCCCTCCGGCATCACCTGCTGCTTACCATGGTCATGCTCCGGGCTCCAGGAGAAGCAAGGGCAACTTCTTACCATTTGTATCTAAGTTTATTCTCGGAGCTGGGGCAAAGCCCACCTGAGCTCTACCACTGAGCTACACACAGGGCCCCTTGCCCCAGGAGAGATCCTGGACCACCTCTATTTCACTTTCATTTCACTAAGGACAAAGGGATTTTCTAGATTCCAAATCAACTATGTTCAGAAATGAACTATGTTCACAAAGCCTGATGAGCCAAGCTCCATCCCCAGGACCCATACTCTGGAAAGAGAGAGCTGATTCCGGGAAGGTGTCCTTTGGTCTCCACATGCCATTGCTCACCCTCCCTCCAGACATGATAAATAAAAACATTTAAAAAGATTAAAAACTGAAATTACATTAAATTTACAGATAAATTTTTACTTCTTTCTTTCTTTCTTTCTTTCTTTCTTTCTTTCTTTCTTTCTTTCTTTCTTTCTTTCTTTCTTTCTTTCTTTCTGTGTGTGGTCTTGTGCCTATACATGTTGGCATGACTGAAGGTATATGCCAGAAGCTTTCATGTAGAGGTCAGAGGACAACTTTTGGAGAGTCAGTTTTCTCCTTCCACTGTGGGCTTTAGGAACTGAATCCAGGTCATCAGGCTAATGCTGAGTCATCTTGCTGCCCAATTTGAGGATATATTAGTACTATTATTTTTATTTATCTCTTTCTGTGTATTTATGTATGTACATGCCACATGTGAGTAGGTGCCTGCATAGCCAGAGAGAGGGTGTAGGATCCCCTAAAACTGGACATACAGGCTGTTGTGAGCCACCTAATGTGGTGCTGGAAGAGTAAAAAAGAGCTCATAACTTCTGAGCTATCTCTCCAGCCCTTTACTTTTTATATTGGCATGCTGGCCTTGCAAGGTGCTGTGGAAAACTCTAGTGCTTACTGAGTGCTGTTAATCTGCGATCCAAGCTCTATCCATCAACCCTCCAGATAACCCACCTCAGCAGCCCTGCCCCGCCCTTCACACCACTGCTGTGCTCACTGTCCCTGTGCTCACTGTTCCCGTCCTCCACACCATTCCTTCTGTGCTCACTGTCCCCACAGCTCACACCACTTCTGTGCTCACTGTCCCCACAGTTTACACCACTGCTGTGCTCACTGTCCCTGTGCTCACTGTCCCCACCCTTCACACCACTCCCCTGTGCTCACTGTCCCCACAGCTCACACCACTCCTGTGCTCACTGTTCCCACAGTTTACACCACTCCTGTGCTCACTGTCCCCACAGCTCACACCACTCCTGTGCTCACTGTTCCCACAGTTTACACCACTCCTGTGCTCACTGTCCCCACAGCTCACACCACTCCTGTGCTCACTGTCCCCACAGCTCACACCACTCCTGTGCTCACTGTTCCCACAGTTTACACCACTCCTGTGCTCACTGTTCCCACAGTTTACACCACTCCTGTGCTCACTGTTCCCACAGTTTACACCACTCCTGTGCTCACTGTTCCCACAGTTTACACCACTGCTGTGCTCACTGTCCCTACCCTTCACACCACTTCCCCCTGTGCTCACTCTCCCCACCCTTCACACCCCTTCCCTTGTGTCACCGTCCTCACCCTTCACACCCCTTCCCTTGTGTCACCGTCCTCACCCTTCACACCCCTTCCCTTGTGTCACCGTCCTCACCCTTCACACCCCTTCCCTTGTGTCACCGTCCTCACCCTTCACACCACCCCTTCTGTGCTCACTGTTCCAGCCCTTCACACCACCCCTTCTGTGCTCACTGTTCCAGCCCTTCACACCACCCCTTCTGTGCTCACTGTTCCAGCCCTTCACACCACTTTTGTGCCTTTGCATATCTTCCCAGGGTACTCAGAGAACTTTTTACACTTAATTATTAGATTCAATCAGAAATTAGTAGTATAATGTTGTACTAAAATATCAAAGTCTTGCCTAAATTAAAATATGTTAGAGAGTCTTATAAAACCTTTGTTTCCAGTTCCTGGCATGTGGTCAATCTGCAGCCTCCCCATTAATGTCTTATTTACCAGCTCTTTGGACATTCACAAGATACCAATTTTTGTTGTAAGCAATAGAATAGACATTCATCTTTCCTAGTTCTGGATGCCAGGAAGTAAAGGATTAAGACAAAAACTAGAGCTAGAAAAGAGAGCCCCTGCCACAGCCCACACCCCACCTCCAAGACTGGCCAGTGGTGCTTTTTTATGTGTGTGTCCTTATTTCCTTTGTGAGAGAGGTAAAGAGACTTATTTTAGAACATCAATCCCACTCATGAGGAACCCACCCTTTCCATCTGACCACCTCTCAAAGTCCTGGCTGCTAGGGGTTGGGTTTCAAGGTAAGGATCTGGGAAACAGGCACCCCGGTACCCAGACCAGGCACAGGCTTGGGGGGGGGGCTTCTCTCTGCAGTTTAGGGAATGGCTTCTGAAAAGCAACTTCTGAGGCGATGAAGGGCCCTGAAAATACGCTCAAAAGAAGCGGAAACTACAGTGGGTGCTGATATAATTGGGGCTACCCGATTCCAGTTAGCCAATTGCAAAAGGAAATGGCAGCGAAGCACTATGGATTACCTAATTTATCTTCTTAGAGGAACTTCTGTGGAATTGAACCATGGTCTAGGCTCAACTTGTTTAAATGTTAAAAATATTGTTTCTTCTCCCCATAGAGAAAACATTCTTTCCAGGATGCTTGGTGGTTCCAGGGGGTATTGGAGGCAAAATCAGGGACCAGTACTCTAGAGATTCTGATTGTTCATTAACTATAACGTAGTAGGTTCAAAGGCATTCCCCAATCTATCCAAATACAGATATAACAAATAGGTCTGAAGCTGGAGTCCTGGAGAACCTTCTGGTTTCTACTCCACATTGTGACATGGAGAGGTGGGTGATGCTGCTCCAGCCTACAGTGAGTGGCCCAGGGTGGTGAGTCAACTCAGGACTCCAAGAACCTGGCACAGCAACAAACAGATGCCTTCCTTTCCATTAATAATCCTGTCCTGGCATCATTTACCTTCCACTGGTGTAAATGCTGCAGCCGGGGCAGTCTGACCATGCAGGTGAGGATCCAGCTTAACTGAGTGTGTTCAGGCACCTAAGGGAAAAAATAGTAATAACAAAAAACAGTAAATATATATATAGTCAATGTCTTCTTGTATAAAAGCAGAAATAATTAGACAAGATGGTTAGCTCAAATAGTTAAGAATGACCCAAGTCAAGGTTATTAAAAGGAAACAGGTGAAGGGCCGGGCTGTTATTTCTGATGCATAGACCCTCAGGTCAAGGAGAAGAATATGAATATATATATATATATATATATATATATATATATATATATATATATATATCCACCACTGCTACCACTAAAAACACCCATCCAAACTAATACAAATACTAGTCTTTTGTTTAAGTTCTCAACATCCCTAGTAAGGAGGTGACCAGGGATGTTTCAGTATCTTCAATGTGGACTTTACTACATCCTAGGGTACCCATCCCCTTGAAATGTCAGGCTTGTCAATAAATCTCCTTTCCTCGTTTCTTCTCTTGTATCTCCCCTTCACTTCACTCTCCTCTCCTCTCCTCCCCTCCCCTCTCTTGCCCTCCCTTTCCCATCCAAAGCCCTCTTTGATCCTCTTTAAATCCATGATGATAGCCACAAAACTTTTCATGTAGACAGCAAAGAAAGGCACCTAGCTCCAATGAAAAATTTGGCCTGTTCAGATCTGCAGTGATGAGAAAGTAGACTAGCTGCATCACCTGTCCACCAAAGGAGAGTTGTAAAGATCCTAGCTCTTCCTCTTTTGAGTCTTTCTTCACTTTCTTTTCTTTCTTTCTTTTTTTGTATTGTTTTGTTTTCCTGCAACCACCACTAATCAACAAGAAAATACAAACTCTCCTCAACCTAGTTTTGTTTGAATCAAGTTTAATCAAGTAAGCAAAACCTGGCAACAATTGGGACGATTCTTGGGCCCAGGCCATATTCTAACTGATGACCTAGAATGTGAGTCCTAAGAATCCCATTTCTGAGCCCTGGGGATTCCGAGTCTATTGATTGTGGCATTCTGTGTCCATATGATTCCCTTAAAAAGCAGAGACTCTTGCCAATTCTGCAAAGTGGCCCCAAATGTGTTCTCTGTGGGTTTTGCAAAGGGAACATAAAGGGATGGGGATGAACCAGCGCAGGCCTGTTTCACTAGCAAGGAGCTTGACATCTGGAGCAAGACAGTTTCTCTTTTTTTCCCCCTTCAAGTTAGAGAGAAGGAAGAGTTGTTTTTCATGTATTTGACATGGAATTGCTTTTAAAGTTTTGCGAGTGGCTGGGTGGAATCTGTCATCTTTCTTCTAAGGGGTTTCAGGGAAGGCAATGGCTATGACAACACTGCCCGAGAAAACTGCCAACTCCTGCTGCAGACACACAAGCGGTGACCCAGCATGTCGCCAAGAGGATTAGAGTGGCTTCCAGTCACCGTGAAAACGCATCCCATCAGAACACAGCTAGGCACAGAGAAGAGTGAGAGAATCTTCCTCTTTATTGAAGGGAGGGAAGGAATGAGAGCACAGCGAGTGAGTGTGGGTGACAAGTGCAGAGAAACAAGGAAGGCTTAGCTTTGGCGACATGATAAAAAGCTTACCACTGTGTCTCCAAGAATGACAGTATTCTGCTTGGAGTAGCTTTTTGTTTGGCCAGATGGAATGAGGATTATTTAACATTCTGCAGAGATTTTGGATGTTTTTAAATTAGCATTAAATTAATTCAAATAGATTCCAGTAGAGAAATTAGGTAAAAGGTCAAGGCCAATTAACTTTTTGCTGTTTGTCTTCAATCATTATAAGAGAAATAATATGAGAAATAATTGTCTCGGTCAAGACAATCACATGGAGAGGTACTGATTTCTATTTGAAAAAAAAAATTCAAAGTGGTAAATACTTAAATATATTATTTTCCTATGCTGTGAAGCCACAGACAAAACAATTATATGATCTGTTTTAGCCACAGACAAAGGTCAGGGCAGGGAATTGACTTATTCGCCATCCACAAACAAGACTGCACCCATCCACAGAACAAAGCACAGCATTCTTCAGCCACTGCAGTTTGCCTGCCTTGTTCGTCCTTGTAAAATACAGGCTGGTGCACGGTAGATACTAGGCACTGGCTGCAAGTATGACCTTCACCAGAAGCTGCAGAAAGAACAGAGTTGCAAACCAACTTGTTGATACAGGGAAAAGCAATATCAAGAGAGCAGCTGCAATGGGATCTAAATTATAGCAGGTGAAGGGTAAGGCTATCAAGCAAGGTATGAAGAAGTTCACACAAGGACTGCAGTGGGGCTTAAAGCTGACTTGAAGATTCTATCCGGGGAGCACAGGTACTTTTATACCCTTGGCAGAAGCATGGTCCTCTTCTAGGGGGAAGGCTGTCTGTCCCCTTGGACTGAGTGTGTAGCTTCAGGAGGAATTTGCATGGGACCCTTGCCCAGCTATCCAGATCACCTCACACCCAAGAGCTTTTGTCTTTTGAAGGAGTTGACCTGGGTCTGAATCCTAGTTCTGTTCCTTAGCTAGGTTACTCTGGGTAACTTGATCTTTGGGCTTCAGTTTCATTATCGACAAAGGAAGGGTAACAGTAATTTCTACCTAAGACTGCTCAGAAGAATACCTAGCTCAAAGTCAGTTACTATTACTATAGGTACTAAAAAAATACTGTCTCCTGATTTCACATGTCTTCCCCTCCCTCTTTGTTCTTGTTATCTCGGAAGCTGGCCTTGTTGCCTTCCCTCAGACACACTCCCACCTCAGTGGCTTTCCCTTGGCTCTTTTCTCTGAGAGGAATTCTCTCTAACTCCTTCACCTTAAGTCTGCTCAACCATTAGCAGATCCCACCATTAGAAACAGTAGCCAGCTACCCTCCTATCTCATAGCGAGTGTAGCTGATTCCTTTTTACGTTACTTATAACCTAATCTGATGGTCTGAAGGAGAGTGGCCTCCATAGGCTCAAATGGATTAGGACATGTGGCCTTGTTGGAGGAAGTGCGTCAGGGTGGGAAGGGCTTTGAAGTTTCAGGACTCTTCCGATTCCCAGTGTGCTTGTGGATCAAGATGTGAGCTCTCAACTGCTCCTGCCACTATGCCTTTTCTCTGCCATCATGGATGCTAACGCTCTGAAAATGTAAAACAATTAAACAACTTCTTTATAAGTTGCTTTGATCATGGTGTATTGCTGCAGCAATGAAAGTAACTGAACCTCCTAATATAATTTACTGTTGTCTTATGCACTGTTGTTGTTATTTATTTTTCTAATCCAACAGAATTAAAGATTTTTATTTGAATTATTCACTGGCACAGCATAAGTACTTAGCAGAGCACTTAGGATTTACATATATTCATTGAATACTTGCAAAATTTATAAATAAGATTACAGGCTTACTCATAGAGAAATGATAAAATCAAGTGTGATCATGCAATGACACATGTGGCTGTTAGTTAATTCAACTGTCAACTTGATTTGATTAAGGTGTTAATGAAGTAGAGTAACAGGTATGTTTCGGAGCAGTTTCCCCAATGATCACTAACTGAGGAGGGAAGACTCACGTGAACGTAGGTAGCACTGCCTGAGGCTGAGGATCTAGATGGTACAAATGGGAAAAGTGGGTACTGACATTCTCCTCTGTGTTTCCGGGTCCACTGAGATGTGAGCAAGCAGCCCCAGGTTCCTGCTGCCATAGCTGCAAACTGTCCCTGCCCCTATGCTTTCTCAGCCATGATGCACTGTATCCTCAAACTGTGAGTAACAGTAATCCCTTCCTTCCTTTAAGAGGCTTCTTCTCAAGCATCTGGTGACAGCAACGAGGAGTGCACTGAATGCAGTGGTATACTGACAGTCTGCACAGCAAAAGAGACCAGCCGGATCGGAACCTCCAGACAGATCACAGAAACAACCCACTCTTCTAGGTGTGGCAGCGCACATCTTAAGTCCCAGTTCTTGGGAGGCAGAGGCAGCAGGCTCTCTGGGAGTGTCAGGCCAGACAGTGTTACACAGTGAGACCCTGTCACAAACAAAAAACTTTGCCAAACCCAAATCACTCCAGACCAAAACCAAATAAACTATTCTGTGAAAAGAGAAAAGTGTGAAATGTACCACAATACATTACTTTTGCAAAATGTTTTTAAGTCACAAAACCAAAAAGCATTATATATTCTCAATGGAATTATAAGTACAAAATATGAGTTTGTGGGAAAATAAGTATCAATTATGAGCCACACTGATCATATGAAGTTCAAGATCATGGCTGTCTATGGTGAAAGAATATGAGGAGGAGAGATGAAAGGACTGTACAAGGAAAGGATTTTTAAAAAGTTCAACTTCATCTACAATTGTAAAAGTTTATGGGGTTGGAAAGATGAAGCACTGGCTGCTCTTCCAGAGGACAAAGGTTCAATTCCCAGGACCCATATGCTGACTAAAACCCATCTGTAACTCCAGCTCCGGGGAATTCTACCTCTTCTTCTGGCACTAGACATGCAAGTGATACACACACACACACACACACACACACACACACACACACAAATAAAAGTTTATGTGTATGTGTGTGTGAGAGAGAAAGAGAGATAGAGATAGAGATAGAGAGAGATAGAGAGAGAGAGAGAGGCCGACACTGGGTATCTTTCATCTATTATTTCTTCACTTCATTTTTGAGACAGGGTCTCTCACTGAATCAGGTATCACTGATTTGGCCATCCTGGTTGGTCAGTGAGCCCTTAAAAGGTCCACCTGTCTCTGCCCACTTAGTACCAGGGTTACAGATGTACAACTGGCTTTTATGAGGGTGACAAAAATGGGAATCTGGGTCCTCAGGTTTATATGGTAGGTACCTTACTAATTTAATCATCTTGCCAGCTCTATCATCTGTAACTTTTTTTAAACTAAAAGGAACTGAAAGTAGTATGAGAAGATATTAACAACATTCATCTTTGTGCTGAGAACATAGATGTTCCCTATGTATTTTACTGTATTTTTAAAATAAAAAAAATTAAGAAAAAGAGCCCAAGGAAGCTGATTCCAAAATATGTACTTGCTAGATATCAATCATACCTAGCCAATGACCCAGTTCGGTAATTCTTGGGTCAGATCTCTAATACACCCTTAGGGCCCCTCAGGATGTCCCTCTTTCCCATGCAAACGCTACCCTCTCATGCATCAGGTCCTGGAAACTTTAGTTAGGACGCTTGGAAGACTATTCAGACTCACAAACTCCCATTTACTGCTTCCTCTCGGAAACGGGCAATTTCATGCTGAGTTACTTTTATTAGACTCTTATCATCCCCATGACAAATCCCTTTAACAAGAACCTTGTTTGGGGATCTGATTTTAATTAAAAGAACGTTCTATCAACGATCCACTCTCACTCTCCTTAGTTGGATTGCCTCCTGTCAGGACCTGAAATGCCAGTGAATATTGGTCTGTATATATCATGAGTTCACTTTTCTCTGTCCAATATTTCCCAAGCTAAATATGCTGATTCTATCTGCCTGTTCCTAGTTCAAAAGTCAACCCATCTAAGTCCTGGGGCTCATTGTATGCATATTTACCTCTGCGCATACCTCTCCTTAATCTGAAGCATTGTATCAGCTGGAAGGACACACTGGGTAAGAGTTGCTCTTGATTTGAAGTGCCTCCCACACATTGTCTCTCTTTTTACCGTCTGACACCTACAGATTATACTTCACTTTGTCTCTTCTCATTTCAGAGTCTAATGTGTGGGATGCTTCAAGATTGTTGTGATAAAGAGAAAGGGATCAGAGTTTGATACCATGCAAAAGTGGGCAAGTGAGGAAGCAAGGGTAACGTGGCTACAAAACAATAGAACAAATAATGAAACTAAGTTCTTCCGTATCTGAAACAACCTGAATAAATGGATCAAAGTCACCAAACAGAGGATACACTGGCTGAATGGGTAAAAGAACAAGATCCACCTATATGCTGCCAATGCGAGACTAAGAAACGCATAGCTAAAAGTGAGAGCTTTCACATACAAACAGTGACCTAAGAGAATTAGGTCTGATGAAACAGCCTTCAAGTACCACTCCACTCGTGCTTGAGTGTGGTGTATACTCTGCTCCTCCCTTTCCAGTGGCTAAGGCAAATCAGTGGATAATCCCACTTCAAGGAAAACCAGAGGATGTGGCTAGGAACGGCATTTCTGCTTTCTAGTAAAAACTGGAATTTTAGGAAACACGTACCCTTCATTCCTCAAAGATCCCCCGAGATCTCTGATGACATTAACAGCATGGCCTTTTACCACTACAAATGAAATGTGCAGGACTTCCCAAGTTTTATATAGCTCAGTCTTAAGTGTGAAGAATAAAACTTAAAAAAACACCCTGGAGATAATACAGAATAGTTCTCCAACGCTAAGCCGAGAAGAATTACTGAAAACACACATCACGAGAACTCAACCGCAGGAAAATAAAGGCTGCTTTTCCATAGCTGGCTTGACTTGTTTCTGCGATAAAATGCCCAGGAAAAGCAACGTAAGACAAGGCTTCCTTTGGCTCACAGTTCTAGAGTGCTGTAGCAGGGAACGTGCGGCCGCAGGAGCAGAGGGAAATGGGCCACACTGAGTCCAGTTGGGATCAGAATGCAATGGACACACGCCTGTGTTCAGCTCACAGCCTTCCGTTGATTAGGTTCAGGAACACAGCACACAGAACGGCACTGCCACACTTAGAGTGGGTCTTCCCACTTCCATTAACCCACTTAAAAAGGCACCACACACACACACACTGAGAAAAGATAGTATATAACAAAGGCTTAGTATCCTGAAGATGTAAAAGACTTCCTCAAATCAATAAGAAAAAACAATGAAAGAAATGGGCCAAAAAGAGATATAAATCACAGATGAAAACAGAAGGGTTAGGAGAGAAAAAAAATTAACTTCAACCAAAAGTGCCAATCACAACAAGATAGCATAGTGTATAACGAAAAAAGAAAACCAGCTAACAACACTAATATTGCTGAGGACTTAGAGGAGCATAGGAGTGTCTGGGGTGGGAATGCAAACTAGAATCAGTGTGATCTGGCAGCATGAATAAGGCTCATCCTCGTGATTATACTCTTGATACACACACACAGAAAACAATCGTCCAGGGCCAAGAGTAAGGGTGCTTGCTACCAAACTTAGCCATTGAGTTCGATTCCTCATGGCAGAAAGAGAGAACCCACTTTTGCCAGTTGTCCTCTGACCTCTATATGCAGGTCAGTGTGTGCATGGTCCCCCACCCACACAAATAAATATATTAAAAGAACAAAAACCCTTTCTCATCCAGGTGGTGGTGGTGCACACCTTTAATCCCAGCACTTGGGAGGCAGAGGCAGGCAGATCTCTGTGAGTTCAGAATCCGCCTGGGCTACAAGAGCTAGTTCCAGGACAGGCTCCGAAGCTACAGAGAAACCCAGTCTCTGGGGGGAGAAAAAGCCTTTCTCAAGTACACAAACGACATTTTCAATGAGACAGATGGATCTCTGTAAGTTCGAGGCCAGCCTGGTCTACAGAGGGAGTTGCAGGACAGGCTCCAAAGCTACAGAAAAACCCTGTTTTGAAAAACAAACAAGCCCAGGCTGTGTCTCTTCCTCCCTGCTGTCTGTTGTTTGTAGTTATAAAAAAAAAAAAGTTTGAAAAAGAATTCTAAGTATTCTTGCCAAGAAAATCGGTAAATACATTGTGACAGAGCCAGAAAACTCCGCAGCAACAACACAAATGAACAAATCTCAGAAATGAAATGAAACAAGGACCAGATAGCAGATACAGAAAGATAAGCAGCAGGACACCACTGACTTAGTTTGAAAATGTGCAAAGAAATAATACAGATTATTTATGGCCATATCACATTCAATAAGAATATAAACACATATGCGGGAATGATAAATACCAAATAGACAAAGGGGCTGCCTCTAGGGGGTCAGAGCATGGAATGAAATTCGAGGGAGCTAAAAAGTTTCTCTTGTATTTGCAATGTTTTATTTTGGAATCAAAACCTATATGAAGGAAGTTAATATTTCAAAAGACAGCCATTCATCTTCGTACTTTTTGGAATGGTTGAAACATTTTTTTTTTTTTTTAGTATCCAATACTCTTGGATATCCAAAATATTCCTGGCACAATAAAAAGTAAGCAAAAAGTTTCTTAAAATATTTTATTAAAGAAGATAAAAAAGATAGCCATCATCTGGATGACCATCTGTTAGTCCACTTTATACAAAACCTTTGCCATATCAAGGAACCTGGAGACAAGGACAGGCTCACAGTGACTGGTGATAGAAAGTTAGTCTTTCCCAAATATAACACATGGTTTTCTTAACCCCCTATCGTAGACATTAAATAGGCTTCAGAAAAAATTAGTTACTTGTCAATTATAAGAATAAAAAGAGATGTCAGTGACATTCAGGCCACTCTTGCTTTGAGTA
Source organism: Microtus pennsylvanicus (assembly GCF_037038515.1). NCBI lineage: Eukaryota > Metazoa > Chordata > Mammalia > Rodentia > Cricetidae > Microtus > Microtus pennsylvanicus. Next base: position 115,322,821 of record NC_134585.1, read on the forward strand.
TAAGGCAAGACCACTTCCTGTAGGTATTGTCCAGCCGTCCTATCCCTTCTCATCCAGTCATACAGAAGCCCGGATGGAGGCCAGGAAGGGGCACCTGTGGTCTAGGTGAGAACTCTGTAGAGAAGAAACATATGCAGACTCTGGGTGTGGAATCGCGTCTTCACCATAAGTCTACAGCACAGGCCATTCGGAGACTCGTTTCCCCAGGAACTCTAGAGGTATTGCCAATTTTACAAATACATTCCAAAAGGCCGTTAGTCTACAGATGTTTGTTCCCTTCCTATTAAAAGCTGAGCATGCCCTCCTTTTTGGTAGCTAACAACCTGGAGAGTTCCACAATCATGAATTCATGCTCAAATGCACTTGCAAAAGACCAGCGTACACAGAGCCCATGGGGGCTCCGCCTCATTTTAGGATCTGGCTTTCTACTTCTCAGGACAGAGAGGGGAGTCAGGTATAACTTTGTGTGCACAGACTGGGCCAAGATCCATCTACTCAGTTCCTTTGGCCTTCATTCAGCAACTGATTCCCCATAGTACCCTTTAATTTATTATTATTATAGATTTCTGTTTCCTGGGAAACAAAATATAACTCTAATTAGAGAAGAGGTTACATTCCAGATTCAGATTCCTTTCCTGCTCTGCCGACTTTTCCTGGACAGTTCTGGACCTTCAGTAACTTGATATCCTGATACCCCAAACCCTCCTTTTGTCCTGACCTCCTCTGGAAGCCAGGGCTGAGGACTGAGTCTTGCGTTTTTTTTTATCTTCCATCTGCAGGGTGATTATATTGCAGGGATGCTGTCGGGGAGAGATGTGCGGACCTGTCCCTCACAGACATCTGGGGGACTCAGGTTGGATCTGTGCTCAGGTCTGCCAAAAACAAAAGGCAGTGACTTTGGCTTTGAGACGGAAACCTCTGCCAAATACACATATAGGTATTCTCCCCCCACCCTCCCCCTCCCCCAAACAAAACGCGCTTGTGAACACACTTATGTGCACATACACACTCATGTACACATTTTCAGACGAGGTCTGAAAACGCCCCACATATGGCAAACATATTTAGGAGAAGCACTGGAACTACAGGCCAGTGGGAGAGGAAGAAAAGGAAAATAATGGGGAAAAATCTTCAATATGTCTAAACTGTTCCAGTCAGGCTGCAAAGGACTGCAGATGAAAATTATTGTTAAAATCAGCATCACAGCATAGCCAAATTCTTTTCCCATTTTAAATGATTACTAGGGATTTTTCTAGTGCACAACCAGGGCACATGGGAAAATCGTCATGTAACCAATGGCCATACTACCAAGAAGATGTGACATGGTAGAAAACAACACTCTTATCTAACTCACAATTTCAAAAACTATTAATTCTACTTGTGAATAATTGTGTGGGGGTATCAGGTATAAATGCTCTTAACTGGCCCCAGTTCCCAAATCTTCCTAATTCTTTGCTTTTTTATTTATCAACCAAATGCTCACATGGTACAAAACTGCCAAAATAAAGGAAGCAACAGTAGGGGGCAAAGTATTAAATGATGTACATAAATGATCTGTATATCACCTGCTACCTGTCTCCTATATTGGGGCTTAATTTGTCAAAATTAAATTATTTTTCTGCATATGCTTCTGAAAGTCACTGATGAGAGTCAAGCAGGTCACGAACACAAAACAAACTGGTGCTAAGTTTATGTCACCTTGGTACTGTGGCACAAAGGCTAGGTTGCTGTTTAGCTAAATTGGGGTAGGTCTGGCCCCAGGGCAGGCAACTAGCAGAAAGATGCCTGCAGCTACCACACAGCTGGTGGACTGACATTCTGTGAGGTGAGAGCAGAAAGTCTAAGGTGGCTCTCCCACCAGCCCTCTGCCTGCAGCTTCTGAGGAAAGCACACCAGGAGGGTCAGCAGACACAGGCAGGAAGGGCCTACCCATTCGCTCTATGAACATGACCACAAACTCTTCCCGCAGACCTAACAAGATGGTTCATTTCTGTCCTCGGCTTCACAGGTTCGTCACCTCATATCTCTTTAGCGGCTGCTGTTAAAAAGTCAAACGATCACGTATGCTGGCAACATGTGGGAAAAGGAAACTCCTGCCAGGCATTGGTGGGAACGAAAAAGTACAGCCATCTTGGAAACGAGTGTGGAGGTTCCTAAAGGAGACCAAAGAAAACACCCACATGACCCTACACTGGGTCCAAACCCCAAGACTGTGAATTCAGGATGGCAGAGGTATCTGCCCTCCCAGGCTTACGACAGCACCTTTCACAAGTTGTAGACCCAAACATCAAGATATGAACAAACCCGCCAGATGTCTATCCACATACCAATAAACTGCTACTATAGAATACTATTCTGTCTTTATAAAGAAAGGATCCTATCATTTGCAGCAATATGGATAAACTGGGAGGGTATATGCTAAACAAAATAGTTCACGTACAGAAAGATAAATGTCTTGTGTATCATATATAGAATGGAAAGAAACTGAACTCAGAAACAGAAGGGAGAAGGGTGGTTATCAGGGGATGGTGGAGTGAGAAATAGGGAGATGTCAGTCAAAGGGTACAGGCTGCAAAACTACAGTTAGACATAAAGAACAACTTCACGAGACCTACTGTAGGGTTGGCGAGGTCACTCAGTGAAGGCACTTAGTACACAAGCCTGATCTCCCGAGTTCCATTCCCAGAAGCCACAATGGAAGGAGAGATTCAACTTGCAAAGGAGTACACAAGGCACACACTCCAAAACAAACAGAACACCCAACGTGTGGCTCTGGGTAGACCACTCGAAATAACTTTAGGATTAAACGGTAATGTGTATTTGTCACCAACTTCATTAGGTATAATGATAACATGGTATTTATATACAACGTTTTCTGAATTTACAGAGAGGCACACTGAAATACTGAAGGGGAGAAACGCTATTGTATGGGATATCTACTTTTAGTTATTTCACTACTTAACAGCATGAGAGCATGGCCACTGACCTGTTCTCATGGACACCTCCGTGTGTCCTGTGTGGACACTAAAACGGGGCCTGGGAGATCCAGTCCATCTGTGGAGCTGGGACACTGTGACTGTCTAAGTTAGAACAGAGGGAACTGCCCAGACTGGGTATGTCTCATGGCTACAAAGGCACCGAGGAAGCTGTTCACACTGGCTGTGAGGGCAGAATTGCAGCTTGGAGGTGAGATAAGTGTGTTCCTTAGAGGTTACAGTCAAGACAGAGCTGAAGTCAAGGAAGGCAGCAAGGAAACACGACAGCGGAAGAGGACGGAAGCTGAGGCAGGCAGACCCCACTCTGTGTCATTCATTTCTCCCTGACCTAAAATACTAGCCACCTGGGAACCAACGAGTTCCCGGGCTCCTCAGTTAGGAGACAGTGCACAAAGTCTCTCCCACTGTAGGTTTCTCTTTCTTAAGTGCTATAGGCTACAGAAGTTATCTCAATGACTGCACACTTTATATACCTAAAGAGGTCACTGTCAAAAGTCTATTACAAGGAAAAACATGTATAATATGCTAATGTGATGCTAAAAATGTTATCACAAGGACATTATCCTTGGAGGAAGGAGCTGAAAGGACAACTGTTGAATGTGGCTTTTGAAACGGTCATTAATTTAAAGATGACTTCAAAAGCAACTTGGCAAGCAGCTATTTGGGGGAGATTAGATGTATTCACCTCCAAGAAATATGGAAATAGTAACTTGTGGCTGAGAATGCAATTTTAGAAATAACATCAAATAAGGATCAAAGGAGCGCCTGTATCAAAACCAGCTTGGAGGGAGTGAAGCTGGCGTGCTTCGCATGAGGTGACTCGAAAGGTGCTTGAGGAGGAGCACCTCTGCAGTGTCAGGGACAGGCGTTAGGGTAGAAAGAAACTGGCTTCTAGAACTACAAGCATCACAATCCTTCAGAAAGAAGGTGAAATGCTTCCCAGGTAGGATGACTGACAAGGCAGGAGGACTGGGGACCAGCAGCATGAACAAAGTAGGACTGAGGTAGGAGAGAGGACCCAGTGGTTAAGAACACTGTTCTTGCAGAGGACCAAGGTTTGATTCCCAGCACCCATGTGGCAGCTCACAAGCATCTGTAACTCCGTTTCCAGGATATCTAGTTCCCTCTTCTAGGCTCCATGGCTACTGCATGCCCATGGTGCACATACATATACATGTAGACAAAACACCCGTATACATAAAATTAAAAAAAAAACTTTAAAAAAGTAATATAGGACAAAGATGGCATAATAAATACATACACATATTTGATAGGCAGATGTGCAGAAGATACAGCTGATTTACTGCTGCTTTTTAAAAAGCCAAAGCTAATGAATGCATGGAAATCATCAAGAAGTCTGCATTTGCCCAACACAGATATGTACTTTAGGTCTGCCCAACACTAAACTGGAAAAGCCATAAGCAAAAGCTTTCTGAGCAACTGTAAATCAAAAGTAAATCTGGGTAAGTTGTCTGCATGATCCATTTAATGATGACATCATTTCACATATGCATATGAGTGACAGGCTTACACTGATAACTTTATTAAGGATATTCTTTATTTAGTGTGTGCGTGTTCATGTATGTCTGTGTATACTTGTGTGTTTTGCCATGCTGGGGATTCAGCTAAGGACTCTGAACTATTAGATAAGCATTCTACCATTGAGTGACAAGCCCCTACACCTACTGTATATTTTCAGCTGGTTACTCTGCAGTAAAATCTGGGTTAATAAAAAGGTGTATTAAATTAGTAGCAGTGATCAGGAAAGGGGACCCCTTGACTGGGGCTATGCTGCAGGTTAAAGCGGATCTGCAGTAAGGGGTGTGACCAGCAGGAGTTCTTATCGTCTTTGCTAGTGTGTGTCTAAATTGCTCTGTTTCTGGGTAGTATCTCTCCCTGTCAAAAGATAACTGACTCACCCACCGTGAAGGTATGAGTCAAATATTTTGGCTTCATTTCTTTTGGTTTTCTGAAGATATTCTTGGCTTATACACTGATATTGGGACTTTGTCTTCAAATATCCTGGCTTGCTCCATCAAATCCTTTCAAAAGCTATTATACAAAAAAAGGACAATGAAATTATCCAGTAAGCCTTCCAAGTTCAATATCCAATAAACCACCATTGGAATTACGAATAATCCTTGGTCACAAAATTCAATCCCGATCACAAGGAGATTAGTCAACAGTGGGAAGTCATCAGACTGAAAGTAGCCAACTTAAAAAACAAAAATCCCAGGATTCAAAGAACTAATGTAGCATAACTTTGGGGAGGATGAAAGACCATGAAGTATAGCAGGAGGAAGCTGAAAAACAGTATTGAAATACAAGGATACTTAGCGATATAAATGCATGTAAATATTAAACTGGAAACATCACGTTAGATGATGTCGTCCTTGAATAATTTTAAAAAAGACTGTGAACAGGCACGTCAAACAACATAAAAACCCAAGCCCTCTGGGCTCTGGTCTGAGGAGCTGACCTGCGACTGCTGGAAAAGGATACTTTTCTCTGGGTTTATGCCACAGGCAAGAAGAGCAGCAGTCATGTCCAGTATGCTCTGCTGGAGGAGGGCGGGGTCCTGGGGGACAGTGATGGAGTGGAGGTCAACGATGCTGTACAACACTGTGCTGTACTCCGCCTGCAACTTCACCCAGCTCTCAATGGCTCCAAGGTAATTGCCCAGGTGGGGGATTCCTGTCGGCTGGATGCCAGAGAACACACGCTCCACACCGTCCTTCTGCAACAGGGAAAAGAAAAACAAACATAGTTGCTTTGGAGGCAGCATCCATGCATTCTGTGTACCTATTACTGTATAGTCCTGTTTCTGTGAACTACAGCCTGATGGGCATCACCATGCATTGTTGGGTATGGACTCTGTTTAGCTCACTATGCTGGTGCTAATGGAGACAAATGGACATTAAAAATGGTTTTTCTTACTTCAAAGCATACAAAGATGCTTACGAAGAGGTCTGCTTAGCCAAAAGATAGCAATCTAGTTGACAATGTATGCAATGTATGTTGACAATGAGGTACAAAGTAGCAAGCAGTACAATCATGAACAGAATGAACCAGAAATGGGGTAAATGGATAGCAGTTCCTAATAGGGAAAGCTTGGCTTTGGTCCCAGTGGTCACCATGAATGCCTGTGCACGAAGAGGCCATCTCATTAGAGATTAAATGAGCCTTTGGATTTTGCTTGTGATTTCATTTTTTGTTGTTAAAAATGAAAGCCACAGCATTAGTCTAAAACCTACTGAGTTGTTTCTTATTATTGATATTATAATTTAATGAGTATGGTCTTAGGCTAGAATTAAAGAATATGTACTTCATTTTAATATTTTAAATCTAAGGTTATTTTCATGTTTATTCACTAATTGTATTTAGGTTTTAATTTGTTAAGAAAAATTTAAAATTCTGCATAATTTTCTAAATTATAAAAATATTTTTGTCTTAGTCATGTCTTCCCTTTGAGTCACATTTTCTAGTGTCATAAAAAAATGAGAAGGAAAAACTAAGCGAGAGGACAGTGACTTTTCCTGAGTGACTTTACTATGTAGCGATGACTCAGCAGTTGTGAGCAGGCACCAGTAACTGTATGGACTAAAGCTTCTAAACATCACATTGTTGCTGTTCCGGTCAGCACTGCAAGAACATCTTAATAGTCCCCATGTTTACTGGACAGTTATGCTGCTAAGATTTACACTTTATGCTCAGTTCTTTTCTTTCCTTCTCTGTTTAACAGCCCTAGTTGTCCTGAATTCTTTTTTTATTACCATTTTTTTCTTTATTTTACATACCAACCACAGTTTCCCCTCTCTCCTCTCCATTACCCTCCACTCCCATCTACCCCCTCTCCCTGTCTACCTACTCTCCTCCTCTGCTGTCTCCATTCAGAAAGGGGCAGGCCTCCCATTGGCTTGAACATAGCATGACACGTTCAGTTGAGGTAGGATCAAGCTCCTTCCCCTGTATAAAGGCTGGGCAAGGAAATCCAACATTAGGGAAGAGGTCCCCAAAGCCATATGCTCCATTCTTTATATACAGGAACACATTTAGTTGGGTACCTAATATAGCAGGGTTTACTCTTTCCAATTTGCAGATGAGAAACCAAAGGTCACAGATATATCAATAGATTGATTACCCATGGCCACACAGCAAGGAAACAGCAGATGTGGGATTTTAAAGCCAATATGTGGTCACTCTACTCTTGTGGCAGTTTGAATGAAAAGGTCTCACATATGCTGGTGTCGTGTTTGAACCCTTGGTTCCCAGTTGGAGGCACTGTCTGGGGGGGTTGCGAGGTGCAGCCATGCTGGAGTAAGTATGTCACTGCTGGTGGACTCTGAGACCACACAGCCTTGCCACCTTAGAGTTTCAGCTTTGTGCTTGTGGTGGAGATGTGATCGCTCAGCTTCCTGCTCCTGCTGCTATGCCTCCTGCCACAGTGGACTCAACCCTCTGGAACAGCAAACCAAAGAAACTCTCTTCTGTAAGCTGCCTTGGTCACGGTGTCTTTCATAGCAACAGAAGAATAACTAATACAACTACCTATGTTCCGCTCAGCATCACTGATTAAGAATTTGTTGCTTTTGGCAAAATAATTTTGTCAATTTTTCTATAAGTATAAGATGGTTACAGAGGAATGAAGACCACTGCCATACATATATCTTTGTGTGCTACTAGCCAAGCTTCTCTATATGTAGGGTGGAAATGCAAAATCATAAGGTGTACACATGCCTCTTCAACCATGCTATAGCCTGGTGAACTCCTCCTGAGAATGGATCAGTGTGAACTCTCTACCCCCCTTCCCGTGCCTCCAGAGTCCCATCAACCCTGAGCACTGTCCCAGTCTTTTTAGTTAACAGAACAGACACCAAGTAGAATCTTACGAAAGTTTAACTTCATCTCCTTAATTACTAAAGAACGTGAAAATCTTTTATGATTATTGTCCAGTTCTACTGCTATTGTGAATATCCTGTTTAAGCTAGTCTATGCTTTAGCTGGATGAATTGTCTTTTACTAGTTAAGAATTTGTATACGTTCTAGGTACTGTTGTTAATTACAGGTAGAGGAAATACATTCTCAGAGGAAATACATTATGTACTTACTTCTTCCCATTATCTTTGATGAAGAGAAGTTCTTTACTAGTTCAATAAACATAATGTACTTTACTTCGAACTTCTGTGTCATAGAAGAAATCTTTTAATATAATGAGGTCCTGAAGAGATTTGTACGCACACACATATATGCATAGTCAATAAATTCCACGTGTACACTTTAATGCTTTATCTATCTTTCACATTGAGGTCTGCATCTATTTGGAGTGTTTTTGTTTGTTTTGCATACTGTGTGAAGGAGACATTCAGTTTTCTTTTGATGACTAGCTGATTATTCCAGTACTATGTGTAGAAAAAAGTTGTTTTTCTTCTCCTTGCTCTGAAATGCCATTTCTGTCATACAAGAGTGTGAAGAATCTGGTTAGAACCTAAAATGTGACCGTTTGAGGCAGAATGGACACCTTCATGTTACAACACTCTGCAACCATGTTGAAACCATGGGAAAGCATACAACATCCTACAGCTGTATCTTTTACCTACCAGTAGCTCCTGAGAGCTAATCTACTTTACATAAGTGAGTGTCGAGGCTCCTTAAGTTGTTCTTTTTCTCTTTCACCAAGAACTCCAAATTTTACAAATGTAATTTGTTTTTTTTTCAGCTAATAAGATGACAGTGTCAAAATAGAATATTACATCATATGTCTATGGTCCAGCATTGAATCTCATCCAAGCAGTCAGGAGAGGATCCAAAAGATTTGTAGCTCCAAGGATATAAAAAATGCCATTCAAGGAACTATGAAAAAACATCATCAGACCACTGACAACCTCATCCCCCTTCACACACATGCACCCCTTCAATGAAATCTTCAAATCATTACTTATAAACAGTTCTTAAAAATCATTTTCCAGTTGCGAATCGAGGGAAGAGGGAAAAGGAGAGAGAGAGGGGAAAGAGGGAAGAGAAGAATGGGGTCAGAGAGATGGAGAGGGAGAGAAAGCGAAGGAGAGTAGAGGGAGGGAGAGAGAAATGAACACAGACTAAGGAGGCTTCCTCCAGCACCCAGGGACCATGAGCAGCTCCGGTATGGGAATGAGCAAGGGCTTTTCAGTGCACTGAAAAATGATTAATGGGCGTCAGCGCTGGCTGATGGAGAGGGAAAGTAAAGCAGAAAAACAAATTCGGAACTTCGTAAATGGGAGCGAAAATACCATCCAGAAATACTTGACCAGGAAGACGAGCGGCTGTTTATGGTAATAGAAAGGGTTGTGGAGACCAGGAATATTAAGCTGAAAAAAAAGAATATGAATAATTCCATATAAATTCCTCTATGGTCAAAGTCAGAAACTGTGCCCCAGGAGAACTGGAGAAAATAAATTCTTGAGAAGACGCGAAGAGAAAAGCACAAGAGGATCGACTGTGGGAAAAAGGCATCCTGAGCAGTGGGAATGGATTAACCATGAGCTAATGCATCTTTTCCATCCTCTGGTTTCCGAGATTCTGTACATCAGCGCAGAGGGAATGATGTTACCAAGACGTAAGAGCAACAAGAAATGTTTTGTTCAGTTTTCAAGGAGCCTTTAAACAAATACAGCCTCTAAATGGGATCTGGATCCCTGGTCTTAAAAATATACAGAGAGCGACCTGCTCTTCTGTGCTGAGTTTACGTTGCAGTCTGTTCCTCAGCGAGAGCCAGCGGGCGGTCTGACGGCATGGCAGGGGAGATATGCCTGGTACCATGAGATCATGGAGTTGGAATGTGGAGTTTGGGTGGTGGGAGGATGGGGGGTTCTGTGTTCAAAAGCACTGTAGTCAGAGAAGAATGAAAATGAAAGGCGCATGGGCTCCCCAGTGGACAGCAGGCAAGCCACAAAGAAAACAGCTTCGGGACTGGCCCACAGGCATGCACTCACTGGAGGGGTGGATTCCTCTGCAATGGACAGAGTAAGCGACTGTGTATGATACCCCCTCGTGTTCCTTTCAGGCATATTTCCTTCACAGAAGCCACCTCCAAGCAATTAACTGGCTCACTGTAGAACCAACACCAGCAACGGACAATGATGTAGTCCTGACAAGAGGGTGAGGGATCGGCCAAAGCTGGCATGGGTTCACCAGTTTCACAGAGCTGAAACTCTTCTTGCCTAAGGTCCTGAGCATATCCAAACCTATCATATTAGTAGTGTTAATGACTGCACTCAGAAGCAATTGAAAAATCCCAAACCGTGAATTATTGCAAAAGACAATGCTTGAGACAACTCAAGAGAATTTCTGCTGTTGATCCCAAGTAAGTAGGTTACATCAAAAGGATCAGGTTACCTACTAGCCCTGACACGGTTTCTTCGTGTGTGTGTGTGTGTGTGTTAAACATTTTATTTATTAGGGGACATGTGCACGTGCAAGTCAGAGGACACCTTTCAGGAGTCAGTTCTCTCCCTCCAGCACGCCCCTGTGAGGTCTGGGGATCAAATTCCAGTCATCAGCTATGGCAGCCAGAACCTTCACCTGATGAGCCATGGCGCCAGCAGGGTGAAACCCACTAACTTGAAAACAATGGTGGGAAACAAAGACTCAGTCGTCCCTACAAAACCCTGCCCTGTCTACCTAGAGCATCAAATGCTCAGTCATCAGACTGCTTTTAACTGTGTTCAAAAGAGGCAAACACAGAAACTCGGCTGAACAAGCTCCATGTCTTGTTATCAGAATGGCAGGGAAGGGCCGGTATGGCAGCACTCCAGGCCAGGCAAGGCTACATAATTGGACCACACCTCCAGAAGTGTTTTAAAAAGAATAGCAATAAAGATTATGTATGTATGTATGTATGTATTTAGTATGTGTGTTTATATGTGTGTATGTGTATGCGTGTGTGTGCGCTTACTCATGAGTGTGCGTATGTGGGGCACACATGGACCACAGGGTGCAGTTTCATGGGAGCACATCAGAAGACCTCTTGCAGGAGTTGGTTCTCTTCTACCACATGGATTTGGGGAAATGAACTCAGGTCTTCGGTTCTGTGGCCTGTGCCTGTGCCCACGGAGCCACAGACTCCAATAAAGTCATTATTAACACTACCAGCTAACGTGGATGGAAATATCTTTTTATAAGTCTGTTTGCTCTTCTGACTGCATATAAGTTAAAAATACTGTTTAAAGCCCCCCTTAGCGCTCTGCTAGTTCCTCCCTTTGCCATCTGTAACGTGTCACTATCACACTCTAGACTGCTGAAACACACCTTAACACCTTCACCCTTCCTGAATCTCTCCACTGTCAGTTAAAGACTTCAGAGTGGAAGCAGAGGAGACTGTAGTGGCATTTCAATTGTATTTTAATACATAAAGACCACCTGAAGATCTGAGAGGAAAACAGTACCACTGCTCAGCCTTACAGACCAGGTTAGAGTTGCACGCACCTTTAATCCCAGTATCCACACTAGTTGCCATAGAAACTGAGCGATGCATGCCTTTAATCACGGTGGTGCACACCTTTAACCCCAGCCCTAGAGAGGAATATAAAATGGGAGGAAACAGCTCTCAGCAGGCACTCTCCTTCTGAGATTCCAGGAGGCAGGATCGCCTTTTCAGACTGAGGTCAAGGTAAGAGCCAGTGGCTGGTTGTTTTGCTTTTTGGATCTTCAGGCTGAACCCCAATTTCCAACCCTGCATTTTTATTAATCGGCTTCAGGAGACCCTGTGTAGAAAATCATCAGGCGGCTGTCTGGAAGCTTTGACTGGGCCCAGCACTGTTCTGCTGCAGTCAACTTCAGCTTCCACAAAGCATTAGAACATTGGACTGTTGAGAAATGCTCACCAAAGAAAGTAGGTTCACTTCTGCCTAGAAACAGAACCAGATGCACAGAGAGGGGAACCAACACAGTAAATACCCAATTAGTACAAAACACAGCAAATCTTCTGCCCCCACCCCCGCCACCCCACTCCCCAAAAAACAATACACAGGCAATAACTAACACTTAAGGAAAAAAGAAAGAAGAAGTGAGTAACCCATTAGAAAGTAAATTCTTATAAACATCTATGATAATTGCTTAAATACAATGCTAATCAGGCGAAAGGGTGTAAAAGAGATTGTTGGTCCAGACTCCAACTCCCAGCCTGCCAAGCGCTTGGACTCCAACTCCAACTCCCAGTCTGCCAAGTGCTGACCCCTCCCACAGGGTATTTCGGCAGGGGCACAGAGGAGGAACAGGTGGTTTTGGGTTTGTGTGTGCGCTCCCTGTCTAGTTACCCTGCCATGCTCCCAGCTACCCGGGAGTCCATTATCTATTAAATTTGGGCATTTAATTTGGTTTAATCTGGCCTAATTGGATTTCTTTGCACCAGTGGAAAGGTTCTGTTAAAAAATATTCCTAACAGAGATAAACTTAGATTTTCGAATAGTTACTACAGGCTTATTTAAACCTCTGATTTTCCTTTTTTTTCACAGTGTGCACTGTGTCACCTTCATCTGTGAGAGAATGTTTTGGCATCACTTCCCAGCAAAGTTCTAAAGAGCATGCTTTAGGTCTAAGGGAGCCAGGTGAGAGGGACGTATGTTCTCACCCCTGGGCTCTGGTTCTGTGCTCCTTCTCAAAAGGCACTGCATTCAACTTGGGAATGGCTGGCACCTCCATTTGTACCATCTTCTGTCCCATTCCACGTCTCAGAGGAGGAAAGCATACTTCAGCAATGTTCAAAACAAAGCCAAGAGCACATCTCTGCTGAGACCAGAACTCTAGCCAAGCAATGGTTCATTCTGAAGACACTGCTGCCTCCCTCTTGCTGAGTAAGCAATGGTTCATTCTCAAGACACTGGTGCCTCCCTCTTGCTGAGTAAGCACTGGTCACCCCGTTGAAGCCTTCTAGAGTGGGGTTAACTCAAAACAAAGCCGCTTCTTTTCTTTTATTCTTAACACATATAGTGTTGGGCTTCAAATGCTTTGCCAAACAAAATTTGGTTTTATTAGTTCTGTTCTTCCCTTCATTCCCCAAGTCCCTTGGTCCCCTTGTGCCCTTCCACCCTTCCAACAGTCCCCTTTCCCCTTTCATGTCACGTGTGTCCTAATGCTCTCCCCACATCCTTCAGTAACCCCTCCTTCTCTCGTAGTTTCCTTTTTCATTTCATCAACTACACACACACACACACACACACACACACACACACACACACACACACACACCATAGCAGGAGCCACATATGGAAGAGAATATGTGATTTCTGTCTGAGTCTGGGTTACCTTGCTTAATCTATGATTTTCCACCTCTTTGCTTTTTCCTGAAAATTCTTTTTAAGTATTTCATGATGCTTTCTCATCAATGGCATCCCCATGGGAATTCCCAAGAAGAAGCAGGGCTTCTTAATGTAGCTTCCTCAAATGGAACAGCATATGATATGGACATATGAATTTGGACAGTGAGTACTCATAAACTCTGGATTTCCCAGAGACGGATAATCAGTCAGCCCTGGAAGCTCCAATGACTGAGTCTGACCTAGCAGTTGTGGACCAGATTTACATGAAAGATGATGTTACGGCAAAGGATGCCACCGCGAGAGTGGAATTCATGATCGGAAGCCACGCTCCATCACTGAAGCTGATGTGCTACATCCTGATGGATATTCCACTGATGGGAAAAACAACCATATGGAACTTACTGTACTAGTCACACCATCGAGAACCAGAACTCAAGTAAGAACTCCTGACACCTGATCAGGAGACCTGGGGAAGTCCTCGAGCCAGTGCAACCTGTGACCACCTTGCTTGTTATCAGAGTTCTAAATGTCACACTGCTGTCCCTACCCCCAGAATATTTACATTTTAAATCTTGATGGCCAAAATGCAATGAGTACAAGTCTTTAAAATCGTGTTGTTGTTGGTTTTTTTTGGCAGCAGAATAATGAAAAATGAAAGAAAAAGGCACACGTGGGACGGCCACTCTCTGGCTATTGGTGTTGAGTGTGGTGTTTTCCACGGCCTCCCTCTCATAGCTGCCGAAAGCACGAGGTGGAAGGAAGCAGAATCATTTAGGAGTGCATGCACTGTTACATCTAGGGGTCAGATATCTGGCAAAAACTCCCTGCGTGTTCAAGCACTTCATGCCACTCTTGCTGGGGAGCAGAAGTGCTTACAGGAAAGCCTTTTACTGTACGGAGCTTTATAACTGCCATCAAGACCGTTCAATTGGTTTATGCACAATAGAGCATTTCTGTAAGCATCTTCCCAGCCTCCCCGCAGACAAGGCTTTGCTATCTATCGGGGCTGTTCTAGGAAATTGTTTCCAGAATTCTACATCTCTTCTTTATAGAACACATCCTCTACTACAGTGACTGAAAACCAATTTCAAGTTCATGCAGAGATTTTGTTTTGTTTTGTTTTCCCTACCCTTCATAGCAAATAAATTTTTTCTGCCACACACAAATAAGGAGAGAATAGGGTCTTTGGTAATGTGAGAAGGATTAATGTCCTTGCAAAAGAGACTTAAGAGAAAACCCACTCTCTTTGTTCTTCCATCCCTTTGCCACGTGAGGATGCTGTGCTCACTCCGTCCCTCTGGAGGGGAGAACAACAGTACGGCACTGGAAGCAGAGAGCAGCCCTCTCTGCGTATCAGAGAGGATCTGGGACTAACAGCCTCTAGAATGGAGAAAATGTTTGTCTTTTATGTTGTAATAAGAGCGGCAGGGCTGAGTCCCCAGCACCCTGGCCGCCTGGCTAGCTTATGCTCAAAATAACAACACACAAATTGTATTCATTTAAACACTGCTTGGCCCATTATATCTAGCCTCTTCTCGGCTAACTCTCGCACCTGGACTAGCTCATTTCTAATAAGGTGAGTAGCACCCCAAGGTGCGCTTACCAGGAAGATTCTAGCCTACATCCATCCTGGGTTGGAGCTTCATCGATCGCGTCTGCCCGGGAGAGGGGAGCATGGCCTCTCTCTGAGCTCACTTCCTCTTCCTCCCAGCATTCTGTTCTGTTTACTCCTCCCACATATGTTTTAACCTATCTGGGCCAAGCAGTTTCTTTATTGCTTAACCAATGAAATCAACAGATTGATATATGACACTCCCACATCACCTTTATAAATTAATCTACAGTATTTTGTTAAAGACATGGTTTAAAAAGCAGGTTTGAGTAGGGCATTGGTGGTGCATGCCTTTAATCACAGCACTCAGGAGGCAGAGGCAGGTGGATCTCTGCAAGTTCGAGGCCAGCCTGGTCTACAAGAACTAGTTCTAGGACAGCTGGGGCTGTTATACAGGGTTTCTCTGTATAACAAACAAAAAGCAAACCAAACCAAACTAAAACAACAACAAAAGCAGGTTTTTACGTTTATAAAATGTGACTCTGCAGCTAGTTCTTTGAGAACTTAAACATCTCTTTGGACTATTTTCTTTGGGTCTTTTTCTCTTCCTGTCATTTGGCACCTCAGTGAGATCTCCTTTCCATCAAATAAAAATAATGAAATGGGAGGGCGAGCAAGATGACCAGGAGATAAAGACACTTACTCCCAAGACTCATGACCTGAATTCATTTCCTGGAAATCGTCTCATGGAGGGAGAAAGTAAACTCATGTAGGTTGTCCTCTGGCCTCCACCTACATGTGGTGGCATGTATGTGTCCACACACATAAATAACATAAAAATAAAATAAAGTCTAACAGAAAGCCAGCCACACTGACTCTCACAGAAGAGAAAGTGGGAAGTACGCTTGAACACATTAGCACAGGAGACCACTTTCTATATATAACCCCAGTAGCACAAACACTGAGAGAAACAATTAATAAATGAGACCTCCTTAAACTGAGAAGCTTCTGTAAAGCAAAGGACGTGGACATCAAGACAAAACAGAAACCTACAAAATGGGAAAATATCTTCACCAACCCCACATCAGAGGATTGATCTCCAAAATATACAAATAACTCAAGAAATTGAGAACATATCAAAAGAACAAATAATGCCATAAAAATGGAGTACAGATCTAAACAGAGAACTCTCAACCAAGGAATCTAAAATGGCTGAAACACACTTAAGGAAATGTTCAACATCCTTAGCCATAAAAGAAATACAAATCAAAACAGCTCTGAGACTCCCTCTTATACCTGTAAGAATGGCCAAGATCAAAAACACTGATGTCAATTTATGCTGGAGAGGTTGTGGGGAACAGGGAACACTCCTGCATTGCCGGTGGGAGTGCAAGTTGGTACAGCTCCTTTGGATATCAGTGTGGCGATTTCTCAGAAAATTAGGAAACAACCTTCCTCAAGACCCAGAAATACCACTTTTGGGTATATATCCAAAGGATGCTCAACTATGCCACAAGGACATGTGCTCAACTATGTTCACAGCAGCATTGTTTGTCATAGCCAGAATCTGGAAACAACCTAAATGCCCCTTGGCCGAAGAATGGATAAGGAAAATATGGTACATTTACACAATGGAGTACTACACATCAGAAAAAAAATAACGACATCTTGAATTTTGCAGGCA
Source organism: Microtus pennsylvanicus (assembly GCF_037038515.1). Classification (NCBI taxonomy): domain Eukaryota; kingdom Metazoa; phylum Chordata; class Mammalia; order Rodentia; family Cricetidae; genus Microtus; species Microtus pennsylvanicus. The sequence continues at coordinate 115,339,345 of NC_134585.1, forward strand.
AATGGATAGAGCTAAAAAATATATTGAGTCAGATAACCCAGACTAAGAAAGACAATTATCATATGTACTCACTCATAAATGGTTTTTAAACATAAAGCAAAGAAAACCAGCCTACAATTCACAATTCCAGAGACCTAGACAACAATGAGGACACTAAGAGAGACTTACATGCATCTAATCTCCATGGGAAGTAGAAAAAGACAAGATCTCTTAAGTAAATTGGGAGCATGGGGACCTGGGGAGAGGACTAAAGGAGAGGGGAGAGGCAGGGAGAACAGAGAAAAATGTAGAGCTTAATAAAAATCATATATATATACATATAGTCATGGGATTTAGTTCTTAGGGAAGATTACTGTCACCTCACAGGGGGCTAAACTTCATTAAATGCAAAAACTATATGAAACACATAAATAGGATATAAATTCTTTTGTGTTTTATTAGAAAGTTGGTTATAAAAATAAATTAATATAACATCTAAACAAGATATACATAAAGTTTTTAATATCTAAAAACACTGCTTGCTAAATCAGTCATGCCATACACATCCTAATCACTACTACATAATTTATTTGTATATGCAAAGTGGGGAGCAGTGCTGGCCAAGTGGTTGAGGAGTTTCCTGCTCTTGCAAAGGACGTGGGTTTAATTCCCAGCACCCACACAGCAGCTCACAATGGACTGCAAATCCAGTTCCATGGGATTTGTTGCCCTCTTCTGGACTTTGCAGGCTCCTGCATGTCCTGGTGCATAGAAACTCACACAGACAAACACATATACACATAAAACAAATAAATAAATTCAAAAAAGGAATAGTAAGGACAGCCAAGAGACAAATAACAAAAAGTTTTAAAGTAGAAAGAAGATTATTCAAATGATTAAGATTAATTTTTCCTCATAAGAAAATTCTCAAGTAGTCTTATCTGTTAACCATGGGAAGATACAATTTTATTGTTACCTCTGGTGGCCAATGAAAGGTTTAACCCAATCATTGTTCAGACATCCCCCTTAATGTCTGCCTGAAGTCCCTGCTTGTCTGAGAACATTTACTCTTTTGCAGCATGGAAAGGTGTCTTCAACTTTACAAATGTATAGAAGGAAATACTATGTATGAATGAAAGGAGATGATTCTTTCTAAGCCTCCCCTTATCAGTTTTCCTTCAAAGCTTTAAAAGACATGATTCTGATTTAATCACTCTGATATTTGACATTAGCATCTTAAATTTTAATAGCACTCCAGGTGATTCTAATGTGAGGTCAATATGGAACAACCAATACTTTGACAATTACTACATAATTATTCTCCAAGGCTTCTAACTTGATCAGACAGACAGACACAATTCATTTGTTTATAATTTGTATTACAATACAGCAAAACTTCTGAAACAATTCATCTTTAACGGATAGTCAGAAGCAGCCGTGTGGCAGCCACGAAGGTTAGTAGAATAGAATGGTGTCATTTCTGATCTTATAATGAATGGAAAGAGAAGACACGCTGACAAGCAAGTGCACCATCTTCAGCAGCTGACGAAGATGCCAAAGTCTTACTTGGCAATGTCCAGTTCTAAAAATCTTACATGGCATGGGATTCAGAATGCATGAACAGCCTGCACTTCACAAAGAGATCTTTAAAACACTCCAATATAAGCACAAGACAAAAATTCTCTATGGCTAACGGCTCAGTTCTATCCATGTCTCTGTCTGGCAATCCTCGTTGGTTCCTAATCTCTCAGCAGAGTACAGATTCGGTACTTACTCGCTTTCATAATTAAGTGATGTTGTAGCACTAGATATCTCGTATTCTTGTATGAATATTTAACTAGATAGCTCATATTCTTGTATGAATACTTATAAATAAGAATTATAAAAATAAAAACACTTGTATTTCTGATCCCCAAAGATGGTTTGGTAAATTCTGTAGGGTATGGGGTTAGGTATTATGATCATCAGTTCAGTTGGCTGACCCAAGCCTGAACCAGTAACAGGTGACCTTAGTCAATTGAAGCTGAGATACCAAAAATCTTTCACAAAATGCATGAAATTCTAGCACTAGAGAGGCAGACGCAGGCAGATCCTGACTTGGAGGCCAGCTCAGTCTACAGAGTGAATTCCAGGACAGCCAGGGCTACCCAGAGAAACTCTGTCTCAAACAAATAAACAACTCTCCCCCAAAACTTATGAGTTTTGGGGATCAGAGAGTGCTAGGGTCAAATTCCTTCTATGCCCGCTAATATTATACTTGTATCACTTAATGTGTCTGACGCTACTTTTTTATTTGAGCAAGGAGGCCCAACACTAGCTTACATTTGGTGAGAGCTTTCAGTGGATACCATTGCAAGAGCTATGAATGTTGTCTCAATCTTTGCAAAAGCTCCTCCGATGCAGTCGTTTTACAGAAGAACAAACCAAGCCGCAGGAGGATTGAAGGAGTGGCGAATGGACGGTAGACAGTAGACAGGCTGTGAGTCAGGTATCAACTCTGGCTGCAAACAACTCTAAGAAGATGGGGTTCGATAAAGTTATTTGGTTTTACCTCTTCGAGCCACTAATATTATCCCTACCTTCTAAAATATATGACTTTAATTTTATGTCATGAATATCGTCAAAGGGGATGTGTGACTCTCTCGCCTCCCTAGTTCCCACTAGAGATAACTGCTTCATGTACGTGTTTTCATTGAGGACTGGTGGCCCGTACCAGGGCAGGTGACAAGGACAGTGGTTCTTATTCATGTGGGCAGCAGCTTCCATGCTAATTCTAAACACAGGTGGTGAGAGAGACAGCCAACAGGAAGGGGGAAGGACTCGCTGCTGACACGAGCAGCTTGGAAGATTGATGGCTTCCCTCTCCCCTTTTCCCCAATGCGTCAGCCTGGGGGCAGAGATGGAGGAGCTGCTGTGCTGGGGACAGTAAAATACACAGTACAGTGTCTGCCCTGCTGCAATGCTGATTAATGAGAGCAAAATGCCACTGAAAACAGGCGCTGCGTCGGGAAGAGAATTCACAGGCATTTCTTTCTTTAATGGTTTTGACAAAGCGGTTCCCACAAGCCGTCAGGTTGAGGGGATAACCTGTGGTTAGAGGGATGCAGGGGGATGTTTGTAGGAAAGCTTGGAGTACAAGGTGAGACAGGGCTTTGCGATGAAGTCCATCCACTTATTAGCCAGCTGGCTCCCAGCGTGTCACAAATTCCTCTTCTCTATGTGGCTGAAAAGCTCCACGAAGTTCTAAATATGGTATCTACTTACCTAACTTAAAAAGGGCCCTAGAATATACAATCGCAAACAATTCACCCTGTTTAAATTACTATGCTTTTTAGAAGACAGTATTATTTTTCATGTTTCACTGAAGCCACATAAGATATACAATCAAACACTATCGTATTATTCAGAGCAGACGGATGCTAACAGGAAACACCACTGCCAGCCCTTTATAGCCACCAACGTGGCATATTCACGTGCACTTCCAGCCGGCAGCCCATCAAGCATGACACTGTACCCCAAACCCATCCTTCCAAACCTGCTCAGTCTAGGAATGACATAATGACATACAACCACTCCTAATTCCTTCTTCCTCACTATGTCCCATGTATTCAGTCCCTGGCTCCTCTCATCCTTGCTTGTGTAATCTTTATTGAGTATTTATGACTCACTGTCTTCGACTTCATGGGATTATTCCATGGATTAAACATAGGAGGAGACTGAAAGTGCCTAGGAAGCACTCGGTAATATTATCTAGCACCGTTATCAGCCAATCAGCTACAAACGCAACAGGGATCGTGTTCATTCCCCATCTTTCCTCAAGGCTTTCAACTGCTTTGGACTTTGCAGAACCCATACCATCATCTCAACTGTCTTTTCAAAATAGTGACCACATTGTTCTTTTTCCCGATTAATTCCAAATCCCTTGTTTCAGACTTTACACGCCACCAAAGCATGGCAGAGGTAAGTGTCTCCATGAGCTGATCTTAATTAAGCAAATGAAAACTCCCATGAGAAACTCTGGGTGGGTGATTTGCCTTTAATCCTTCATTTTTAAATTAAGCATCCTTACACTAGAGTCAATGCTATGTTCGATTAACATGGTAAGAAGAGTCAGTGTTCAGTAGGATCTGTAGTCTAACGTCCAAAACGGAAGAAATGTTTATATAACAACTGACATTGTTTCTGGGTAAATTTGAATTTACAGAATTTCTATTGCTTAACTGCTCCCCTGCCAATTCATGTCTACGTGGATCTCCATAATATGACCTTATTTGGAAGATGAGTCTTCGCAGATATAAATAGAATGAGGCCATACTTGACTGGAGTAAGTCCTCATCATTTACCTTATAAGAGGAGGCAGTAATAAAGAGGAAAGGCAGCCATGTTTGATGGAGCGGTTGGAGCGATACAGCCCCACGGTAAGGAAAGCACCTAAGATGCTGTCTCTGCCTTCGACGCTAGAGCTGTAAGAGACGCCCCCATTGCACTGAGTTCCACTTCACAGGGCTGAGTGAGGCACGTCATTTACAGCAGCCAGAGGAAACAAGCAAGCTCAGCTAGCACACCAAACAGATACACGGTCTTCTGAGATCTGGCTGCCATCCCTTCTACAGTGAGCCTGGCCACTGGACCTCCCTTCCGGAGCTGCAAGGACCAGTGCTGTGGGCAAGGCAGAGCAGGATAAAAACTCTGCCCTGCCTCTGGTGATTGGCCAAACCACAACTGTGTATAGGTAGTGGTGCTGTGTTGCAAAGCAGCATTATTGGACAGACCACATCAAATAGACAGCACAGATCAACTCACAGGGCGTAATCATAGATGAAGTTGCTGTTATTTTGTTCCAGGATCAGTTCAAAGTTCTAGGGTCATATTTGCATTGATTCCTTAAAATTATTGCACATGGTTTTGGCTTTAACTCCACTTATTGCTTCCATTTTAAACAGCACTGCTGGAATTTCCATTATGGGTAATCACTCAGAAAAATGTAAATGTGAATTTAGCAAATGACATTTTTTTTTTCTGGTGAAAAGCACTCACGGTACACCGTCTTTGTAATGGAGTATCAGGACACACACTACTTGAATAGCCTGATCTACTGCTGTTCTCTAAAACAGCTTTTGTTCCCTTTGAATTTTTAACAGACATTTTTTGCATAACCACTATAGTACAAATGGTTTTGAGATATAGGCTTCTTTTAAAGAAAACAAACAGTGAACTGTTTCTTTAACTTTTGAAAAACCAAGCACACATGTCTGATTTTTCTTTGAAGCTCTTTAAGAAGAGTTCATAAAACTTTGTGTGTATAATTAATAAACTGGGGGGAAGGGGATTCAAATTTGCAAGCCAGTGTCAGCTGATCATTAATCCACCATCCCTCTTTATGTTCAAAAGCGCATGTCAATAATCTCTGGAATCTCTCAATGACAGCCCATAACGTTAAAGAACAAATAGCCCAATATATTTTGACATGCCACATTGCTTCCTGCAGGTCCTATCTTTGGGTCTCTTATAAAAGCCGGGAATAAGGCTGGTAACGTGCATCCAGACGCAGAGAGGATGCTATCAAAGAGGTGCCCATATCGAAAGCATTTCAGAGTTCACAGTTCCCCAAACTCACTAATCAACATTAGTTTTGCACGTGTGAGTAGCTCGCCCTCTGAAACTCTGCCGTCAAGGTCAGTTTTCTATGTCTGTTCAGCGGTGACATCCTGATCACGACTTGCACTCACTGTGTGTTTGTCCGTATATAAAACAACTCAGTAGCCTTAGCTGTCTTTGAGCCTGACCAAATTGAACATCCTCTAATTGAGAAAGCTTTCCTCACTTGATTGTTTTTAACTTTTTCATTCCGTTAAGTTGGCTCCCCCCCATTAGTGAACAGAACTGAAGCCAGCCCTCACTTTACAGCAGCAGCGTGGTTTTGGTGCCCTCCAGCTAATGATGCCTTTAGAACTTGTGTGCCCTCATCGTCATCAAAGTGTGAGTACATAAACCAAGACAGCTTCCCTCTTTCCTATTTTATTTTGACTTTCTAACTCCAGAAGGGTGCCTCTATTCGCCAACGGATACTTCTAGATTGCTTTTGTAGCACAGCTTTTATCCCAGTACACCTTCTCCACAGATCTTATTTTATTTTATGTTTTCTATAGTCACATTATATTTTTGAAAATATGCTTTGAGTCAATATCGATAATTTTTGTTGCAACAGCGTCATCACAAAGTCAGTATTCCCTCAAACCATAATGTTTTAAGTATGAGTTTCTAAGATTTCTTCCCCATTAGAATGTTTACATTGTTTATAATTCTCTACAATACATTTTAGTACATAGGACGATCAGCATAAATAACGCTGCACCATTCTTATTGTTTGCAATGCCACGTGCCTGGTTTGGAAGCATATCTTGCAGGTGACAAGCGACTATGTGCTGGGCAGTCACTCAGGGTAAAATATTTGGTGTTACAAGAGATGGTACTGCTTGCCCCAGTCTCAAAACTTTGGGTAATTTTTGTAAAAAACACCAGATACTTGCTTTGATATTACTGTTTAGACAAAGGGAACTGTACATTCCCCTGCATGGAGCTGGAAACAGGGAAGGAGACTGAGGAATGCAGAGACGGAGTGGCACGGAGCTGTTTTCTGTGGACAGCCCGAGACAGCATGGGGAAGACCCGAAACGTCCGGATCTCAACTGGAAGGGATTTTTCTCTATTTTCCAGACCTGAGAACGGTAATGAACACACACACACACACACACACACACACGCACGCACGCACGCACGCGCACACACACTACACAGTCCAGCGACCTATCAGATGATCTGTGTAACTGAGAACTTCTCAAATCCCTTGTATTTCTAACAATCTCAGCTTCCTTGCTGATGTCCCATTCACGTTAATAAGACTCCAGCTACTTCCACAGCCTTTTTCTCCTAACCCTAGGATCTATCTGTTTACTTCCTTGGAAAAGCCAAACTTTCTAAACACTAGGCCTTTACACATACAGTGCCTTCTGCCTGGCTTCCTTCCCCCATCTCATGAATTTCAAGTTACTCTTTACGATGTTATCCTATCCTGGCTCTTCTCTAAATGTTCCAGATAGGAGAAGTTCCTTACTCAATCCCATAGTCACTTATTCATCATGCTCTAGCTAGATCTCTCCTCTCTCTCCCCTCTCCTCTCTCTCTCCTCTCCTCCCTCTCCCCTTCCCCCACCCTCTCTCTCTTCCATATGTAACCACACTGTAACTTCCCCATGGTGCTCTCACTCAGTCTCGTATGTAACACACTGTAACTGTAACTTATTTACTCTACATGTCTCATTCTGGTCCCTAACACCACTAGAGTGGATGAGTCTCAACAGAGTAAATGAATAAAGCGAATGGAGCAGAAGCTAAGACTCCAGGAGCTTACAGACTACAGCAGTTAGAAGTCTGGTCCTGGGTGCTGAGGCACTTGGGGTCCTAGCGTAGAGCAGGATAAGCATCCTGACATCAGCAAAGGGGATTTTCAAAGAATTGCTTTCAGGCTGCCCACGTAAAAGCAACAATATCAACAACACTAGAACATCTTCCTGTAGTTTTAAGGCAATAGAATTTTAATTGAATTTATAGTAAAATACTTTCAGAATAATACGTACTTAACTACTATCTAAACTACTCAACTCTCCTTACAGTGCAAGGAATCCTTGAAGGTTCAGAATGCTCTCATGTGATACTTTGATGTTTATTTTATCAATGTGCTCAAACAGGTACTCAAAGGGATACAGGGAGCTCTGGGTATGAATTCAGCCCGCTTTGATGAGTTCTGCACTTAGAGTAAGTATATGCCTAGTCTACAACACAGGGCACTTCCGCTGTTCTGGAGACAAGCACTGTGTGTGTCCAGCAGGCACCCAGGGGCAGTCCTAATCTGCGGATGGGAGGAACACAGCAGGGTGCCACAGGAGCAGGATGTTTTGAGTTGAGTTATGGGATGAGGTTCATGGGAAAACTGAGTGGAAATGTGTTTATGTTTTTAAAATCTGACTCTTTAAAAAGAACAAATTAAGAATCTCAAAATCAGAATCAGATGTTGGGTGATGACTTCAACACAACAAGTAACATCTGAAAACAAAATATTTTGAAGTCTAGTTCGTTCTTTGTTCATCTGTTGCTGCAGTGGTTCAAGGGGTCAGGGCTTCTACCGTGGTGGTTGCTAACAACCAAAGGAACAGGAGAAAGGCTCAGCCCTTCCAACATCCTCCAACAGCAAATATCTAATGCTGACTGCTATACAGAGGAATGCCCGCTGAAGTATCATAATCGCTTCAACTTTCTTTGTTGGAAACAACCAAATGTGGAGTATTAGTGTGTTGATTCAAATCAAACAAGACACCAGCACTTTTTATGAAGAATATTTAAAAAATGCAAACAAGCCTCACTTTATAAAAAAACATTCTCTGTATATATATTATAGTTGTTCAACATATAATTACTATTGTTTTTAAAATGAACATCTTTGTGTCTGTGTGTTTATTATTTTCATTTGAGTTTTATCACTTGTGTTTCTGTAGCCAATGATTGAATCCAGGACATTGCACATGCTTAGTACATCTTGATGCCCTCACTGTAGTAACCCTGGATAAATGAGTAAATAACTGGTAATTACTTTTCTTTTCATTATGATAGAGAAATTAGAGGCCAGAAGCATCCTTATTTTCTTTACTCAAATACTATCTTTTTTTAGGTTGGAGAGATGGCTCAGAAGTTCAAAGCACTTGCTGCTCTTCCAGAGGACCCAGGGTTGGTTCCCAGCACCCACACTGTAGCTTACAACCTCTGGAAGTCCAGGTCCACAGGAGCTAATGTCCTCTCTGGCCTCTATGCTCACCAGAAATAAACAGCGCATACATACATGTAGGCAAAATAATCACACACATAAAATAAATACATCAATAAAACACACACTACCCATCTCTGTCCTTTCCCTCAGTCTTTCCCTGATGAAAAGGCATATGCCATTACATCAGCAACCCTGATGTAATGAAAGTGGACCTCCTAACGCATGGGCGAGACCTTTGTTCAGCTTTAATAAGAAGGTGTGAGTTATCTCTAGGTTTCTAGGACATTCTGATGAGGAGGCAAGGGCCAGGAGGTGCAGGCTCCCCAGCTCTGACATGTGTCTGGCATTCCAAGCAGGGCCATTCAGAGCTACAAGAAGCAGGGTGAATGCTAGTTCTAACCACTCTTGCTTTTTATTTAGGATTGCTCAAATGAGATTTTTCCACCTTTTAAATTATAATTAATAAATTCATTTCTGAGACAGAGTCTTACAGTGTAGCTGAAGCCGACTCTGTAGCCCAGCCTGGCCTTAAACTCATGACAGTCCTCTTGCCTCTGGCCGCTGAGTGGTGGGATTACAGGCGTGTGCCACCACACCTAGCTTCTTTCCCCCACCTGCTTACCAGGTACTTCAAGGGTTTCTTAATATGTGGAAGCACACGGAGGCAGGCCCTGACCTTTGGCTAATTCTCCCTCTCACCTAAGCACGCCTACGAGAGCCCTATATCTGCCATCCACCTTAATTTTGCCTATAATTTGGTTTCTCACCCATAGAATTACTAAAACTCTAGAGGCAGGACCTCACTATATAATCCAGATTATCCTCAAACTCCCAGTCCTCTCAGACACCCCAGTCTCCCGAGTGTTGGGCCAGTTCCAGCCTTTCCTAGCATTTCGGGACCACCCATGCCCTTCACCCTAGTCCAAGCCTTCCTTGCCTTGCTGTTGTCCTTCCTCACAGATCTCTTGGACTCTCTCAACTGACACCACTGTCATCCTTTCAAAAGTCTACGGAAATGTCATGACAAAATCCACTATTTTATAAATTAACTAATGAACAGTATCAGTAAGAAGAATCAAAAGAAATCATAAGCCACTGTTTTCATTTCCATGAAGCTCCACTGTATGGTTTATATTTTAGGACCCTTCATTTCTCCAAGCTTGACTTTGTTGTTGGTTCCTGATTGGTTTATTCTCGGTGAGGAGCTGCCCTCCAGCAGTCTCCAGCTCTCCTGATCTGGCAGCTGATGTCCCCCTCTCTTTTCCTGCTCTTCTTCTGGGCTTGGATGGGAGGATGCTGTGTGGAAATGATTCACTTCCAGACTGTGGCTGGGCTGCGTGTTTACCAGAGCTCTCAGCCTACAAGTCAGCTCAGCCTGGCCAGCTCTCTGCCTCTTCCCAAGTCAGCAGCACAGATGGGTCTCTTGCACCCTCTATCTTAGGCAGCTGGTAATTAACACTCCAGAATTGGGTTTAAGTTTAGGGTGGAAAGGCTTGGGCAAGTCAAGGTTATCAGAGCCACACAGTGGAGCATCAGACCCAGGCCTCACGGACACCAGGGCAGTATTTCGGTTCCCATATGTTATTACTGCTGTGCATATATCTCCACTGGGACTTTCTGGGGAAGCAAACGCATAGCTAAGGAACATCCCCAGAGCTTCTTTCCGACTATCTGCATTCTTTTCTCCTCTTTGCTTCATTAGATTAAAATAAGGCTACAATATTTGCTTCTAACAACAAGCCAAATATAGAACCACATAAAGGGCTTAAAAACACCTTTTTTCCTTCTTTTATTAGACCTGGCTGAAGCCATTAACACTAAGACCCAGAAGTAATGCTCATCCACGTCTTTACCAAAAGGCATGTGACAAAGGCACAGCAACAAAACTGCATGCATGTATCACCTTGCATTGGCTTCTGCCTGTGCTGGCAACATGCCAAAGGCATCCTTCCGGAGCAGGCCATGGAAATGTAGCAAGTCTTTCCTGTCACCCCATGTCCACGCTAGCAGGACCCTTCCCCTCTCCGGTCTGAAAGCCTTTCTGGTAATCTCCTTGCCTCCATTCTCGTCCTTCTGAGAATCAGATGGCACAGGATTCTTTAAAGTTATAAAATCAAACAGCAGCACAGCTCCAATTACTACCGGCTTTTTAAATATAAGGCCCTAATATTATGGAACTTAAATACCAAAAAAAGACCTGAAAAATAAACAAGGAAAAAATAAATGTGATAAATGAAGAATGTGATTAGGAGCAGGAAGAAAAGAGAATGAGACAGCATCACAGTGATGGAGCGTCTTCTTCAGGCGGAGCATGGGAGACGAATACTGGAGCACACAACATCCAGACTTTTGCCTAAAGAGTAGAGAGTAGGAGAGAAGCCAGGCATGGTGGTGCGTGCCTGTAATTCTAGAATTCAGAATGCAGAGGCAGAAAGACTGAGTTCTTGCCTCAAAAATTTTAAACTGAAAAAATAAGGGAGAAGCTATTTTAAGAAGTGAAAGGCAAAAATAAAATCAGTAAGAACAAAACAGAGACCTGTGTTTCTGGAGTGCAGTGATCAAGGGGAGACGAACACTTGGAAGGGAGACTAAAGAGCGGGGACCAGCAGGACTGAAGTTCAGTAGGGAACTGATGAGATTTGCATCTTTTAAGGATTACTTTGGTCTTTAGATCAAGACAAAATGGAAGACGATCAACAAGGCAAGCAAAGAAGTCACTGGAGGAGCAGAGGCAGTGACAGTGGCTTTGATTAGCGAAGTTGGAAGAAAACAGAAAGTAAGGGTAGACTGGACTCATCTTTGGAAAGGAACCACTAGTATCTGCTGATGGGATGAGCAAGAGAGATGAAAGAGGGAAATGGAAACTGGGGAACATGGTGGCACCAAGGATGAATCCTAAACCCTGCTTGGTAAAACTAGCACCTGGGAACATTTTCTGTAATTGGACAAAAAAAATCCACACATGAAAAAGCATCAGAAGTTCTTTCTCGTATTTTCTCTATTTTATTCCTACACCTTCTTTCCCTACAAAAGCTCCTCCCCCATTTGCTTCTCAGAGGACCTGACCCAAACTCCTAAATCAATTTTAGCTGGAAGAAGCCTGTCTTATAAATAGCTGTTTGTGAAAATAAATCACTGAAATAAAATTTAGAAGTTCTACTTCAGAGAATGAAAGTGCAGGTGTTCCCTAGTTTTCTACATGGGGATGCTGACCGGTGATGGAGACACATGCTGTGCATGAGGGAGAGCTGGAGTTATCTGGAATGCCATCAGCATGCACTGGCCTCTAAAGATTCACTTATCTCTTTATCGACAGGGTTTCTCTGTGTAGCTCAGGCTGTCCTAGAACTCGCTTTGTAGACTAGGGCAAATGCTCCAGGATCTCAGCACTGGAAATGACAGTCCAGAAGGGACTCCAGCAGCTGGACGGTAAGAGCAAGAATAGCGCACAGGACTACAGCAAAGGCTTCTGTGCAATCTCATCACAGACGAATGATGAAACAGAGACCTCTAAAAAGGGAGGGAGGGGCAGGAACTTGCAGGGATTAGGAAATATGCATGAGATATAATTATAAAATAAAACAGTTCTGATGTTTTATAACACAGAATGGCAACAATAGCTTATAATGTTTTATGATATATTTCAAAAGGATCTGAAGTCTAAAGTTTCCCAGCACACAGAAAGCATGCTTGGTAAGAAGCAAATGTTAATTATCTAGATGGCAATACATATTGTAACATTAGTAAAATCATCATATGGCCCTGTCTATATGTACAGATATTATATATTAATTTATGTATAGATATTATATTTATATAGATATTATATCTCATGTTATATATTAGATATGTGCACAGATACTACATATTAATTTAAATACATTAAAAAACTTTTGTATACCAACATAAAAAGTAACACTGAGTGAAGAGACAGTCTACAGAACAGGAAAAATATGCCTGTTCTATGATAGGAGAGTACTACTCAAAACATAAAAGAACTCAAAGCTTTAAGTAACAAAAGAAAAAACAATCCTATCAGTATGTGGACAATGGACTTGAACAAAAAGTTTTCAATAGAATAAGTAGAGATGATCAATAAACACACAAAAGAGCGAAAAGGTGAGTTAGGCATCCTTAGCCACCAGGGAACTGTAAATCAACACCCACTAAGATCCCATCATTACCTCAGTTAGAATGGCTACTATTAAGAAAATAAAAGTTGGTGAGTGTGCAGGAAAAAAAAACTCCTACACACATACACACAATGGAATTTTAAAAAGAATACAATCCTGTCATTTGCAGGGAAATGGATGGAACTAAAGATCATTATACTTAGGGAAATAAACCAATCACTCAAAGACAAGGGTCACAGGGGCTGGAGAGATGGCTCAGAGGTTAAGAGCACAGGCTGCTCTTTCTGAGGTCCTGAGTTCAATTCCCAGCAACGACATGGTGGCTCATAACCATCTGTAATGAGATCTGGTGCCCTCTTCTGGCATGCACATACACACACAGAAGACCACTGTATAAATAAACAAATCGTTAAAAAAAATCAAAGAAAAGACAAGGACACAAAGCTGTGCAACTGAGAGGTGTGAAAAAGAACAGGAAGGTAAATGGAGGATCCCTACAGATGTGGAAGGCAAGCGGAAGGTGGTGATGGGAAGAAAAGCAATAGAGAAGTGAATCAGCAAACTGTAATATATGTATTGCAGAAATATATAAAAATGTCATAAATGAAGAAAATGACACTAATCAGTAATATAAAAATAAAAAGAATATCACAGTAATGCACACAAAAAGATAAAAAACAATCTTATGAACACAGAGCACTATGTCCACAAATTTAATAACATAGATTAAATGGACTGAATTCCTGAAATGCAAAATGTGCCAAAATTTATACAATAGGAAATAAACAATTTGAATTGGACCACAACTCTCAATGATCTAATAAGCATCTAAAGACTAGACTATATCAACTCTCTACAATCCATATAGAACAGAAGCTGAGGAAGTAATCTTTGACTTATTCTGTAAGTCTACCATTACTCTATACCAAAAATAAATATAAAATACAGAAAATTATAGATCAATATATCTTATGCACATGGATGTAAAACTCCTCCATAAAATATTAGTGAGTCAAACCTTACACTGCATAAAAAGGATCACACACAAAGAAAGAGAATTTATCATATACCTATTTGTTAGAAGAAAATTCTTGCTAAAATCAGAAACAAAAGATTAATGTTAACTCTCACCACCCATTTTCAATATTACTGCAAATCCTAGATAATTATGTCAAGAAAATAATCTAATTTAAAAGGAAAAAAAGCCTTTGTTCACATGACTATCTACACAGAACATCCAAAAGAACTATGATGATGATGATGATGATAATGATAATAATAATAATAATAATAATAATAATAATAATAATAATACAAGCTCTGCCCACTAGAACAAGAGATTCCAGATAGGTGGCAGGCCACAAGTTTAACAAACAAAAGACAATGCGGTTTCTATCGGCAGCAATAGCAAGTAAAACCTGAAATTAAAATATAGCATGAGACTGTTAAGACAGCTCAGTAGGTACACTTGCCATGAATGTCTGACAACCTGAGTTTGATTCCTAGGAGAAAGCCAGATTCTGTGATACACATCTGCAATCCAACACTGCAATCATGAGATATGAAGCAGAATCAGGAGACTCACCCAGAAGCTCTCAAGCCAGTCAGCCTGAGTATGCAATGCAGCAGAAACAAGAGAGACCTGTCTCAACAAGGCTGAGAGCAAAAACTGACTGCCCAAAGTTATCCTTTGACTCTCTATCAACAATATATGTGCATGCTCTCTTTCCCTCCCCGTCATACTTTTAAAACAAAAATATACATTACTGCTTATATTAGCACCTCCCAAAATGCCTATATATAACTTTTAAGATGAATATGTGTGTAGGTGTGGGAGAGAGAGAGATATCTACAAGAAGTAAACAACAAAACTCTGGTAAAGGATATCAAAGAACTAAAAGGATAAAGAGATGGTCCATATCCATGTATAAGTATTAAAGAGTCAACTCAATCCTAGTTCAAATTTCAGCAAATTATCTTGTATATTTCTACAAATGGACTCTAAAGTTTACAAGGAAAAACACAATAGCCAATTCAGTTGAAAAAAGAAAAGAGATGAAGGGCTAACACTGCCCAATTTTAAGACATTACGTTGCTACAGCTGTAAAACAAAACAAACTGTAAAACCAAACCAACAAACCAACCCAGCACTAGAGGACTAGTGCTCCTCATGCTTATGGTACCCCATAACAATCACGACAGCACAGACTGGCGAAAGGACAGAGCGGGGGAGGGGGCTAACACTACCTGTGTTTAACACAGTACAATGCTACAGCAATCAAGACAGCGTGTATTGGTAGAACAGATAACCAGATGCATGGAACAGATTAGGGTACATAGTGTCAACTGATCTTTTTCATGTAGAAAGAGACAACTCAGCAAAGGAAAGAGTCTTCAACAATCAGACCCCTGTGTACAAAACAGACACAGGCATTAAACCTTTGACAAGAAGTAACTCAAAATGAATCCTAAGTCTAATACAAATGCAAAACCTTAAGTCTCCTAAAAGGCAGGAAAACCTTACCAACGGTGAACATGGTGATGATTACTTGGTACCAAAGGCATAATCCATGAGGGAAATAATTGATAAACTGTATATAACTAAAATTATAAACTTCTGCTGTAGGACAATGGTCTTTTATCCTGTCATTTGTATTATTTTTAATAAAATACTGATTGGCTAGTAGCCAGGCAGGAAGTAGAGGTAGGGCGACCAGGCAGGAAGTAGAGGCAGGGCAATGAGAACAGGAGAATCCTGGGAACAGGAAAGAGTCAGTCTGTGTCAGTCGTCACCCAGACACAAAGGAAGCCAATTCAGAGAGCAAGCAAGATGTGACTGCCTTGCTGAAAAAGGTACCAAGCCATGTGGCTAACACAGATAAGAATTATGGGCTGATATAAGTTATAAAAATTAATTAATAAGAAGCCTGAGATACTAGACCAATCGGTTTATAATCAATATAGACCTCGGTGTATTTGGAACTGAACAGTTGTAGGACCACAAGGGACAGAAACCACAGTCAACAAACTTCAGTTCACCAAGACAGAATGAACATCATGATAATGAGAAGACAAGTTACAGGTCTGGAGAAGATATTTTAAAAGATGTAGAGCCAGGGAGACGGCTTAGTTATCCACTCCCCACAAAGCTCAAAGGTAGGCACAGTGAGTCCCACTGCTGGAGTCCAGTAATTGTGCGCTTACTGTTTATCCTACCTGAGTGCACAGAAAGGGAGGGCAGTCTGCTCAGTTTCTATAGCAGAAGAAGTGGTGGGTGCTACTTCACACCAATGTTTATGCCAAATTGGAATTTACTGATACTAGGAAAGAGAACAACAGTTGTCTTAAATATGTGTGTATATGTGTACAAGTCCCAAACATGCTTTTTGATGACAGCCAGAATTCAGAGACAGCCAAGCTTCCTGGGAAGGAATTCAGGCCCTGCCATTTTGTTTGAGATATCAAATAAAATTTGTTTAAGAAAGCAGCCCGAGGTTCACCCTTGACACAGGAAAGTAATTTTTATTCTCAGGGTTTTGAATTTTTCCTGCAATCTCTTCTCACTGTAAGGGGCAAAATGACAGTTCCCTAAGTTGTTTTTTTTTTGTTTGCTTGCTTGTTTACTCCAGCTATAAATTTATGAAAGGGTGCATCTTGAAAGATCCAAAACAACGCTGCTGTATCAAAACCTAGCATTAGATGGGCTCCAACTCCCTTAAAATTCAGCCATATACTCTCTGATACAGACTCCTCTCTGTCTCAGGGAAGACACAGGACATGTCGTTGCCATTGCTTCCTATCCACATTTAATAAAGTAATAATAATAATAATAATAATAACAACAATAATAACATACCAGCCACAATTGGCTCCAGTTGGTGTGAATAATGAGATGTGGTTGTCAGATTCCTGGATAGCTGCCAGCAGTGTCACTGGCTGGCCAGATACTAGACCCCCTTATAAAGATGACAATGAATATGATTTAAATGAGGTCAGTTTTAAGAATTTTAAACTGGGGGCTTGGATATGGAATGAAACAGTCTATGGTTTAGAAGCCTTGCTGCAGTAAGCAAGAGCTGTCCATGAGAAAAAAGGCAGATTGGAAGGGAATGGAGGCAAACGGGCTTTGGAAATCAAGCTTTGCCCAATTAAAACAGTCTTTTGTGGGGATGTCTATGATAGAGGAATCTTAGCTCTGACAAGCTGGCAGTAATCCTTGTGATCTATTTTACTGGGATATAAATTGTCACTGCAAAAAATGAAACATACTACAAAACTGGAGCGCAGAGCCTGCCTGTGATCATTAGCCAGAATGGACCAAGAGCCTCAAGCCTTTGATGCCCTGACATATTATTTTCTGGATGGTGTCCAGCAACCCAATGCAGAATAGCTTTTGCTCTACTGTATCCAGATGGTAAATGGAAGAGATCAAATTCAACAGTTTCAGGGCTGACCTTAATGGATGTGAAAGGCTGGCTCCTCCACTAGCTTTCCAGGGATCGACGATACAAAAAGGCCTTTGAACAAAGAGACAAATAATTGCTTCCCCCCTCCACACACCCCTCTTTCTTCAAAACTAAGTCATAGAAGTGGTAATCTGGTTCAAATCCATCTTTTGGTTGGAAAAGACAGCCAAATATCTGATGGATTCTAATCACACATTCTGCGGGTACTTTCTGCAAAGCTCAGACGGATGTCAGTGTTAGCATTCCCTGAAGCCTTTCACTCCTGTCGGGAAAATATTTTCACTCCTATTGCCATCAGAACTAGTGTGTGTGTGTGTGTGTGTGTGTGTGTGTGTGTGTGTGTGTATGCACAGGTTCCTAATGTTTAGGTAGCATCATCTTATGGTACAGGCTTTCTTACTAAAGGCTGAATTTCTGAATCAGCTAGCAGCCTTAGACATCTGTGCTACCATGTAAGTCGACTTTACTAAAAGTCATATGTAGAAGGCATAAAGGTCTTGAGGCCAGTGGGCCCAGAGGTTTTCCTTACTGAAGCATCAAATACCTCATCGTTCACATAAAATCCTCACTGAAAGGCTCATGGGACTAGTTTCTAGGTAAACAGTGAAGAAAAGTAAAGAAAGCAAAAGTAATGAAGAGGGTCCAGTACTTGAAAGGGGGCTGTTCATCTTTTGTATGTTTTTCCATGAAACAGAGAAATATCGCCATGAAGGTGTGATCTCTCTCTATATATGCATATATATATATGTATATGTAGAGAGAGAGAGACAGAGACAGATATGGAAGGGATTGAAGGTGTGTGTGTATGACAGTGTCTGTGTAACTATGTGAGTGTTTGAGTGTGCAAATGTATGTGTGCACACATGCGACAGTATGTAATTGTGTGTGTGTGTGTATGTATGTGTCCGTACAAGTGTGTGAGTGTGAGGGGATATACGTGTATTGTGTGAGTGATTGAGTGTGTGCATGTATGTGTACGTGCAAGTGTGTGAGGAGATAAACGCGTATTGTGCGAGTGATTGAGTGTGTGCATGTATGTGTCCGTGCAAGTGTGTGAGTGTGTGAGGAGATAAACGCGTATTGTGCGAGTGATTGAGTGTGTGCATGTATGTGTCCGTGCAAGTGAGTGTGTGAGGGGATATACGTGTATTGTGTGAGTGATTGAGTGTGTGCATGTATGTGTACGTGCAAGTGTGTGAGGAGATAAACGCGTATTGTGCGAGTGATTGAGTGTGTGCATGTATGTGTCCGTGCAAGTGAGTGTGTGAGGGGATATACGTGTATTGTGTGAGTGATTGAGTGTGTGCATGTATGTGTACGTGCAAGTGTGTGAGGAGATAAACGCGTATTGTGCGAGTGATTGAGTATGTGCATGTATGTGTCCGTGCAAGTGTGTGAGGAGATAAACGCGTATTGTGCGAGTGATTGTGTGTGTGCATGTATGTGTCCGTGCAAGTGAGTGTGTGAGGAGATAAACGCGTATTGTGCGAGTGATTGAGTGTGTGCATGTATGTGTCCGTGCAAGTGTGTGAGTGTGTGAGGGGATATACGTGTATTGTGCGAGTGATTGAGTGTGTGCATGTATGTGTCCGTGCAAGTGTGTGAGTGTGTGAGGGGATATACGCGTATTGTGCGAGTGATTGAGTGTGTGCATGTATGTGTCCGTGCAAGTGAGTGTGTGAGGAGATATACGCGTATTGTGCGAGTGATTGAGTGTGTGCATGTATGTGTCCGTGCAAGTGAGTGTGTGAGGGGATATACGTGTATTGTGTGAGTGATTGAGTGTGTGCATGTATGTGTACGTGCAAGTGTGTGAGGAGATAAACGCGTATTGTGCGAGTGATTGTGTGTGTGCATGTATGTGTCCGTGCAAGTGAGTGTGTGAGGGGATATACGTGTATTGTGCGAGTGATTGAGTGTGTGCATGTATGTGTCCGTGCAAGTGTGTGAGGAGATAAACGCGTATTGTGCGAGTGATTGTGTGTGTGCATGTATGTGTCCGTGCAAGTGTGTGAGTGTGTGAGGGGATATACGTGTATTGTGTGAGTGATTGAGTGTGTGCATGTATGTGTCCGTGCAAGTGTGTGAGTGTGTGAGGGGATATACGTGTATTGTGTGAGTGATTGAGTGTGTGCATGTATGTGTCCGTGCAAGTGTGTGAGTGTGTGAGGGGATATACGTGTATTGTGCGAGTGATTGAGTGTGTGCATGTATGTGTCCGTGCAAGTGTGTGAGTGTGTGAGGGGATATACGTGTATTGTGCGAGTGATTGAGTGTGTGCATGTATGTGTCCGTGCAAGTGTGTGAGGAGATAAACGCGTATTGTGCGAGTGATTGTGTGTGTGCATGTATGTGTACGTGCAAGTGTGTGAGTGTGTGAGGGGATATACGCGTATTGTGCGAGTGATTGAGCGTGTGCATGTATGAGATTAAGCATGAACAAGCGCATGCTCACAGTAGTCTGAAAACAGCTTCCTAAGTTGGCTTTCAGCAGACCTCTTTTTGCTTTTTTTGTTTTATTTGTTTGTTTATTTGTTGTTTTGTAGCAATGTCTCACTATACAGTTCTGCCTGGACGGGAACTCTATGCATGTGACAGCGGCTCCGAATGAAGGCTTTCCTGCCGCAGACTCCAGAATGCTGGCATTGCATGTCTGTAGCCCAGGCCCAGCAGCTACTTTATCTTTCACCTATTTGGCTACTACAATTTTGCTTTGTTTTTCTCATCATCCTGACAGCTTTTATTTTAATTTAAAAAAAAAAAAATTACCTCCCCCCCGACCCCATGTGTGCGTATGTGTGCGTGTTTCTCTCCTTCCACCATGTGTGCCCAGTCACACTCAGGTATTCGGGCCTGGTTGAGTTCACAGATCCAGTCTCTGGACTGCTTTTCTCCTCTCTGCTCTATCCCCTCCCCTTCTCCTCTCTCTCTCTTCCCACATCTTTCCTAAACAAACTGCGATGGCATACCCAACCTCAAGGTAACTCTATGCGTGCTCTATTAGGAACTCCTAATCGCCTAGCCCCATCTAGGCCTCTCCTGGGCTCTGGTCTGAGGTATTTGGTTGCCTGCCTGACAGTTACAGGGAAGTGCTCAACAGGCATTTGAAGTCAGCACACTAAGTGAACTCCAGGTTTCTCTCCAAATCACGTTTCTGTCACACACAGTGTGTTACCATCTCAGTAAGTGTGAATTCCTTCTGTTCACTTAATTGTTCTGGATGGAGTCCTTAGAACCCCAGTCAGGAAACTGTGTTAATTCTACTTCCATTTAAAATACCCAGACTCTTTCACTCCATCTCCACCACCCTGCTCAACTCAAGGCACTGCTATCATTCACTTGAATCTCACAGTTGTCTCATGTCTGGTCTCCCTGACTGTACTCTTGCTTTTTTACACTAAACTCTTTGTCAAAGCACCCACAGTGAGGCTTTAATGCCCATGTCAGACATTACCAGGATAAAGCCTTCTAATGACTTCCCAACTCAATCCCAGCAAAGGCCTCTGTATAACAGCCCTGGCTGTCCTGGAACTCACTCTGTACATCAGGCTGGCCTCGATCTCACAGGCAGAACTGTAGATCCGCCTGCCTCTGCCTCCCAAGTGCCAGAATTAAAGGCATTTTATTTTTTAAAGACTCATTTATTTTTATTTTATGTGTATGGTTGCCCTGGAATTGGAGTGACAGATGTTTGGGAGATACCATATAGGTGCTTAGAACCTTGATCCTCCCTGAGAACAGCGAGTGCTCTTAGTCACAGAGCCATGTCTCCAACCACGAGGCTACCCTTCTCTAATTCTCTGATCTCATGTTCTGCTACTAAAACAAGGCAGCACAATGCAAGGCCAACCGAGGGATTACAAAGACACTCAAAGGTGTCAGAGCGGGAGAACTGGCCCTGCTCCTTGCTCCCTGTGGCACTGGGCATTGATTGAGCTAGCCAGGGCAGTGCTAGAAAGCTCACCCTCATAGTGAAGATTCAGGAGAGCTGGCGGGCTGACCAACTCAGCTACCACCCAGATTCAGGGCTATGAGTTGGCCCACCCCAATATCTACCCCATTTATGAACTGCTAGAGCACATGAAGAGGCTGGTCCTGCAAATCCAAAGCTGCATGATCTCCACACCACAGGGCAGCAATACTGGTATCTATCCAAGAGGAGGCCCAGTGATGACACAGTGTTGATGGTGTAGCAGAAGCCAGGGGCCTCAAATCAGACTAAGGACTCAATGCAATGAACATTTGCAAAGATGTATGGACTAAAGGGTCTACTGTGTGACTCACCATGACACATTACAGCTTCTACAATGAGATTTTTTTCCTTTTCTTTTTTTTTTTTTGTCTTTTACCTTTATTTTATTTTGGGGAGGGAGGCTGCAAGGGCAGAGGCAGATATGAAGGGATGGGAAGATGAGTGGCGATGGAGTACACTCTTATTTACTGCACATTTGGGAATCTTGTCTTTGCCAAGCTCTACTCTCCAAGAGAGTTCAGCTTGTAACTCTGTCTGCAAAGACATTTAAGCCATCTGGCACATTAGTTTTTGACACACTTGTTTGATTTCAACTCTTGCTGTCTATTCCATGCCATGCCAGAGTTCATGTCACCATTCTGCCATTTTAACACCATAAACACCAGTGCTCTTCTACTTGGACTGTGCATCCATGAACCACCTCAGTCCCCTTGCCACTGTGTCTCAACTGCCCGGCGAGACTCCAATCGTCGATTAAGGCTAGGAAGTTCTTTAGATACTAAATGCTAAATAGTTTTTTGGCAACAATAAAAATGTCAAAACTCTGCAGAATTTATGTATAAAACCAATTTCTAGTTTTAATTTCAGCTAGGGTCGCAACACTGCTTATAAAACATTTTTTAAAACTTGGTCTATACAATGTACCTGGTGCTGTCCGGGATCCCTATAACACTGACTCATGTGATCCTCACAGCCACCATCACAGGCAGAAGTAGGTATTACTATCTTCATTTTATAGATTGTAAAAGAAGAAAACAGTAGTGGAGCATACGAGGCGCAAACACTGGCAGGCTGGCTGTCGAGGTCAAGCTGTTAACTCTGGTCTTGCTCATCTTACAGATGAAATGGTCTCTAGATCCTAGTGCTTGCCCCAGAACCCAGCTTCCATTATCTATCAAATGGAAGAAGCTGGACGAGAATAGTGTCTAAGTTTAGAGCCCACACATTAACCCAGTATCTATACTGCCTCCTCAAATCTCACCCCTTGGAAGAGCTACCTACCACCCTATAGCTTTGGAGTCCCTCTATTGACTGCACCCTTCCAGAAAACTCTAGACCCACACCCATCTCTGCCTCCTCGCAGAGACAGCTTTCTTTCCTGCTGTTTACAATTACTCAGGACAGCATTCACTCATTCTTCCCTTTATCCCCCAAGTTTCCATCTTTACGCTTGATATTATAATCATGCTTAAGTTTCAAGCCTAAAAACTACCCTAAGAGTTGGCTTACGATGTCATGTCTACAGCTCCCTTTACCCTCCGAGACAGTTTGTGCTCAAGCAGCTATTTAAAAGGGCAGTCCTCACTTGCTCATCTCGTCTGTGATTAATTTTCAGGCTCATAACCATTCTACAATTACTGATGCTACCATCCCTGGGTATTAATCAATTGTAAATGCTTTTTAATAACTCTCAGCCTTTATTTACTATATCAGTTATATATAGTATTATTATATATTAATATATAGTAATATACAGTCTTCAGTTGACCTTTGGCATTCTAGTCCCCTTGGAGACCCTAGATTGACCCTCTAATGATTCTTCTACCTATTTTCCTTTTACAGTCTTCAACTTTTGCCTCTAACTCCAGGTTTTTAAATCTTTTTCACTTTATATACCCACCCTCTCTCTGTTCCTGCCTGCCTTTTTTCCTTTCCTGTGTGTGGTGCACATACACATGAACACCTGCTCCTATCTGTGAAGGTCGGACGGTGGCATCAGGTGTCTTTCTCCATCACTCTGTGGGGTCTCTCACTGGCTGTCCAGCCAGCCCCTGGGATCATTCTGTCTGTCTCCCAGCACTAGAATTACAGGCACACAACCATGTCATCTATTTTTTTTTAGTCATAAACTGATTGGCCCATTAGCTCAGGCTTCTTATTAACTCTTATAATTTATATTAGCCCATTATTCTTGTCTGTGTTACTGAGCCACGTGGCTCTCTCTTCCTATTCTATCTAGCATGTGAGCCAATGGTCTGGTCCTGTATCCCACATCCACATGATCTAAAGTGAACATGTAACTTTCAAAATGAAAAATACCATTGAAACCTGATCAAAAGGCCCACTAGTTAGAAAAAAAGTAAAATCAGAGAACAAGCTATGTCTCTATTTAAGTCATAAATGTTAATATATTCCCAATCAAAATTAAGGACACATGGTCAGCTAAAGAATTTCTGCTCCATTTTAGAAGTGAAAAACAGCTGCTAGATGTTGTGTCAATGCGGAAACACTGGAACATCCAACACATTTCAAAGATTTTCAAAAACTAGTCCTGTTTTACAAGATGTTCGGCCACTGAAATCACACACTAAGATAGACAATGTTTGTGAACCCCAGGACCTTATGTTGAAACTTAGTCACCAATGTGATGGTACTGGAAAATGAAACAGGGAGCCACTTAGGTCACGGGAGTGGGTAAGTCTCACAGATTACTGTCCTATGAAAGATCCTAGAGAGACCCCTTGCTCCTCTCACCAGTGAGATGCCAACTCCCTAGTAACTAGAAAGGAGGCCCTCACCAGCACCTTGGTATTGGACTTCTCAGCCTCCAAAGTATGAGAATACATGTCTGTTGTTTAAGCTCCCCAGTCTATGGCACTCCTGTGGCAGTCTAAACAGATTAAGGCACAGGAACTGTTATACCAATCCTATTCTCCCGAGAAACATGATATCCCATAACTATCCTGTGATTACACTGGGTTGATTTAAGGTTTTATTAAACATATACATGACAAATTAGTACGCGAGTATAGCAATGAAGTTTCTCTGACCAGATGTCAGAGCTATTAGCCACTTTGAAAAAACACATAAATTGTTTGCAGTACATGGACATACAAAGTCTTCCATCATGCTAGCCCTCTCTTACCATGGTGCAACTAAAAGCAAGGCACATTACATTACGAGTTTAGGCCTGGCCTTACCGTGTCTATCACATAACTGCAGTGAGCAGCAGGGTTGCTTTCTATGCAAAGCACACCACCAACAACAGAGCAAAAAGTGCTAGGTATGGTTCAACGAGCTGCCTTAAGGAGACTTCAAATGTGTGACTGAATATGAAAAAACTTCAATTAATACATGAGATCTCATCTCTTTCATGAAAGGTAAAAAGCAAACCCTTAATTATAATAGCAAAAATATAATAGTAATTATTTTATAGGTAACACAGCACATTTATTAAACTAGGCAGCCCCTGAAGCAAAATAAAAACTTTTCATCTTAATTGTGAATATGTTCACACTTACCTGAACACATAGGTAGCAAACTTCAGTAGAAGAACAACAAAAGTAAACAAACAAAAAATACAATGTAATTAGCAGTACCATGAAGACTAGAGCCGGCAAAGTAAACTCAGCCACAGGCAAGAGGTTGGAAACCGATAGCCTTCTGGTAACATAAATGCCTAGATACACTGGGAAACAACACTCACTGCCTGCAGTAAACATTTAACATCAGATGCAATCAATTAAACACAAAATACATTAAAATGTATGGTTTCTATTCAACAACACGCTTGATATCAATGCTGTAGATTTTCTCATTTATCACTGCACTGATTTGGTTTTTACTGACTTCATTCAATAAATAATTACTGGGGTTTCTATGGTAGGAATCATAATACCAAGGATTTAAGTAATACCTCATTTATCACACATATACTTATCATAGCTATCACTCAACAGGAAGGGCTCTTCCTCATTTTTTAGGACATGTAGGGGTCTCCAAGAAGATCACATCTTGGGAGCTCTCTGTGCTAAGTGAAGCCTATAGGTCATCTGTGAAACAACGTCTATTCAACTGCTCTTGCTGGAGTGTCCAAACAGAGCCTGCAGAACAAAGCCATGCACTTCCATCTATTCAAGTCGACTATAAAGAGGTGTGCCAGCATTTCTATAGACAGGAACGAAGTCTCATACAATTTCAAAATGGGAGATATAATTTCAAACTGGAAGTGATTACCTCCAGCTTCAGAAAAAAAAAACTTCTACAAAGTTTTATTAGAATTCTTCGCTGCTGCTTGTCTTAAGCCGCTCTCTGACCGATGTCCAAAAGCTGCACCTAGTGTTTGGAGGTGTTGAGACAGCTAGGCAGCATGATGTATGCCCAGTACCCTAGCATTTGAGAAACAGCTAGGCAGCATGGTGCATGCCCAGTACCCTAGCATTTGGGAAACGGCTAGGCAGCATGGTGCATGCCCAGTACCCTAGCATTTGGGAAACGGCTAGGCAGCATGATGCATGCCCAGTACCCTAGCATTTGGGAAACGGCTAGGCAGCATGGTGCATGCCCAGTACCCTAGCATTTGGGAAACGGCTAGGCAGCATGGTGCATGCCCAGTACCCTAGCATTTGGGAAACAGGCCGAAGATTGCAAGTCTGAGCCTAGTGAAAGCTATGACGTAAGATCCTGTCATAAATCAAGTAAAATGAAATTAAAAAGTACGGTAGAATAGAGAAAGATATAGATGGGAAGAAAGGCCCTTTAAAAATATATCATTAAGTGAACAGGTGACTCTAAACAAAGCAGAATTTTATGTGACTCTGGGTGAAGGATCCATCTTAATAGCAATGGTCTGGAGAAGATTTTAAAAGTCATGAGGAGGACAGACTTTATGAAAAGTCACAAGTCTGCTCTGCTTTGGGGAAATTAACTGGTTGGGTGTTGGGAAGGAAGGGCTGTGTGGTGATGGGAAAAATACTATTAGGGTATATAAGAGTGGGAACAGTCCTCTTCAAAGGGAAAGATCTACTGAGTACTAAATATTAGCCAAGGGACTTTATATATGTGATAGATGCTTAAATCCACATACTAGTCCTACAATGTGAACATTATCGACACTTCTGAAAGAGAAAAGCAAGTCTGATGAGCTCAGGTAAGTTACGTGGCATCACCGACATGCCGTGGGATCCAGTAGTCAGGCAGATTCTGCAAGGTCATGCTTCCTTGCGATAAACAGCCCAACAGAACACAAGGAAGGGATGTGTTCTGATGTCAAGATAAACATGTGAATGTTTATCCTTTACAACCTTTCTTCACAGTTCCTGACCTCGCATGCTCCAGTTAGTGGCATGTGGCGGCTGGAGAACGGCTGGACACTGGAAGCCAAACTTGTCTGCATTGATTTTTCCTTTCAAACAAAATCTCACTATGCAGCAGAGTGCAGCTGCTTGATAGTCTAGTCCTCACTATCCTTGAGACTCCACCTCTTTGCTGGACAACGTTTTATTAGTCCCCTAGCCCAAGGGACCTTTTCTATCTTGCAGTATTTTTTTTAACTACCTTTAAGACCAAATCAAGGATTTAAACAAACAAATCCACTTCCCTTCACCACTGTATTTTTATGCCTTCCTGAAGGACTCCTGGGTGAGACTGAATATGAATGTCCAGTCTCCACCGGTGGAGACTGTCAAAAAAAAGCTACCAAGGAGGCCTTTGCTAGTGTAGTGCCAACGCTGTCCAACTGTGCTGATTTAAAGCCTCATTGCATGCTAACAAGTTGGCAATCACTCCAGTCCATACTCTGTAATTAGTGAACTGCAGACCTCTTTAGAGCTCCATTAACAAGTGAGAATCCTCTAGAAAGGAACTCCTTATCCTCTGCAGAGGGGGCCGACAGCACTAACTCCCACCTCTCAAGCCTTGCCACCACTGCTTCTACTCCTTGAAGAAAGTATTCCAGCCATAAATCACAGTACAGCCAGACAGTGACCCCCGATCCGCAGCAGATTTAGCACTCTCCGCCTCTATTCTGCCTGCAGGGCTCCGTCCAGGATGACCTTCCGGCTACAGACAATACATAAATATAACTTCCTACATGCGCCCTGGGACTCATGTTTTAAAGCCTTATTTTATCTAAGGTAATCTTAGTGGCAGTAACCAATGGAGACAGAGATAAATGTACAAGACAGCTTTGCTCTATTTACATAATTCATGCAGCCAAGCAACACCGCAAGAACAGCAATAACAAAGGTTGATTCAGAATGTTCATCCTGTGTGTCATCATGACAAGAAAAGTAGCTTCCATGGAGTACTTACAAGTTTTCAAAGAGGTTATCAGCAAATTACCATGCATAGTTTCTTCTTAGATACTTCTGCCATTTTATAGTTCACATATAGGGTTTGCAGTCAGGATAACTGGGCTCATGTGTTGGCTCTTACACCTGCCAATTACATGGCCTTGAGTGACTTATTAAATCCTCCCAGAATTCTTATCTGTGGACCTAGTTGAGTTGGGAGGATTGGTGTACCTGATGGCTTTACATCCTGGGACAAGGCAGGTGTTCAGCGGCAGTTTGTGGGCACTGCATCCCCGTCACTACCCTTAGCAACGACTGAAAGCCTAAGTCCTATCAGAATAGGGCCCAGATGAGTTAAGTACTACACTGATTTAACAGAAATAGGAAAACACTCACTAAATTAAAACATAAAAGAACACTGATACTTACTTAGATTGCTCATTAGCACTGAATTGGCTTTAAAAAAAAGAGGGGGGGAAGCATAATGGAATTGTTATCAGGGAATAGAAATTTTGGACAGCTAAATAATGAAATTCTGTATCTGATGTAGGAGTCCTCTCTGTGTGCTGTGATTACCATTAATGAATAAAGAAATTGCCTTGACCTGTTGATAGGGAAGAGCTTAGGTAGGCGGGGAAGACGAAACTGAATGCTGGGAGAAGGAAAGAGTCAGAGGGACGCCATGGAGCTGCTGGAGGTAGATGTGCTGAAACTTTGCTGGTAGGCCATGACCTCGTGGTGATATACAGATTAATAGAAATGGATTAAATTAAGATGTAAGAGTTAGTCAATAAGAAGCTAGAGCTAATAGGCCAAGCAGTGATTTAATGAATACAGTTCCTGTGGGATTATTTCAGGGCTGGGCGGCTGGGACAAACAAGCAGTCTCCTTGCAACATATATTTTGTATTCAAAATTAAATGGGAATATCTGAAATATTTTGGGCAGTACAGAGTGTTATATTTGAATAATACATTATTATTGAAGAGCATAGATTCTATTTGAAAAAGTATACAAGGAGAGATTTGTTAAAAATCTACAATTAACATTCTGAAAAATGAGATCAGGGAAGGTTGTACTTGACCATCCAGGACTATACTCTCACAGAAGCTGTCTCACCAATGAGTCGGTCAGAAGAGGAGATAGGAAAGAGAAGGAGTTGGAACCTGAATGCTGGTTGCTGGTCTGGCATAGGGATGGAAGCAGAACTAGTGAGAACCCTCATGGTTAGACATCACACTGACTTGACTCTACTCAAAAGGCAAAAGAGCAGTCAAAAAGCCAGCTTGTGTTAGCCAATCAGAAGTAAGCTCAACACGTAATGAAGGGGCAGTTTGAAGAGAAAAGAAAAATAAAACAAAAATGGCTGTCTCAAGAGCAAAGAGAGTTATGGACGAATTTCAGTAAATGATTGGAGGACCAAGAGAACTCAAGTGACGGGGCAGTGCAATAACCTAGATACGACCTTGCTCTGCTTGGTCAATGCCGAGATGGCGATAAAAGACAAGTCTCACTGAAATGAATGGGGCAGTGCAATAACCTAGATACGACCTTGCTCTGCTTGGTCAATGCCGAGATGGCGATAAAAGACAAGTCTCACTGAAATGAATGGGGCAGTGCAATAACCTAGATACGACCTTGCTCTGCTTGGTCAACGCCGAGATGGCGATAAAAGACAAGTCTCACTGAAATGATATAGATGGATGTCTGCCAATGCCAGGCTGATTAAGGCAAGCTGGAGTCAGTGAGTTGTCTCTGTCTGTAAACTGTCTCTGCACCTGCCATGCTACCCGAGGGCAGAGCAGCTTCATCCTCAAAGAGCACATCTTTCCCGAGAAGAATCTAGGAAGAAGTCTTGGGCATGGGCCACAGTGTCTAGAAGAGAAGCTCCCAAACACTAGGGTGCACTAATGTCAAGAGCACAACCGGGGTGGGGGGAGGGTGTTCGCTGTGAGGAGGCTGGAGGTCAGGCCAGGCAGAGACTCAAGATAAAGCTGTGGCATTGCCTTTTGCGTAACGACCAACAGTCCATAAAGAATAAGCTCCAAGGAAGCAAGAAGATAGGAAAGAAAGAACAGAGAAGATGGCAAACCCAGAGAAGGAGAACAGTACTTGATGACTTCCCTATACTCATGGAGCTTTGGTAAACAGAACCAATACCATATTCTACTTATATATTTCAGGACAGCTTTCTAAAACATAATCTATCCATCAAATGTGGACCCAATCAAGAAACTCCCTTTTATTCTAAAGGAAGCTGCAGCCTGAACTTGCTGGTCATTTCTTATAAGCTGGCAAGACTTCCAGTGGAGGGATTGGGAGCCCAACCCAGGCTCAAACCCTCTGACCTACAATTTTCCCTGCCTAGATGATATGCTGGGATAAAGGTGGTACAGAAATTATGGGAGTGGCCAACCAATGACCGATCCAACTTGCAATTCATATTATGAGAGGGAACTTACCCATGCAACTGTCTGGAGTGCTAAATAACCCAGAGACCTGGGACTGAACTAAACATGACTGGCAAAAAAGAAAAAAAAAAGTCAGTGAAATGATTCCTAGTGATAGTCTGCTATACTCACAAATCTATGCCTAGCCCAACTGTCAGCAGAGAGCCTCATCCAGCAGCTGATACAAAAGATGCAGAGACCCACAGCCAAACATTAGGCAGGGCTTGGGGACTCCGGTGGAAGAGGGATGAAGGATTGTAGGAGCCAGAGAGGGGTCAAGGACATCACAAGAAACCCTACAGAATCAACTAGCCAACCTCATGGGGGCTCACAGAGACTGAACTGCCAACCAGGGAACTTGAATGGAACTGACCTAGACCCTCTGCACATATGTTACAGTTGAGTAGCTTGGCCTTCTTTGGAACTCCTAACAATAGGGACAGAGGCTGTCTCTAACTCTGTTGCCTTCTTTGGGGACCCTTTCCTCCTATACTGGGTTGCCTCATCCAGCAACTTGATAAGCCATGGCTGACTAACATGCATGGGAGGCCTGCACTTTTCTGAAGAGAAAGGAGGAGAGAATGAAGGAGGGGTCATGGAGAGGGACTGGGATGAGAGGAGAGGGGAGCTGTTGGGGCTGAAGAAAAAAAATTAGTTAATAAAAAATGAAAAAAATAAGAATGAAATTCACTATTGTATCTCAGGGGCCCTGGAGAATAGGAGGAGGGATCAGACAAGAAGGGCTATAGATGTCCCTTTACCCCCTACACTATTTCACTGATAAGAGGGAATTTCTAATCAAGTGAAAAAAGCAGAGGCAACTCTGGGTTTGCTCCCCAGCACTGGTCTCTACTAGCTCTGTGTTTGGGGAATGTCAACTATTTTCCCCAAGTTCAGTGTCTTCCTTCATAAAATGCATAGAAATAAGAGTTACAGAAACTCTTGGAAGGAGTAAGATAAGATTCGCCTGGCACAGGTCATGATGCTTCAGCACACATCATGTGTATTATCTCCTCTTCTAAAAGATACCACAACACATACATCTATGCCAATGCAAATATGTGTATCTATGTACACACACACACACAGAGTTCCTTTGTGAAGGCAGCTCTGCACATGCAGGTATGAAAATAATAAACTCAGAAGGAATCTGGAGGGCAGCAGCGGGCTCTCTCTCTCCAGCACTCCCTGCTTGTGGCAGCCCTAAGAATTATCTGGTTTTTTTCCTCTGTGTTTTCAGCAGTGGTTTTTATTAGCTATCCAGAGATGTTTTCAAAGACTTGAGATATTTATATTTACATTAAATCAGTCCAAATAGACAACCAACCTAAGGGGCATTTTCAACAAATGTATTTACTTCTTGAGATGAAAAGAAGCTGTAGGTGGATCCACAAGGAGCCCTCTTGCACTGCTTAAGAAAACAGAACTGAAACAGTCTGATCTAACTGGCACAGTTCTCAACTAACAAGACTCTGAACCGACCTCTCAGCTCCTAGAGCTTCCCATACAGAGGGAGCAGGTGATGGACAGGGCACAGACAGAACTGGAAATGAACTGAGTCAAAAGCTACCAGGAAAACCCCAATTTCATGGCAGTATGATCAAAGAAACCTAACCAACAATAATCATAAAATGTGGAGCGGAACACCCACAGTAAACTTCACCATCTCAGTTCCACCAATGATCAACTGGGAAAGGATTTAAAGAGACCTTATTTTCTAGTTCTTAAAGTGCTAACACCTGCCTCATGACCTAGACAGAAACTTCTTCTCTGTGTATTCTACCAAATCCGTAACTCTGGTCTAAGCATGAGAAATCCCTAGGAGAACTCACACTGAGCCACCCTACCAAGCATGACTCGTACTCATCGACAGCAGCCAAGGTGCTCCTTTCAATAGTGAAAACCAGAAAGTAGTATGATAGGGCATCTCTTGGGTATATTCCCAAGAGTGGTATTGCTGGGTCCAGGGGTAGGTTGATCCCGAATTTCTTGAGAAACCGCCACACTACTTTCCAAAGTGGTTGCACAAGTTTGCATTCCCACCAGCAATGGATGAGTGGACCCCTTTCTCCACAACCTCTCCAGCAAAGGCTATCATTGGTGTTTTTGATTTTAGCCTTTCTGACAGGTGTAAGATGGTATCTTAAGTTGTCTTAAATTGCATTTCCCTGATCGCTAAGGAAGTTGAGCATGACCTTAAGTGTCTTTTGGCCATTTGAACTTCTGCTCAACTATGTTCATAGCAGCATTGTTTGTAATAGCCAGAACCTGGAAACAACCTAGATGCCCTTCAATGGAAGAATGGATGGAGAAAGTATGGAATATATACATATTAGAGCACTACTCAGCAGTAAAAAACAATGATTTCTTGAATTT
The DNA here is from genome assembly GCF_037038515.1 of Microtus pennsylvanicus. Lineage (NCBI taxonomy): Eukaryota > Metazoa > Chordata > Mammalia > Rodentia > Cricetidae > Microtus > Microtus pennsylvanicus. The sequence goes on from NC_134585.1 coordinate 115,371,834, forward strand.
TGCATGCAAATGGACGGAAATAGAAAACACTATCCTGAGTGAGGTAAACCAGATCCAAAAAGAGGAACATGGGATGTACTTACTCATATTTGGTTTCTAGCCATAAATAAAGGACATTGAGCCTATAATTTGTGATCCTAGAGAAGCTAAATAAGAAGGTGAACCCAAAGAAAAACATATAGTCATCCTCCTGTGTAGTATGAGCTGCGGGCCTGCTTTTCATCCCACCCGGCTCCTGCACAGCTAGCTTTACACCAGAAATAACAACACACAAACTGTATTCTTTTAAACACTGCTTGGCCCATTAACTCTAGCCCTTACAGGCTAATTCTCATATCCCGATCAACCCATCTCTAATAATCTGTGTAGCATCAGTCTTACCGGGAAAGATTCAGCATGTCTGACCTGGCAGCTTACTTCATGGCCTCTGCCTGGGAGAGGGAAGCATGGCCTCTGAGCTCACTTCCTCTTCCTCCTAGCATTCTGTTCTGTTTACTCCTCCCACCTATGTTTTAACCTATGAGGCCAAGCAGTTTCTTTATTACTTAACCAATGACCTTCCTCCATCACTCCTGGATATTAACCTTCATCAGGCGATGAAAGGAGACAGAGACAGAGTCCCACATTGGAGCACCAGACTACAACCCCAAGGTACAAATCAGGAGCAGAAGGAGAGAGAGCACGAGCAAGGAACTCAGGACTGTGAGGGGTGCACCCACACACTGAGACAATGGGGATGTTCTTTCGGGAACTCACCAAGGCCAGCTGGAGTGGGTCTGAAAAAGCATGGGATAAAACCGGACTGGCTGAACATAGCGGACAATGAGGACTGCTGAGAAGTCAAGAACAATGGCACTGGGTTTTGATCCTACTGCACATACTGGCTTTGTGGGAGTCTAGGCTGTTTGGATGCTCACCTTACTAGACCTGGAAGGAGGTGGGAGATCCTTGGACTCCCCACAGGGCAGGGAACCTGGTCTGCTCTTCGGGCTGATGAGAGAAGGGGAGTTGATTGGGGGAGGGGGAGGGATATGGGAGACGGTGGCAGGGAAGAGACAGAAATCTTTAATAAATAAATAATAATAATAATAAGAAAACCAGAAAGTAATCCAGGTTGGAGAATGCACAACAATGAAACATGGGATTCTGCATCAAATCGGATGAAGCAAAACGAGTGCTGGAAAAACTGGCAAAATTAGAACCTGGTTCATACCTAAGGTGATAGCACTGTACAGATGTTAAAAGTTTTGTTTTGATAATCATGAGTGTGTAGTACAAAGTGTATCACAGGCTAGACAGGAACTAATTCTGCAACTCTGGAGATCTTAAGCGCTTTTAGAAGTTTTGTCGTGTAATCAGAAAGTGGCTCTTTCGTCTTTTTGAAACATGTTTCCTTCATCTAACAGTTACATTTTGACTATTGGCAGGAAGAAGAATAAGGCAGTGTTGGCCAAACCTAGGATGAGGAGGGCTAAAAATGAACCAAGGGCTTTTTATATGTGAGCTGAATGATTATAAATAATCTGGCAAAAAAATCTTCTAACGAAGACTATTTCATTGTTTTCAAAATACAACCATGAATGAGTGCTTAAAGAAGGACAGGTCCTGTGTTTGGCCAACGATGACAGGCTTCACTGGACCTAACACCACCGGCCTTTAAACAGCACGTCAGATTGTCATTTCTCTGACTTTGTGATTACTCTCATCTCGTCAGGTTTCAGCAGTTTTCTGTCAAGCAACACCTGACAAAATAAACCATGATTTTCACATAAATTGTAGACATCCACATTGAATATGGTATGATGTGTTCTTATTCGTACTTTCTTCCCTTGTGCCCTTCTTTAAGATATCAGAGACAAAACCCAAAATCTCTCCAGAACTAGGCAAGCACCTGCCACGCCTCTAGCCCTTCTCTCGCTATTTTGTGTTTGAGTGTACTTGTAGCCTTCGGGAGTAAATATGTCACGCTTCTTACCAATGCACTTCTTACATTTCTTAGCCAAGATATTGTTTAAAAAGTTCCCCAAACATTGAAAGAACTTAGGAGTCTCAGTACATCCATTCTAACAAAGCACAACTATGACTCATCTCACCTCAAAGCAGACCATTGCTCCCACTGAGCACCTTAGGGGGGGCACAAGCACAGCCTAAACCAATAACCGAGTAACTTAACCACTTCTTGGTTTGATAAAACCACCTATATGATAAATATGCAATCCTTTCTCTTATAGTATGCTCTTACAAACTATTTTTTTGTTTTGTACAAAGGTTATGAGATGTCATAAAAATGTCCAGTCCATCTGGTTTGAGAATCCAATTCTTCCTTCACATATTTCTGCATCTGCTCACAAAATCCCCTGGACTTCAAAGGAAGCCTTTCAATAGCAAAAGAAGACCCACACAGGAAAAGTGGCCATAAATTTTTAGGAGTCCTTTTCCAAGGCCACTTTAATAATGGCAATATAGGACAGGTATCTCTTTCAGAAACCTAAAATGCCAAAACAGCATCAGTGACTACGGGTTTGCATGGAGATTTATGCTTTCAAACGTTTCTGGTTATAAAAGTGATAGAACTGCAACTCGAAACACATGAGACAAATGCTTAATGTACACTTAAATTATTCTTAATCCCCTATTTAGGATGAACAAACACAACAAAAATGTTAAAGAAGGCTGTTTCCTTCCAGTGTTTTTTTCCTATGTGTAAACACTTATGTACAAAAACTACTGCAATATTCTGAATACAATGTTTACTCTTCGCTATCAGTCTTTCGGCAGGTTTCGCTGGTGTTTCTACACCTAGGTCATCATGTGCACTGCAGAAGCACCCTGACACTCAGCTACATGTCCAGTCATCTTTTTAGTTTGAGACAAAAAAATTGCACTTAATCACCCAGACTGACCTTGAACTTTATAGCACAGTCTGGTCTTGAACTTGTGATCCTCCAGCCTCCACTTCAGGCTCCAGAATAGCAGGAACTACAGGCCTCTGTCATCAGGCCAGGCTTACCCTAGTCTTTCCTGCCATCAATTCTAAGTGATATGCATTATGACACTGCAGAAACGGTACTTTAACACTTAATTATTTTTATTTAAAGCTAAATTAAGGGTTTTAAAATAGTAATCTGCCCTAGAATTTCTTGGTTCCATACACATTAAAATGCCTATCATTTTTATTCTGAAAAATCAAAAATCCCAGACCTCAAGAAAAACAGCATTTGATAATTGCAGCTGGAATCATTTCTTACCGAACACTGTTTCTTAAAACTTAAAGTAACTTTTGAATAGTTGCTTGCTGAGTCTCCTGTATATTGTGTCTTTTATTCTTACGGAATCTTGTGAGGTTTACATTAATGAAGAAAACAGAAGTTCAGAGAATGAGTTTATGGGATGATTAGAAACACAATCTTACATGTTGGTTTTCATCTACACTCATTGGCTATACTTTATCTTCACAGTGATGAACCCACAGGATTTCCAGGCTTGGAAATTAACATGCCAATCAGTTCAGGTATCCCATCTGCTAAAGAAAATAAGCCCAGAGGCTGGAGACTCGATCTGCAGCACAGCTAGCAAACATCCGAAAAAAAGTCAGGAACTTTTAGGATGTTTTCCTAACTTCTAGGCCGGTTTGCTTTTCAATACATTGGTTATGATATGACATTCTCAAGTCACATCTGTCTATGCATTCGTGGCGATGAAGACGCAAGGAGTCAGAATTCATTCCTCAAATTTCCTTCCCTCTCTCAGACCCTACTCCCCTGATAATCTAAGTCAAAAAGCTTTGGTGCGTATCAGAACGAATGACAACATATCTCCTGCCAAGCTTGGCTTTGACAGTAAAGTGCAAATACGGTGGGTCTCAACACAAGGTATCACGCTCAGTGCTGTCAGGCAAGCAGCAGTATGAAGTTCCTTGGCAGCTTGTTGCTGTTGGTTACAGGGCCTGCTAGATACAGGCCTAAGGATGAAGAAAGAACCAGAGCGGTGCACCGGTACTTGCGCACCATCCACGCTGCTAGCTACTGCACGAACCTAAACAGACCTTTTCTGACTTCTCCGCAGCACCCGGGGTAGCCGTTAGGGAAAGGAGGATAAAAACATGACAGACCAGCGTGTAGAACGACCCCAGAGCAACTAAGTTTCAGACACCCGCCCGCTCTTTCAAGAGCCGGCTTCCTGCGTTGCCTGGCAACGGCGGCCACGTGGCCGGTCGGCGGCGCGAGCCTCCCAGCAGCAGCGCCTTATTCTGTCACGTGCGCTTGCGACGTCCCCACGTCGGGGACATTCATAGGCTAGTGGACCTCGGAAAGTGCGGAGGGCTCTTTGCGGGAAACAAGGAGGGAGAAATAAGTGGCCGGAGGGAAGGGGCGCGGAGAGGCGCTGGCGGGACCGGAAGCCTGCTGCAGAGGGCCGGCTCGGGTTACCTGGGGAGCAGGAGTCGCTGCGGGTCCTTTGTGAAGTGCCCGGATGAAGCTCCAGCACCCACGAGCCCTCCGCACGGAGCACAGCGCCATCTTGGGAAGGGCGGAGCCGCCTGGCCCGGAATGACGTCGACGGGCGAGCCCCAGTTGTGCTTACTGCGCATGCGCTAGCCTTCAGGGTGCTTGCTGGCTGATCTAGCTCGTTAGGGACGTTTCCTGCGTTTGCAGAGAAGGTGCGGCCTGGAGTGAGGTGGCACTCGGCTTTAGTGTTCTTCCTACAACCGTCCTCTTTGTGCCAGCTTCCTTGAAGGAGACTATCTGCCCTTGCAAATAAGTTGTTGCGTGTTAGACACGGAAATAACAGGAAATCATCCACCCTAAACAAGGGCTATAAAATAGACCCCAAGGTTCCTGGGAACATGCAGCCCGCGGATTTCCTTGAACATCGAAAATGGCAAAAATAGGCAATCTTCCACCCTGCCGTTTCGAAAATCAGTCACTGACTCTGGCAAAGCCATGCCCGCTCCCCCTCACATCCAATTCATCCTCCCCCCACCACCATCCCTTTCTACTACATACAATGACTTGTCAGACCCCACATGGCTTGCTCTGCTATACTCATGGATACTGAACCAAAGGGCAGTGACCTCCAAGACCATTAAAAATATGATCTCAAGGCTTTGAGGTCAAACTGAGCCTATTCCCTCCCCCTCCCTGACTTTACTTCTTACAGAAAACAAAACAAAAAACAAAAAAACCCAAGTAATTTGTTTTTCTGACCAAGCTACAAGATGCAACTTTCTATTCATGTCCCTTAAGAATGAAAACTGCTTCTCCTATAGGACCATAATGGCTTTTTGAGACTTACGTGGTGGTCATAGGGTCCCCAACTATACTCTCGTACCCTGAGTGGAAACCACTGGTGGTATAAGGATATGTGTGCGTATCTTGCCTTTGCAGATAAATACATGGTGCACACTGAGGAGTTGGTGTCGAAGCAAGCACCACATTCAGGAGACAAGCTGCAGTGTTTGCTGGTGGCTCACTACCAGCTTAATGGCACCAATGATGCCGGGAGGAAGACAGTGTTTCGTGTTAAGATAGTTGACTTCTGTCAGTGGATCTGAAAACTCTCAGATAAAGAATCAGTAAAAAAATATAACTGAAACAGATGTGGCCCAGTCCTATTGTATTTCTTATATTAGTCTAAGAGACATATACTAGAAATTAATTACCAAGGGGCCATGGCAGGTTAAGGCGTATAGGAGGTGTTTGTACTCCTAAGGACTTGAAATCTAAGGTTAAGATGGGATTCAAATCATATAATAAAATTTCCTAAGTGTGCAATTGACCCCGAAGTTCAAGCACAATTGCTGTAATTGAAAGTGAACAGGGAAGGAATTACAGGTATGCATAAGGTCATAGTTCATCCCTTAACAGAACATACCAACGTGATTTTGGTTTTGTCAGTTAAACTCAAGGTGCATGTATTTCCAAGTGCAAAGCATTTTGACTACACAGCTGAGTGTGGACCTGAGGAGAGACTGGAGCCACAGAACATGGTATTAGGAGCCAAACAAACAAAACTGAAAACAGATAGAATTCAGAATACAAAAGTGGCCAAGAATGGAAATTTAGAAGCCATGAATTAATAGAAAACCAAAGTGTATGGTATTAGCTGAAGCCCAGGACAAAGCCCATCAGGAGAAGAGACAGACAGTATCCACTGCGACGTGGGGTTGATAAATGACTTAGGTGTTTAGTCTTCCCACAGGAAGCAAATCATTACAATTTGAGTCAATGAGATTATAACCTTAAGAATTAGCTTTAGATTTGTAGCATTCCTGGTCATCCAGATTGTAGAATTAAAAAAATAAACCTAATAGTGAGACAGTTGGGCCAGTTATGTTTTGGAATCTTTTTGCCCAGGCTATGACTGGTAATACTTTCATGGGGAATATTTCCAGGACACGTTCTTAGTTAAGACAGTTTATCTTAACTAAGATTCTACTTCTGTACTGTGACTTTTGAATAAATCATTTGCTCTGGTGACACATTATTATGGAAATATCTCTTATATTATTATGAAAATATCCCTACATACTTTCACTGGACCTCACAGCCAGCAAATTATACACCTTGAAGTTACTTAAGACTTCTATTCTAAGCCTGGCGGTGGTGGTGCACGCCTTTAATCCCAGCACTTGGGAGGCAGAGGTAGGCGGATCTCTGTGAGTTCGAGACCAGCCTGGTCTATAAGAGCTAGTTCCAGAACAGGCTCCAAAAACCACAGAGAAACCCTGTCTCGAAAAACCAAAAAAAAAAAAAAAAGACTTCTATTCTACCATGTACTCAGCCTGTTTGAGTAATCTGCCTTTAAGAGAACAAGGGAAGGAGGAAATGATATAATTGCAAAAACTACAAAAGAGAGAGGGAACCATGTAATAATCCACATCGCTTGCCTTGAATTTTCCATGCAATCACCTGAGTTAATGCATAGTTGCAATTTTAAGATAAATGTTCTTCCTTGCCTATGATCCAGAAAGCAATGCATGTAGTTATTGGTGTGTTGTAAATAGACATTTGTTGAAAGCAACAAATAGGTTGAAAGCAACCTTATAAACAAATCACCACAAACACTGGAAGCAGAAGTTAGATATAGGTGATAGTTTTTGTTCATTGCCAGGGTCAGTTTGAGCCAGTAAAATTTCATCCTTTGTGAAAGTCTGTTCAAGTTTCCAGTGAAGTATCCATCCCTCCTCCATGAAATGCTTTCTTTGCTGTCCCATAAATACAGAACAAAAGCCTTTGCTAGGGACACACAGACACAAGGACAGATTTCCATGACATAATTCAGGCAAACACAAATTCAGACTCATGCAGCAGAAAGATTGCAAACACAAGGCAATGTAAGACAAAGGGAGAAATCTGGACTCGCTCTTGGTAAAAGATGTGTTTATGTTAACACACCATCAATGTATTTCCAATACTTTGAGGTAATCATTTATAAACTGCAAGATGTTATTAGAGATTTAATAGCTAATTGTTGCCAGGAAAAGGACTACACAATATTTATTATACTATAAAAACTTCACAAATATTAACATTTCTCCAAATCACTTAGTAAAGTACCTTGCACAGAGCAGTTATATGTTCTAAATCTAAGTTTTATTTTTTTAACATGTTATATGACTTAGGTTTTAAAAAATGTTGGAAAACTTTTAACAACCAGAATCGACAAAACTCATTAGAGCCAGTTCTGGTCAGATTTTTTTTTAACATATTACAATAGTGTTTTAGTATTGAAGGAAGATTGACCAAAGACTTGCCATCCTCAAATAAACCATCTTCCAAAATAAACAGTATACAGGTGTTGCTTACTTTAACAAATATCTTTAATCATTGTAATTGTCAATCTTTAAAAAGTTGTATAATGCACTTTTAAAAGTGTTTTCATACACAGTAATTATACTTAAAAAGGTTACAATGCTAAACTTACTCATACAGAAATGTATCGAGGAATGCTGTTTAAATGGTACACTGTGCTTAACGGCAGCATTTTACTTCTAGGATCATTTGAGTAAGATGAAGTGTTTTCTTAAAATGAGATATAAATTAGTTTCCAGAGCAGTCTTCGAACATTCTTAAAATATTAAGCTTTCCTGTTCTTAAAGTTGTAGTACCCACCATGTGTGTCCACATGTGTTCATGTTTAGGAGCGTGAGCACTTGTTTAAAATTTGATTTCTCATCAACACTTTTATTTTATAGTAAGTTCTGGTAATTTTGCGCTCTTCTTAACGTTCCCTGAAAATCCTCTCTTGCTAGAAACAACAGATTAAAACCAGACTGGCAGTCGAGGCGCTGTTTCTATTGCAACCATGTGTGTCAGCAAAGAGGATTGGGTTTCCTCGTCCACGAACATCAAGGGAACCTCCACCTCGGCAGACACACCTCCACTCTTCAGTAATGGAGAGTTTATACCTAGTCAGATTTAAATGGGATAAGGGAAGAGTTTAAACCCACTCTTAGCTCCAGTATTATAATCAGCCCCAAGTCTCAAAGTATCCAGTTTTGTTTCTCTAATTTAATTCTCAGTGTCACATTGGTATTAGGTGCTGATCAAGGTAATGGAGAGTTGCCCTACACATTTATTCACTTAAAGAAGAATTTTTCAGGCTGCAAAAATTAGATGGCAATTGTATTCAAAACTTACTTTAAGCATAACCCACTCACCCAGGCCCTTCATATTGAGTATGTCTTGTTTTTTTTTGTTTTGTTTGTTTTTTTTTAATGTGGAGGAGATTCTGTAATAGAAGAAAAATTGATAATTATGGCTGTACAGCAACAGTTTTCTGACCATACCATTTTAGTGTGGATCCATTATGCACAGAGGAATAAAAGGGACTTGTGGAAACCCACCCTTGTGTAAGACAACCGCTGTGCACATAGAAGCATGGGTGAGCTGAGATGACGAATTGGTGGCTGTTGTTTTTCAGTTTTGGCTTAGCCTTCGTTCTGTGATGTATTTCATAGATCATGAAACTGGTCCATAGATAGCACTTTTTACAAACCATTCCACACATAGGAGCAAGAACACAGGAGTGCACGCGTGCAAGCAAGCGCACGCGCACACACACAGGCTTCAATTCCATTTCCATGCTAGGGCCTTGCTAGGAAAACCGAGGTTAAATCTGGTCCAAGTGAGGGAAGGTTTTACATGAAGCCACATCCCATGTGTGGTCAGACCAGTGAGTATCTGGTTTTTAGATAGGTAATGCTGGTCTCTTCGTCTGTATTTTAGAAGATACTCTTTCTCTATCCCCGCCCCCGTGGAATGGGATTGAAAATTATCTCATTGTGAAAATCATCAAAAGATTCATTGTGTACTTTGAAAGGTCACTTAACAGTTTTAAGGAAGACATCACTGTCTCTTCTCGACTATGCAATCCAATAAGATCAAGGGAGAAAGCAAAGGATATGAATAGCAAGAACCTTAAGGGTTTTTGATTCCTACTTCACAGCATTGTGACTGGGGCTAAAAGAAAGCGAGGGGAGAGTGGAAAGAGATGGAGCATGCCCAGTAGGCAGTTTGGAAGCAGTGATCCTCAGAAACGGAATCCTGTGGTCTTTAGGAGAACTAGTTACATAGGATTACATAGGATGTAGGCCCAAGAGTGGCTATTAGTTTTAATATTCTTTCCATACCCTTTCTGAAGCTGCAGTTTTAGCTTAAGAGAATGGTTTGAAAGAAGGTAGAGAATGCAGATCCGTAAACGTGGATCTCAGAGAAAATCGAAAGAGGTTGTGTCAGTGTTTCCCACCCGCCCTCTTCATCTTCCAAGGAGAAAATATAACTTAAAAATTAGAAAAATTAAACTTTTAAAAAAGTATTTTATAACTGCCTTGGAATGCCAAATTTTCCCCCCAGATGGTATGGCCCTGAAAATAAGACCTATATGTTCTCTGCAGCATGATGATGCATCTTATCTGTTGCTTTCATTGGTTAACTAATAAAGAAAACTCCTTGGCCTGATAGGACAGAAAATTAGGCAGGCGGAGTAGACAGAGCAGAATTCTGGGAGAAAGAAGCCGAGTCAGGCAGTCGCCATGATTCTCCCACTCCAGACAGATGCAGGTTAAGATCTTTCCTGGTAAGCCAGCTCGTAGTGCTACACAGAATATTAGAAATGGGTTAGAACAATATGTAAGAGTTAGCCAATAAGAGGCTTGAACTAATGGGCCAAGCAGTGTTTAAATGAATACAGTTTCCACGTAATTATTTCAGGTATAAAGCTAGCCGTGCGGGCAGCCGGGTGGCGGGGACACAACCCGCCGCTCCTTACAACAGCATGATCTATTTTAAACTCATCCTTGGCACTCAGCTACTTCACAACTGGAATGGACAGGTCTCCTACTTCCAAATTGATCTTCCATGCAGTAAACTTTGGCAAGCTTCTCCAAAAATGTTTCCTGGAAGTCAAGCATAGTGACTCATGTCTACACATAATTCTACTTCTTTGGAGGCTGAGGCAAGAGGATGGCTATAAATTTGAGGTCAGCCTGTCCCAAAGTGAGACCATGTCATAAGAAAAAAATAAAAAGCAAAACAACCCCACAGCCATCTCCTTGAATTTTCTGTTTTGGTTTATCAAACTATTTCTTGTTCATCTCCTGTCTCTCTACAGCCATGGTTCTCAACCTCCCTAATGCTACTATGACCCTTTAATATAGTTCCCCACGTTGTGGTGACTTCCAGCTATAACATTACTTTTGCTGCTCCTTCAGAACTGTAATTTTGCTACTGTTGCAAATCATAATTTAAATATATATGTTTTCTAATGGTCTTAGGTAACCCCTGTGAAAGAGTCATTCCTCTTAAAAGAGGTCGTGACCCATAGATTGAGAACCACTTCACTGTGACTACCAAAATTCACACAAAATATTTATTTCTTCATCTTCCTGGAGTTAAAAATCAAGTGATTTTGATCTCTCTAAAAATAGCCTATCAACCTCACCCTGTGGCTGTCAAATTCCATTTCAGTGCATTAGAATCCATCAGACTTCCCCAAATCCATTGACCTATAATCGGCTATTTTTTTCTTTCATATTTTCTCTTCAATAAATGGAATAGCAAAAATTTGAGAAAATCTGCACGCTGGCCTTGTTACTGATCTCCACGAGTCATTTAAACTTCACACGTCTTTTTCCCTAAATGTAGAATAGATGGGGAAAATGGATTGTTAGAGGATTACACATTACATCACGTCTGTCTAGGCCACTGGTTTCCGATGTCCTAAAAAGGAGTGATTAGAAAGGCGTCATCGGACTCACATCTATGGACTCTGTGCTCACAGGCAATACGAGGAGACAGACACCTGAGAAGGACTTCTCCAGTCTGATTCAGACAGGTAGGCCCAACTGAATGAAACGGCCCTACCTGTCATATCAACATGGCAAGTTTACACACAGGAGAAAATAAACTTCTCAGCCGCCGTGAACATGGGAGTGGTGTTTTTCACAAGCCTCAAAGGGTTGAGAGGATATCCTGGCTGGACTTTCCTCTCTAACCTCTCTAGGAAGCAGTTCCCTTAGTTCTCAGCTGTTTTGCTGTTTTTCTTTCTATTTGAAATATACTTAAGATTTTCTTATTGACAATCACAATGGCTTATATGACAACTGCTAATCAGAGAGAGAGAGAGAGAGAGAGAGAGAGAGAGAGAGATACAGAGAAAGACAGAGGGAGAGGAAGAGAGACAGAGACAGAGAGAAAGAGAGTTCTTGGAGAAGGCATTTAGGAGGGAACCGGCATCACCCTCCAGCACCGGCTTGGTGCACCGGCGTGCATGCCTGTTCCAAATTAAATACCACTGCTTCTGTCTTCTCTCACCGCCCCCACCCACCTTCTGATGTTTGGTTTCCTCGAGTTGTTTAACCTCACAAAGGGGAAAAAATATTTATCTGGTCTTCAAAAGTCCCCTTGCCAAGCCCAGAAAGAGAGGCCAAGATGGAGATGGTGGGTGGTGGACCTGGAGGGGCCAATGGACACCCTCAGTACAGCCCCACGGCCTGTTGACAGAATTACAAAACTGGGGGGAACCCTAAATCTTAGGTTAACGTTTATTGTAACATCAAAACTTCTAGAAATGAGACTTTTACTATACTAGACTTGTTTGGCAGAGTGTTCAGTATATCCAGGAGGGGATCAGTAAATATAGTCAGATTGATTAAATGAACAAAGTGTGTGTGTGAGGGGGTGGAGGCAGATCTTTGCCGGGATATTTTAACGGTATACAGTTTTGAGAGTTAAAGCAGAAAGTGTGGTGTGTGTGTGTGTGTGTGTGTGTGTAAGCTAAACCCTGGAAGCATTTTAAAATTCTACGATATATGCTTACTTTCTTGTGGTTTGCTCCTTTGGCTAAATCAGTGTATATACAATATTCTGATTACTTGAGGGATATTACTTAGGTTCCAGTTAATGTTTTCTAAATAAATCTAAGTCACAATTGGCCCTCCATTTTGTTCCTCTTTTTGTTTGGCCAAATCCCTGTGGGAAGAAATAGCATTCCTGTGGGTAAAATAATTTCTGTGGAAATTATTCAAAATCTACTTTCAGTAAATAGTCCATGAAGATGTAATGTATTTCTGGACCAGGTCCTCGAGCTTGCATCATCTCCCTGCTTACTGAGAAGTTCTGCTGGCCAGATCCCAATCAGTTATACATACACAGTGGATAAATGTCCCTTGGGAGGGTAAAGGTGATGGGAATCCAGAAATAATGTTCCCAGAGAGAGTGAACGCACTAAACAAACAAGCAAACAAACAAACAAATAAAAACAGACGTTGTTTCCAGCAGGACTGTACCATCACCGGTAGAGGCCTTTCCTTCTAAGCCTGTTTTGTTGTCTGAATAGCGGAAGTGACTGAACCAAATGGCCCTCACACTTCCTTTCAGTCTTCTTATGTTCAGGTAGGCATTGCATTTGTAACCGAGTGACCTCTCATGCTTTGGAAGTAACACCCAAGGATGTCTAGCCAGAGCCTGCCTCCAATTTTGATAAATGTTTCCACTACAACTTAAATAATTCTTTTACTATTGAATTGTTAGCATTATTCCCCACCGCACACAAGGCTTCGGGATCTTTCTGAAGGAAAAATGGTAAGAGCTAGAGGCTGTAGGTGACTCTGTGGAAGCAGTATTTTCCAGGCAGAGCAGGGCAGGTGTTTGCTATGCTGTCACAATTACCACCATCTCGCCTTGGGTATCACTGCCTATTTTGTATTTTCTCTACATCCTTCCTCCCTCACAGCCTTCCTCCTAAAAATTATCAGTCACATGTTGTAACATGAATGGAGGCCTGCTTGTGGTTTGTGTTTTCTGTCCTCCCACCTGGTCCCCACAACTGTTTAGCCCCAAATAAAATCACATATAGGACTCCATAAATTATAAAGCCGATTGGTCCATTAGCTCTAGCCTCTCACTGGCTTAACTCTCACATCTTGATTAACCCATTTTTCTGATCTGTGTTAGCCATGTGGCTTAGTACCTTTTTCAGTGGAGCAGATCACATCCTGCTGCTTCGGTGATCTGGGCAGGAGTGGGAGGAATCAACTTCCTCCTTCCCAGAATTCTCCTGTTCTCAGTACATCATTTCTACTTCCTGTCTGGCTTTTCTGTCTATATTTCATGCCTGGCCAGTCATAATTTATTTCAAAACATGACTGACAGATTACAGACAATTCTCCCGCAACAACATGTTATTAAAATTCTTCTGCCTATGGCACTGATGTTCCATGAAAAACCAAGAAACGATGCTTCTCTATCGAGTATCACAAGGGAGAGTTCACTAGATCATAGTGGCACATGCCTTTAATCCCAGCACTCAAGAGGCAGAGGCAGGTGGATCTCTATGAGTTCAAGGCCAGTCTGGTCTACAGAATGAGTTCCAGGACAGCCAGAGAGACCCTGTCTCTGTAAACAGCAACAAAAACTAACAAGGGCGATTTCTTATAAACTTATGAAACTATAATAAGGTAGAGGCATTCTAGAGCTCAGGCTTGGCAATTCAAGTTTGCCACTCAGTTATTAAAAATAACTTCAAGTTAGAAACTCTATGAGCCTGAAGGGTTACGGGTGGGATAAAAATGCATCCCTTGGTGTCTGCTGTGCTTTGGGTGTGGTTTGTCCTTCAAGGTTCTTTTACTGAATGGTGATAGAAGCATGAATATGTAAAGCCTAGTGGGAAAGGTCTTTAGGTCTCTGGGGCCATTAGGCTCAAATTCTGGTATCCACTTCTGCCTCTCTAGCTTCCTGTTTAGACATGTGATCACTGCCTCTTACAGGTGCCCCATAAGATGCTCACCAGTGCTGACCTGATGGCAGATTCTTACCTATGAATTCTCAGAACTATCAGTTAATAACTTCTTTTCTTTATAAAGAGGTTTTCTTTATATATATGGTATTTTTTCTATATATACCTGCCTCTGGCTTATCATTGTAGTAATGACACCTGGGTTGGAAGAAAGGGCCATGAGTCAAGGAACGTAGAGAGAAAAGAAGAGACCAGGGTTGACTCTGGAGTTTTCAGATGGAACACAAACCTTGACCTCAGGACTGCTAATTGCAAAAGCTATAGGGTAATGTACTGTACTTAAAATTTTTTTTTGTGTGTGTATGGGTATTTTGTCTGCATGTATGTCTATGCACTATGTGCCTGTTTGGTGACCACAGGGGCCAGAAGAAGGTGTTGAATACCTTGGAACTGGAGTTGCAGGTGTTTGTTGGATACCGCATGGATACTAGGAATCAGACCTAAACCTGAGTCCTGTGGAAGAACTGACAGTGTTCTGTTTTGTTTGATTTGGTTTGGTTTTGATTCTTCATTTTTGTTTGTTTTTCCTGGAACTCATTCTGTAGACCAGGTTGGCCTTGAACTCAGGGATTTGCCTGCTTCTGCCTCTGGAGGCCTGTGATTAAAGGTGTGGGCTACCACACCCAAGCAACCAGTGACCTTAACCATGGAACCACCTCTCTCTAGCCCCTAGAGTATGCTGTTTTAAGCTACTACACACTCAGTTTGTTGCACCTTAACAGAATATCTGGGGAGCCAGGCAGGGCCAGTTTGCTAGTTCATTATCCCATAACTAACAACTGAGTACCCTTCTTTCCTGCTCAAGATGCTGTATTTGCTCAGATAAGATAAAGAACCCAGTTCTTGCCCTCAGAAAGTTGGCAAACTGCAGAGGCAGCCCTGGTGAGCGCCATTTCCTGAATTCAAAGGGGATAGGATTTCCGCCTGACTAGAACCTGATGCTTCTGGACAGAGCTCTGGACCATCCTGGGGTGTTTCCTGTCCCTGCATCTGCCCTCCAAGCAGCCACATCCTTGGGGGGAAAGCAAGGCTCACTGCATGCCTCTCAACCAAGGAAGGGATTGCAAAACTCAGCTCCACTGAGGCTGTGGGTTGTGCTAACCCCCGGCGGTGTCAGTTTCCTGGATCCTTTAGGTGCCTCCTGCAGGCTGGCTTGTTTTTCTTTTTGCAATTGTTGGTTTGCTTTCTTAATTATTTATTTTCTTTAGTTATGGTGTTACTCTGTATCCCAGGTTTGTCCCATATTTGTGACACCCCTTCTACCTCAGCCTCTCTGTGGCTGGGATTAGAGCATAGGACACACCTGGTAGCTGGCCTGACTTTGGACAGTTTTTTTTCCCCTAGGCTTGTAACAACTCTGCTAGACTCCTTTGTTCACTTGTATTAATCCACCCATTCAGATCCCATGAAGTGCATGGACATCTGTTGTCATGGACAAAAAAACACCAGAGAGGAGATGAAGAACAAGTCTGTCTTACTTTATGTGACACTTCCTCCCCAAAACACTGAGACTTAATGTATTTATCATCCCTTAATTTAGTGATTTCAAGTATGTGTGTATGTGTGTTAACAGTAGTTTTAAACAGAGAAATGGAACCGGAGAGATGGCTCAGTGGTTAAGAGCACTTGCTGCTCTTCCAACGGAGCAGCAAGTTTATTTCCCAGTACCCACATTAGACAGGTGACAATCACTTGTAACTACAGTACCAGAGAATCTGATGTCCTCCCCTGGCTTCCCTGGGCATATACACACAGGTGATGTATGAACACACACACACACACACACACACACACACACACACAGTTTAAAAGTCTTTAAAATGGAGAAGCATTTTTGAGTGACTTTGAGGCAGGCTCTGTGGTTGAATTGCACACAGTACGCACACGTAGAAGTGCTGTCCAGATTTCCTAGAGCAGCCTGGCTGTTGTAGGTTGGGGCCATCTCATCTGCCTTGCCTACCCATGTTCTCAGCCCTTTTGCTAACCAGTACCAGCTGTGCTGCGGGTTCCTTTTCCTGGGACCTGGTGTTCCTGCTTGGCTCCATCCCCCCTTGCCTCCCACGTCCTAGCATGACACAGGCATCCACAGTGCTTTTCCCAAGAATCTGTTTAGAGCTGGTGTCCTGTGCAGCTCATGAGGAGTCACAAACCCACGGTGAGATGAAAGAAGGAATTTGGAAGAAAACATTGAACATTGACAAAGCCAAGAACAAGATGCAAGCAGCATGTTCTTCTTCAATAGTCTGAAGATGTAAGGCCACACGAGATACACCCTTCTCCCAAGGTGGAGATTATACCCCTCCTGGTGTCCCCTTAGTGCCCTGTTCTCAGCATTTCACAGGCTTTCTCATGCATAGCCCATCACACTATTGGCTGACTGTATTCTCCATGGACCTTTAATATCTTCCAGAGAAGTGACCGGCCTCACTCAGGGCTATATACCATAAACAGCACTGTGCACAGCAGATGCTCAGCAGAGAGTTGTTGGGTTGAGCTGAATGAGATAAAAACATGTTAGCAATATCTTGGAAAAACTTTAAAGGGCCTGAAGTCCAACTACCATTTGGAAAAAAGAGAAAATCATTCTCAGTTCTAACTGAGTATATCTAGAAAAAGTAACAATAGTCACACCTTTCTCAGAGAAGTATTCATCAATGGCCCTTTAACCCTGTTTGCTGAAGAGGCATTCATGCAAAATGTGTCATAAGATCACTGTTGCCATCACTGGTTAGCTCATGTTTGTGTAGGAAGAAGGGACATAGTACATGTAAGAGAAGAACATGTTCCACAGAGTCTAAAGTGGGAGACAGATGTCAGTCTGTTTCTACATATCAGCAGAGACACTGGTCATGCCTTTGGTCAGGCATCCATGTTCAGGCCGGACTGAGGAGCCCTAGGAGGGTTGACAGCGGCTGCATGTAAGGACAGGTGTTCTCAGGTGGTCTGGGGAAGTGTTTCCACAGTGGGAGTAGCCAGGGTGGTGTGAGAAGTGCTTGAGCTTTAATTTCACTTGATCAGGATCAGAGGATTTTAAGAACTCTTTCAATAGCAGCATGCTTTGAGAGACAGCTCCTTTGAAAAAACTCAAGCAAGTCACCGTGCCGCGAGTTGGTGTTTGGTATCACACCTGACTCTTGTAAGCAACTGAGGTGATCTGGCAGCTCATCTGTACTTTACAACAAAAAAGGAGCTCCCTGTCCTCTGTGAACAGCAACCTACTAATAAATATTCTAAATTGTATGTTGAGTTTTTGAAAATTACATAGGTCACCCGGTAGTTAAAGCAGCTGTGCAATGTGAGCAAACACCATGCTGCAGCTCCTCAGGGTGCTGAGGGCTTTGTGCAGTTCTACCCTGGCCAGCCTGTGAGGGCTAGCCTGGCCTATCACTCTATGTGGCTGTATAATTGGGGGTTCAAGAGATTCTGGTGAGTTTTAAAAATTACTGGTCCTCAAATACATATTGAGCAAATCTTCTGTGATAATGAAGCAATTATGAGCTCATGCTTTTCAACACTAAAGTGATTTGTTACCTAGAAAGTAAACCATTAGCAAAGCTAAGTTTTATTTAAGGGGGTCAGATGTTCTGTGCACTTCTATTCTAGGCTTTCTACAACTTTCAGATTTCTTGGTAAGTTGCCTGGGAGCTTATGTTGGTTGGTTCTTATAGTTGAGCAAAAGATAATTGTGTAAAAAAAACACCCTACTTCAGAACTTGTAGCAGCTAAACAATGCATGCTGATTTTTCTCTGTTTTGAGGACAACTATTGAAAAGTAATGATAAGGAAAATAATTTTTTTCTGGGAATAGCTCTGCACACGAACCATCTCAGGAGGGAAGGGAAGAGAGGGAGGAAGGAAGAAGGAAGGAACAAACGAAGGAAGGGAGGGAAACAAGGGAGAAAAGGAAGGGAAGTAAGAAAGGAAGGAAGAGAGAGGAGTGGAAGGAGAGGTAAAGGAATGAATGAATGAATGAATGAATGAATGAGACAAGGAAAAATGGAAGTGCAGGAAGAAAAAAGAAAGAAAGAAGGGATGATAAGAAGGAGGGAAGGTATAGCAGATATTTCTTTGGATTGCCAGCTCCCAAATAATGACATAAAGCTTCTTATTAATTATGAATGCTTGTCCTCAGGCTTGTTCCCAACTAGCCCTTAAAACAACCCATTTATACTAATTTACATCCTGTCATGTGGCTTCTTACATCTCCTTAGTACTTTATGTCTCGACTTCCTCAGTGTCTCCCTGGCCAATAACCCATCTCTCAGATCCCCTGAGTTTGTCTCTCTTCTTGGAAGTCCCATGTGTCCTCTCCTGACTAACTATTGGCTGTTCATCTCTTTATCAAACCAATCAGAAGTTGCCTTGGCAGGTGCAGTAAAACAGAGACATCATCACACAGTGTGATCAAATATCCTGCAACAGAAAAGGAGAGAAAAAAGGAGGGAAGAAAGAAATGAAGGAAGAGAGAAAGGGGAGGAAGGAAGGAGAAGAGGAAAGGAAAGAATGGGGTTGGGGGGCAGAAAATAAGAGAAAGAGGGTAGACGGAAATTTGCTCTTTGAAAATATTTTTAATATTAAGAGGAACACATTCACAGGAAAATTCAAACAGTAGGGTCAGCATGATGGGTCATCTGGTGAAGGAGCCTGAGTTCAATCCTCAGAGCCTACAATGTGAAAGCAGAAATAACTTCTATGGGTTGTCCTCTGTCAGCCACATGTACACCACAGCATGTGCACAGCCCAGAACACACACCACACTTCTTCATGACCACACAATATGAAGAAACAAAAGAATCAAATTGTAAATAAAAAGATAAAACAAGATCTTGGGATTCTTTTCTCCACTCTTTCCTCAAGTTGAATCCCATTGCCATGAGAAACACTGCTAGTGGTTGGTAGTGCCTTTACAGAACTATTTTATGTAGATTCTAGAAAGAACAGCACATTCTAGTGCTGTGGTTCTTAGCCTATTAGTCGTGACATATTTGGGGTCCAAAACTCTTTTCACAGGAATCACCTAAGACCATCAGAAAACAGATATTTACATTATGATTCATAACACTAGCAAAATTATAGTTATGAAGTAGCAGCAAAAATAATTTTATGCTTGTTGTCACTACAACAAAAGGAGCTGTATTAAAGGGTCGTAGGAGTAGGAAGGTTGAGAACCACTGAGCTAATATTTTCTTCCTTGTAGAGTATTACAGCTTGATCTTCCCCTATTCTGGTGGATCTTTATCTGTATATAGATCAGGCTTCAAAGGGTAAGAGGCAGAGGCATTCCATTGAATGTTGACATCATTGTTCATGCTGTCGTCTTCTAGTAGTGTCTAGATTTGTTGTTGTTGTTATTTGTTTTCTTTCTTCCTGAGATTGAATCCTGGCTTTGTGCCTGATATGTGGGGGCTGGAACCACTGAGGTACATGCCCAACTCTGATTATCTTTAGATGGCTATATGCTTCAAATATGGTTTATAACTATTATAAATATACTAAAATAAGGCTGACATTTCAGAGTAAAATTCTAAAATTGAGATGACTGTGAGATTATATTTTTTATACTTTAATAAATATCCCTTAATTTATCTCCAAAAATGTTAATAGTGCATGAGGACATATTTTCAATTTCTCCCATCACTGAGAATTTGTTTTGTTTATTTTAATAGACCATGTATACAGTATCATGCCTCTGCATTCAGGGAACAACCTTTGGTCTTTTAATTTCATAGATTTCTGTGTTAGCCAGCTTCCTGTTTTGGTGACAATTTACTTGAGAGAATCTATTCAAAGGGGGAAAATGTGGGCATGGTGACACATACCTGAA
Organism: Microtus pennsylvanicus; assembly: GCF_037038515.1. Lineage (NCBI taxonomy): Eukaryota > Metazoa > Chordata > Mammalia > Rodentia > Cricetidae > Microtus > Microtus pennsylvanicus. The sequence goes on from NC_134585.1 coordinate 115,391,953, forward strand.
ACCTCATTCCCTCAGGAGGGAAATGCATGTAAACAGAGACTTCACTAATCACACAGAAACTATATTAATTACAACACAATTTGGCCAATGACTCAGGCATATTCCTAGCTAGCTCTTACATCTTAAATTAACCCATCTATGTATAACCATGAGGCTGTGGCTTACCAGTAATGTTCTGGCATCTTTCTCCTTTGGCAGCTAAATAATGTCTGCTTGACCCCGCCTACTCTTTATATCTCTGTTCATATTTCCTACCTGGCTTTACTCTGCTAAACAAGTGGACAAAATAACTTTATTCATCAACCAATAAATGCAGCACATATACAGAAGGACATCTCGCATCAAATGCAGGCAGTGAGATCTTGCATCTAGTGTGGATTATGTAGAAAAACACTATTTAAAAAAAATTGTGAGAGGATGGGGAAGGGAGGAGAAGTTGGCAGCTGGGATGCAGAAGGAAATAAACGTGGGTCCAGGACCCCAGTATCCTTTGGAAGACTATGCCTTTGATATCTTAACTTCCTCCTACTAGATAACAGCTCTTGAAGGTTCCACAGCTGTCAATAATGTAAGCTCACATGCTGGGGACCTGACTTTCAATATATGAGCCTGTGGTGAAGAGTTACAATTCAAATTATATCAGTGGTTATGCCATGTAAACTTGATACAGAAAGAAGTGGGGCTTTTGGTAATAAAAAAACAAGAGATTCAGAACATTTATATACAAGGGTTTTTAGACTAAATTTTCACTTGCTAAATAAAGACCTAGAACAACAGATTATTTATCACAAAAAGACCATGGGAATGAGTTACTAGAGCTAACTCTGGGCAGTGTACAAAGCCTATAGGGCTGGAAGTTGCTCACCCATGAGAACTACAGGTCATACTGTGTGTTATCCAAATCCAGGAGGTCAGAAGTAGCTGTAACAATAGATAGCATTGCTGCCTCCCTAGGCACACAGTCCCTAGGATGAGAGTGCACTGTAAGGGACATTCATCAGTAAGAATTATACTTCATTCTTTTTTAAAATTGTTCTTGTTGAGCTATATATTTTTCTCTGCTCCCCTCCCTTCCTCCACCCTCCTCTTCTACCTTATCCCATGGTCTCCACACTCCCAATTTACTCAGGATATCTTGTATTTTTTTATTTCCCATATAGATTAGATTTGTGTATGTCTCTCTCTTAGGGTCCTATTGTCTAGTCTCTCTGGGATTGTGGCCTGTAGGCTGGTTTTTTTTTTTGTTTTAAGTCTAAAAGCCACTTATTAGTGAATGCATATTACATTTGTCTTTCTGGGTCTGGCTTACCTCACTCAATATAGTTTTTTTCTAGATCCATTTGCCTGCAAATTTCAAGATGTCATTATTTTTTACCACCGTGTAGTACTCCATTATGCAAATGTACCACAATTTTCTTTATCTATTCTTTGGTTAAGGGGAATCTAGGTTGTTTCCAAGTTCTGGCTATTACAAATAATGCTGCTATGAACTTACTTGAGCACATGTCCTTGTGGTATGACTGAACATCTTTTGGGTATATGCCCAACAGCAGTATTGCTGGATTTTGAAGTAGATTGGTTCCTACTCAGAAATTGGTTCAATTTTCTGAGAAATTGCCATGTTGGTTTCCAAAGTAGCTGTACCAGTTTGTGCTCCCACCAGTGTTTTTGATCTTGGCCATTCTTTCAGGTGTAAGATAGACTCTCAGAGTTGTTTTGATTTGCATTTCTCTGATGGCTAAGGATGTTGAGCATTTCCTTAAGTGTCTTTTAGCCATTTTAGATTCATCTGTTGAGAATTCTCTGTTTAGGTCTGTACCTTAATTCTTTATTATTGGATTATTTTTTCTTTTGATGATCAATTTCTTGGGTTCTTTGTGTATTTTGGTGATCAGCCCTCTGTCTGATGTGGGGTTGGTAAAGATCTTTTCTCATTCTGTAGGCTGCTGTTTTGTCTTGTTGACTATGTCCTTTGCTTTACAGAAGTTTCTCAATTTCAGGAGGTCCCATACATTAATTGTTTCTTTCAGTGTTTGTGCTACCGGGGTTGTATTTAGGAAGTGATCTCCTGTGCCAATGTGTTCAAGTGTACTTCCCATTTTCTCTTCTGTGAGGTTCAGTGTGGCTGGTTTATGTTGAGGTTATGTTTGACCCATTTGGACTTGAGTTTTGTGTATGGTGATAGATATGGGTCTATTTTTATTCTTCTACATGTTGATATCCAGTTATGCCAGCAGCATTTGTTGAATATGCTATCTTTTTTTCTGTTTAGTATTTTTTGCTTCTTTGTAAAAAATCAGGTGTTTGTAGCTGTGTGGATTGCTATCTGGGTCTTTGATTTGGTTCCATTGGTCCTCCTGTCTGTTTTTATGCCAATACCAGGCTGTTTTCAGTACTGTAACTCTGTGGTAGAGTTTGAAGTCAGGGATTGTGTTGCCTCCAGAAGTTCATTTATTGTATAGGATTGTTTTGGCTATCCTGGGTTTTATGCTTTTCCATATGAAGTTGAGTACAGTTCTTTTGAAGTCTGTAAAGAATTTTGCTGGGATTCTGATGGACATTGCATTGAATCTGTAGATTCCTTTTAGTAAGATTGCCATTTTACTATGTTAATTCTGCCTACCCAAGAGCATGGGTCCTGCCCCATCTTAATGTACCAGACTTTGTTGCCTCCCCATGGGATCTCTTACTCATTGGGAGGAGTGACCGTATTTAAGTCTTTTGTATTCTGTAGTTTATAGTACACAACTATCACCCATTTATTGGCAGGTTAACCCATGTTTTGTGTGATGCTGGTGTAAATAGCAGTTTGCGTTTCAGTTTCTAATTGTTGCTGGTGTACAAAAATGCAACTAATTTTGTTTATTTATGTTGTATTTAGTAACCCTACCAAAGGCATCGATTAGTTTCAGAAGTTCCTTTGTAGTTTCTTTGGGGTCTCCATTGTGTACAGTTTCACCATTGTGAATAAAGACACATTACTTCTTTTTTCTCAGCCTGGGTGCCATTTGGCTCTTTTCCTTCCCTATTCTGTTACTTCCAGTATAATTTAGAATAAATGTGTGGAACAGCCATCCCTACTTGATCTTGATTTCAGAGGAAAAGTATGTAGTCTTTCACCATTAAGTATGACATTAGCTGTAGGGTTCTTGTATGTGCTATTAAGTATGATATTAGCTGTGGGGTTCCTGTATGTGCTATTAAGTATGATATTAGCTATAGGATTCCTGTATGTGCTATTTACACACTCAAGAGCCTTTGTTCTAGTAGTAATTTGTTGAGATTTGTGACTTTATTTCCATTTTGTAGTGTTATTCTAGGGCTCAAACCCCAGAGAAGAAAAGAAGAAGCACCAAGGATGGCTACTGAACTTTGTTACGTTTTTCTCCATCTATAGTTTTTAAACATTAGCTTCTGTCTTTTTTTTTCTGTCTGAAAAAGTGTTTTGCTTTCATTTTAAAAGATGTTTTAGGGGACTAAAATAATTCTAGTGTGACAGTTTTACCCTTTTAATATTTTAATATTTCGATTGATAAGTAAAAATTACATATATTTATGGTATGCATAATGCCTTAGTATGTGAACACTGTGGAATGGCTAACCCAAGCCATTACATGTGGCTTGCCTCACACACTTGTATTATTTTATATGTAGAGTGATCATGTAAGCCTCTCTTAGGGATATCAATTTGTAATACACTGCTCATAGCTACAGTCTCTGCGATGTTCAACTCATATCTTGAACTCTTTCCTCATACCTAAAGAAATTGTTGTATCCTTGACCAACGTTATCACAGTTTCCCTCCATCCAAGCCTATTGTAACCACTATGTTATCCTCCGCTTCAGTGAGTTTCAGTTTTGAATATCCTTCATGCAGATGAGGCAAGAGCGTTAGTCTATCTTGGCTTGTTTTATTTACTGTGCTGTCTTCTGGGCTTTCATATCACAAATGACAGGATTTTTTAAAGCTGTGTTGTACATAGACATCGTACCTTCTTTATCCATTCATCTACTGATGGACACTTAGGTGGAGTTTTAGAACTTGGATCATGCAAATAAATATAACTGCAACCAACACAGGATGCATACATGTATGGTCTCACCTTTTTTTTAGTACATGCACAGAAGTGGGATCGCTGGATTATATGGTAATTTGATTCTTTGCCTTTTCATAAATGCCTGTTTTCCATAATAGTTAAACTAACTTACTTTTCTACTAACAGTATACAAATGTTCTCTTTCCCACATTGATGCTTTCTGGTCAATACTTCTCGTTCATCTTTTTTTATAATAACCATTTTAATTGAAGGGAGCTCATATCATATTTTTTCCAATATTCAAAAATAGTGGGAGATTTGGGTAGATTTTTATTTTAATTATTTTTTTGTTGTTGTTTCTGTACTTTATTTCCTTTGGTTTATAAAAGATAATAGAGATTTCTGATGGAGAAATCTCTGTCAGCCAATACAAAGGTAGGACTAAGTTAGGGGTGTGACCTTTAGGGTACCCTTGAGAAAAATGCTGGATGGTCCAGGGCGCTCTCTCTCTCTCTCTCTCTCTCTCTCTCTCTCTCTCTCTCTCTCTCTCTCTCTCGTTCCCACGCTACACAGCTGAGCTTGAACTTCTCACTCCTGTTTTGTGAGTTTACCCCATATAATAAAGAAAAATACAATTGGTCTGTCTTGTAGCTAGCCTGATATTTCTTGACCCATGATAATTCAACAGGTTTTGTGTGTGTGTGTGTGTGTGTGTGTGTGTGTGTAATTGACTTCCAAGATTATTAGTTACAATTCTGAATTTAATTTTAAAATTTTAACATACTAATAACAATATTAACCATAAAATCTTGCAGCATTTATGTACACATGCTTGTTCATGCAATTTGATTATAACCTGTCTTGATGCTCTTATATTTTCTCATGTTTCTTGTAGTTGAAGCATCTTGGCTATTTCTTAAATTTAGAAATATTTTAGCTATTCTTTCCTCAATATTTTGTGTCCTACCTTGCCTTACTTCCTTTCATCACACATTTACTGGTCTGTCTGAGGCTGTCCTGTGGTCCAGTATTCACTCCTCTTTCTCTTGGTGCCTTTGGTTCTGTGCGTCACAGTGAACGGTTTCTATTTCTGTGTCTTCAAAGTCACATACCAATTTGCCTTTGGTGCCCAAGCTAGTGTGAATCTCATCTAGTGGATTTTACATCTCTGATGCTTTTCCTTCCATATTTAGATACCATTTCAAGTGTGGGCTTGAAATAGGGTTTTTCAATAGAGCCCAAGCTACCTTGTCTCAGGATCCTTCTTTCCCTTTTCTGAGTGTTGGAATTACAGGTGTGGTCCATGGATGCCTAGCTAGAAATGCATTTTGTAGAAACATCTCCATTATCTTTGCCTAATATATCAAATGAATCTCTACTGTATGTTCTCTTTGTTTAAATAATAATTTAAATATTAAATTAGCATTAATTTTGTAAATAATAATGTATTAATTTTGGTGAAATTAATAATAGAGGTGAAAGATGACAAGAGCCAGAGAAATTGGAAGTTTGCTGTGAGACTGTGTCTCCTTGAAATGTCAGAAGCTACACCCATGAAGTCTCATCAGCATGGCTATGTTAGCCAGTTCTAAACTACAAGGACACTGATGGCCGTGCTATCGTGGAAGGCGAAGGCTTGTGGAGCCTCCACCCTTCTTCCTGAAGCACGGAATGTGATGGAGCCTGGCAGAGCCTGGCAGATGCTCTGCTGTGAGCTCTTTCTCAGCCCCTTTCTCACATTCTGAACACTTGGAATGCAGTTACCACACCTATTTCTATCAACCTTCCTTATTAATGTAAGAATTTGAATCATATTAATTTTGAACATGATTTATTTTTCTGTTCACGCTTTAAAAAATCAATTTTTCGTGTTCTTGGTCATTTCCCCCTAGGTGCCCAACTTCAGTTCTTTTGTCTTAAGAGGTGCTAGACACTGTTTCCGAGTAGGGCCAAGTATGAAGAAGCAAACTGAGGGTGCTGATCCTGATTTAGTCTTTGCTCAGTAGGATCAGGACAATATTTAGCTCAGTTTTAATGCCTCCCCACTTCTGAGACTAGAACGTTCTCATTACTAGCCTCAGCCCCAAGAGGTATGAGATTTTCAATTCAGGATGATGGAAGCAATCACTGTCCTGGCCCTCTGTGCATCCTGGGACATCAGAGTTTATTGCTTTTTAAGGTAATTAACTCTGCTAGAGCACTTCTTAGCTGAAATCTTGCAAGAGACTACAAATCCCAGAAACTCTCACTGGCCATCTCTCTTTCTCCTGGGGCTCTTTGTTCTGAAAACTTTGACCACGTTGGCTTCACTGGACTCCAGTGCCTCCTCCCAGAAAAACCACCAGGACTCTACCCTGCCTTCCTAATTGTGTATCTTGGGGCAACCGTGGGGGTCACCTACCTTGTTTCTATAGAGAATACTATCCTCTACCAATTATTCCCAATGTCAAGAAAGCTAGTATTACGTGTATTTATCCAGGGCTTTACATGGGAAGGCTAATCTAGTCCCCTTATTCCACCAGCACAAGGAGTAGAAGTCTCATGAGATAGATGGTTTTTAAGCATTTAAAAATATTGTCCAAGGCAAAGCCCAGGAGATGCTCTTTCCTAGGCTTTCAAATTACTTCCCAGATAATGATTAATGGTGATGTTCATTGCTCTAGCTACAGACTTGAATACGCCTTACCTCCCTCTTTTGTTTTAAGCTGTGATTTTATAATACACAATGTTTTGCACAATGTGTTATGTAGTTGTGATTACAGTCAGCTTGTGTAACTGAAGAACTTGACCAACTATTTTTGTTTTATTCTGAGTTTCAGTTTGAGAACTTGAAACCAGATCCTCACTCATGCCAAGTATAGGTCATACTGCTGAGTTGTACTCCCAGCCTGGGGAACATGTACAATTTTTATAGATGATTGATAATACACATGGAAAAAATCAGAGAACATATAAGGATAGACATTTACTTTGGATCCTCTGAGGGCAGGTTTTGCTCTGTGTCAGTTATTCTTTGTAGTGATGAGGAGCGGCGGGCTGCGTTCTGCCACCTTGCTAGCTTTACCTGAAACAATTACATGGAAGCTGTATTCTTTTAAACACTGCTTGGCCCATTAGCTCTAGCCTCATACTGGCTAACTCTCACATCTTAATTAAACCATTTCTAATAATGAATGTAGCACCACAAGGTGGTGGCTTACCGGGAAGGATCTTAACCTGCATCCATCTTGGAGAGGAGAGCTATAGCATCTGCTTCACTTCCCTTTTTCCCAGCATTCTGTTCGGTCTACTCTGACTATCTAAATTCTACCCTATTAGGCCAAGCAGTTTTCTTTATTAATTAACCAATGAAAGCAACAGATAGATAGAAGACACTCCCACATCAATTCTTCACTTTTGCTTCTATGATAGAACAAAACTCACCAAACTCCTGGTCCTGCTCACCCAGATCCTAAAGTCTGAATTCGGCCCTCTAAGTGTGCAGTGGCTGCTAATACATTACTTCTGCTCTGTCTTTCTGTGACGTTGTCCCTCTTTGCATAGAAGGAGATGAACGGAAGGAAACCAAACAAGATGCTTCAGATCCCAGAGCTGTTAGCTTGTTCTCTCGGGATTTCAGATCAAGATCTGCTTGAGGAAGAGTCTCATGTGCCTCCTCCTGCTTTGCTTTGGGTTGTGAATCCTGGCCAGCTATGCACACAATGATTGTATGGAACACAGGAAGCTTTGTGATGCTATTCTCCTGCAGGGGCTCCCTTAGCCGTTCGTCTGCTCAAAGAGAAGACAAGGAAAGTCGTCTGGGACGAGACTGTTGAATGTATGTCCACATTGGCCGATAATCCACCCGGGGTGTTTTGAATTTGCTCAGGGATCAGATTGGAGCTCAGACATTCCACATGACTGTATTTCTACCTAAAGAGAAAGATGAGTTTTAGTTTTAGTCAGCAAAGAATAGTAAACTCAGAATTTGCCTGAACCTATTTTCTTATGAATTTCTGTCCAAGCACACTCCAGTTCCAGCAATGCAAAGAGAAACACGCTCGCCCTAGAGGCTCTCCACAGCTGCGCAGGGCTTCTCCTAGGGGAGGTCTAAACTGAATGAAATTTGATAAAAAGTTTTGATCTCACAAACCTTCCTAATAATTTTGTGGTATGGGTCAAGCAGGCATGTTCTTTGTAAAAAAAGATGATAAAATTATACTGACCCCACGATGGCCCACACTGGAGCTGTCCCTTGTGTGAGGCCCCCATAAACAGAGAGCCGATTTCACATGACTTGGGGGTAAAGTCTGAGCCTGCAGGCGGGAGCAGGGGACTTGATAGAGGAAGAAAAAGAACACCAGCCCAGATTGTCTGCAGCAGGGGAAAGGTTCATCTCGGCTGCCTCAAGACTGGATCAAGGCTTAGCATCAGGTCATTGGTGCCTATCACTGGGACAAAGAGGGGTTATTTTTATTAAGTATTCATGTTTGTGTAGGAACTTTTGGTCATTAATCATTTAACTCTCAGGGCTCATGGGACTTTTGCAATGGGCAAGAAATAACACCATCTAATTTTACAGCTACAGACTTGGGAACAGCACCATCCACTGCCGTCCCACCTAAGGAGCCAAAGCCACACACAAGAATCTGGGGAGCCAGGTCAGGAGGCCTGAGGATTTCTGTCCCACACTGACGTGAGGTGTTCTGTTTTGATACAAAGTTGACTGATTTCTTTTTCATTTTTAAGGTAACGTGATAGATGCTGAGTTGCATTAAAGCAAGAAAACAAACAAAAACCTCGCCTCATTTCAGACATCTGGTTGGAAATTCTGCTGGGTCCTCACAATGTTTAAATCGAAATGTCCATTTATGTAGCAAAGATTATAAGGCATTGCTTGCTCATGCTATCTTCTCAGAAGAATGAGCCGATGTGCAAACATTCCGTGTAGATGTGAGTAAACAGAGGACTACGAGAGAATTGCACAGAGGTTGGTAAGCCTACCATTCATCTAGTGGCTTCCTGGAGAAAGTGTCTTTTGAAGTTCAGCAAAAACATACCTAAATCCCTGTAGCTCAAAATCCCTTCAACCCAGGTCCTTTGAAGTAGCTTTCCTATTTCTGTTTACAGGCTGTGAACACCTGAAAGTATTACAAGATGGTGGATTTTCCAGAGAAACCCGCAAGAACATGTATCAGAGAAAACGAAGAGAACTCTGATCTTGAGAACTTTACAATCTATCAACTGGCCCTGGTGTGGTGAGTCACGCTTTTAATCCCAGCTCTCAGAAGGCAGAGGCAGGAGGATCTCTGTGAGGTTGAGGTCAGCCTGGTCTGCAAAGAAAGTTCTAGCACAGCCAGGGCTGTTACACTGTCTCAACCAATCCCCTCCCCCCCCAAAAAAATCTATCAATTGTGAGGCAGGAAAGGGGCACATGCGTACAGTGGGGGTGGTGTCAGTGAAGTCATTGGATCTTAGACAAAGCACAGAAAGATCCTCAAGGTTCAGCATGCTCTTGGGTAGGGTGGGGAATGAGTGAGGGTTAGGATAACCGCCTTCCTCCAGCGTAAGGCAGACCATGGTTCAAATCCATGTAGAACTTTGTGGCTGAAAGTCTCAAGTCAGGTGGTATGACCAGAGCCTGCCGTATAACCTAAAGATGAAAGTAAGAGTGTCTGGGAAGTGGACACATGGCACAAGAGCAAACTCAGAGGATGTGGGTTTGAGACTCGTTCAACTCTGGGAGTCTTCTTTAGATAAACAATGCACAATTCGGACATTAATACGAGGGAGCTGAGCAAGTGTTTAGTAAGGAAGAGAAGTCGTCAGCATGCTTCCAAGGGCTAGGGATCTCCAATGCATGCCAAAGGAACTGGAGAGACTTTGACAGCCCAGGTCAGCACAGTACCTGTAGATGCCACTCAGTTATCCTATATATGTTAAAATAGAAAAGAAATAAAAAATGAGAATTGCGCATTGTTAATATGGAAGAAGCTGACAAACAGTACGAACATTTGCAAGTCCAGGCAAAGAGCAGGATGCTTTAGTAGCTGTCTGTCACGAGCAGATGGCAGCCACACTGAAGATTCTCTCAGCTGACAGACGAGAACTGTTTTAAAGTGACATACCGGACAAGCAGAATAGGGACATCCCAACTCTCCTCTTCAGTGTGTTTAACCAAACTTGCTTTTTATTGATGATAGCTTAGGAAACTTTCTCAGCGCATAATCTCATCGCTTGCAGGGCCACTCATGCAAATTTAGATCAGATTGAAAATGCTTTTCTCAGAACCTTGAGAACTCTAAGAGTCATGTGGTCTAGACAACTTTTCCATACCAGCTGCTGGCTTTGCAGGTCAAGTCTTGTCTCTCCTCCACCATCATCCTAATTCCAGAGCTGGGCATTAGAGGATGCGCTCATATTCCAGGATGACAAATCTTGGCTATGCAGATCACTGGGTGAGCAGCCAATAAGAGGGCTTCTGGAATCCATTCATGTAAGTATGAGCTAGCAATCAACTCAACAGCAAAGTTCCATGACCCACATAATGCGCTCCACTCTGCTCAAGCTGAACGCGTCCTCAACCCACCTGCAAACCACCCTATCTGCAGGAAAATGTGACAGGGAATTCAGAGCAATATTAACTAGCTGGCATTAAGCACTTTAACTTGATAAACTGTATAAAAACATACAACCATGAAGGGATATAGCCAACATCGACGGAGGCCCTGTGAGGATTCCCGAGGCTAGCTTCAAGACACCCTGCTTCTACACGTCATACCAGCGTTCTCAAACGTTGCTCACTGGAGTCACATCTTTAAAGTTTTTATTGTATTTGGCTTATTTGTGTGTGTGTGCACACTCATGCCGTGGGGCTCAGAGGACAACTCGCAGGAGCCAGCTCTCTCCTTTCATTATGTCCGTCTCGGGAATCAGACTCAGACTTGGCGGGAAGCATTTTTTACCTACTGAATCATTTCTCCTCAAAACAATCCGATATCCTCATAACTGATACTCAAAGTGACTACTGGGGGCATTTGGGGGCTCGTTCTCAGGACACTCTCTGAAATTAGTGTCTTGCCAAAGTTAGAAATGATGTCTGTCCTTTCCAGCAGGGACAAATTGAAATTAAACCGACTGGACGGTAGGATGCTTCATAGGATAAGGAAGCGCGTTGCCTCCTTTGTTTGCCGGTTCTATCTGTTATCCCAACCTCTCTCTGAAGCGGTTGTGATATACCTAGCTCTGATCTCTTTCATCTTCCAGGAAATCCCTTCTGGGAAAGTTCGCCTGTCTCTCCCCTCCCCCTCTACGAAGGAGACAGGAGAGTAAGTTGGTGAGCTAGTCAAACCTGCCTCAGGGCTACCCCCCACCATCCTAGGCCAAGGCACCGTGAAAGCTGATGAAGGCAGAATTTGGGAAACTGGGGTTCACGGTGTGGTGGTCATTCCAGAAATGTAACCCCTCAGAAACGTGCTGCCCCGGCGCTGGAAGACCAGTAAAACAAATAAAGCTGCCGCCTATTTGGAGCACACGCTGGCCCCTGCCACATCTGCAGGACATTTAGCTCCTTGCATCTGGTAGTGTTTGTGCAAATATAATTCCATATTCACTAATAATTCCTGGGGCTAAAGTCCCCCCCCATAACCTTGTTAATATTCTCCCAAGGCCTGGTGTGAACGCTTCATAGCATTTTGATTAGAATTCAATCTTCTGTCCCCCCTCCCCAGCGCGTCTCTTTCTCCCTCTCTCCTCTCATGCTTTCCCGGCCCCTGGTTTCCTGGCCACCCACGTGAGGAGACATTCTCCCTCCCTTCCAATCTCCATTCTCAGTTTCAAGGAATTTCCTTGTGTCAAAGGCAAAGTGTGATTGACATATTTTTCCCCTCCTAAGAACAGTCATCTCAGTTTGACTTAACCATCTCCTTATGGGACCCATACAGTCATTACCTGGGCGAGAGAGACCTCCTCCTTGCCCTTCTTAAGGGCCAGCAAAGCTCCATGCAGCTTGGCGTTTTTATAGACTTAAATTCTTGCTCCCCCCTCTCCTTATTTGCTACTTGTGGAGAGGGGTGGTGGTGGTGGTGTTGCTGTTGGCACTAGCAAGCATTCCCTGACAAACTGCACCTTGAGACCGAAGGAATTTTAGTTATGCACACTCAGGTAAACCCGCTGCCTTCTTCCCGTGCCCTCTCTCTGCCAGGAAAGGGATTTAATTGCTGTTCTTCAGACCTGGGGGGAAATGGATATAGCAAGGTAGGTTTCCAAGTGAATTCACCAACTCGGGGCAAGCTGCATTCCTTGGGCTTATTCGTCTTCATGACCAACTTGTTTGTCTCCCAGGAGAAGAAAATAAAAAATAAATAAACAAAAGCAAAGATTTATACCTTGAGGGATCATATTCAACCTACGGAGAAGCTTTTGGCAGGGAAAGTTCTTGGCTGGAGCGAGCTGCTGGCGTTGGAATGTATGTGCTTTCTCGGGGTGTTTAAAGCAGGCCTCTTCTATCAGCATCCCCATGGTCTTTAAGTGTTATTGCCCTTCTGAACATCATGAACTATGACTTTGGAAAGTCACCCACAGCTTTTCTTTTTGGAAATACCCCTTTCTATGAAGTGGCCACATATACAACCACACCCTGCCATTTCCCAGTGAGGAACCACTTCTGCAGCTGCTGGTCACATCCACTGCTAATCGAAGCCAAGGTTGCCAGTGCTTTGCAGAGCTAGTGCCTTGCAGGAATTCTCCTCTTAAGGGCATGTTTGCTAACTCTTAGATCTCATTTTTTCCACAAGAGAATAAAGTTCTAGGAGTTTTCTTTCCAGAATTTCAACAATAGTATTTCAGCTTCAATATGAAGTTGTAAATTTACAACTATAATACCTAGCGAAATGTATGGTATTCCCTTGTCTCAGCGTAATGTAATGAAAAAATGATTGTCACTATGTCACCTGCGTTATGACAAACGAAGTCTGGAGCCAGCCTGAAACAAGCCCACATTCTGGCACTGCCAGTCACAACACTATGTGTTTCATTAATTGCATCCCTTAACTGACACATGTTAATAGCTGTACATATTTACAGGCTTCATGTGTGTACTTATTGTGTGATAATTCAACGCATATACATGTGGAATGATCAAGTCAAGTCAACTAACACTTCCATTTCCTTAAACATTTATGATTTCTTCTTGTTGGGAGCATTCAAATCCTCATTTATAGTTCTTTATCAAATAAAGATTAAGTGTATGCTGCTGTATTATGGTTCCTGTTACTTGATCCTCCCCCGTGCCTGCGTTCTCTGATTCCTACCTTATAGTCATTACCACTCTGCTTTCTGATTCATATTTAGCTTGCATATGTGAAAGAACATGTAAAATCTTCCATGCTGTGTTTGCCTTATTTCACTTAATGTCCTCCAGTTCCATCTGTTATCACAAATGATAGGATTCCATTCTGTTTTAGGATGGAATAAATATCCCATATATACCATACATACACATATGTATTCATGCACACACATATTTTTGTTTATAGATTATGTGTATATATGTATATATATGTGTGTGTATATATATGCATACACACATGCATATTGCATTTTGTAAACTCTTTATTGATTATAGGGATGGTGCTACAGTAAACAAGGTCAGGCATCACTTTGATAAGGTGTTTCCATTTCCTTCTGCTCTATATCCAGAAGTGGGAAAACTGGACCACACAAACCTCTGTATATCACATTCTGTGATGGTGGTGATGATTTACATCCTCAGCATGTATGACTATGTTGCTTTTCCTCCACAAGGAAGTATGTTAAATTGATGCTATTCCTTGCTGCTCTGGGAATATTTTGCTGAAGAAGAAAGGTAAGTTATTGCCATTGTATCCATACCTGGAAGAGTGTATGCTAACCTATGTCCTTCCAAGACTGCCACCCCAGCATAAAAGTGTAATTATGGGATGGTGTGTGGAAAGAATATTACCCAAAAAAGCACCAGCTGTACAAGGTCTAGAACAGACCCTGAGACATTCTGTCTTTCCTCTGTTTACCATTACAGGCTTCCATTTGTTGTCCACTGAAGTGGTGATCTGAACAAGCCTCATAGTCCACACGTTAGCCTAAGCTGTTTCTGTACACAATTTGTATTTTTAGCCCCAAATAACAGGGTTCTTGTCTACTGTGTGGAGCAGTATGCCCTTTTATTCACTGTGAAAGGCCAGCCCTGATTTGTGGGAGACATGGGAAATGCCAGGTGGCATTTCTGGGGGGCTCTTGCTCTCCTTTCTGTAGATGGACTTTCTTTTCTATCAGCAGTTCCAAATAATGACACAGAGACTTATTATTAATTACAAAAGCTCAGCCTTAGCTTAGGCTTGCTTCCAACTAGTTGTTATAGTTTAAAACAACCCATATCTTTTAATCTGCATTCTTTTACATGGCTAGGTAACCTTTACTCTGTACATCCTGCTTCTTCCTTGTGAAAGCCCACAGATTTGACTCCATTCCATCTTGACTAAATGTCAGAGAGTTCAAACCTATCCTTGATCCTCAAGGCCAGATATCTGGATGTTTGATCTAAGCTGTGGTTAATGGATGCTTTGAGAATTAAGGAAGTAATTATATGTGTTTGTTCCTTGTATCATAGTAAGAAAGTCTTTTGCCCTCCCTTTTGCTTGGGGTGTATAAGTGCTTTGAGAAATGGATTTGAGGGGATACAATATTCACTGGATGCCCTCCTGACTCTATTTTCTGTCTCTTGTCTATTTCTTTCCTCAATCCTCACTCCCCCTTTCAGGCATACTTGAACAGGTTGGCTGGCTTCCGATACTCCTTGTCTGACTGTCAATTCCACCTTACTTCTTCCCAGCTTTCTCTCTCTCTTCCCAGAAGTCCCACCTCTCTCTCTCCTGCATAGTTATTGGTTATTTAGGTTTTTATTGCACCAATCACAGCAGTACTTCTTCAGAGCGTACAAATATTCTACAACATTTCCGCCTTTTGTATAAATAAAAGGGAAAGTTTTAATTCTAACATAGTAAAACTATATACAATAAGAACAATTATCAGATAAGTATTACTTTTACAATATCCAGTCTATCTGTATTTGTCAAATTTAGAGAAAATATTCCATTATGCATCCTAAATTTCACCTAATTTGCTTTCTATCCTAACTTGTATTACCAACCCCAAACTATCTTTTTAGACCTCAGAACTTTTTTTTTCTGTTGTTTGCTGTGAGATGGGAAACATGGATATTTATTGTGGCCACAGAATCTATGAGAAGACACCTTGGGCTCACTGAAATACAGTTACAAACTGTCATGAGTCAGGTGACCACACACCAGTCACTCCTTTCCTTTATTTGCAGGAATCTAGAACAAGAAAATATTTTGTATGGAGTGTAAAGAGTAAGCTTAAATGCTGATGTTAGTCTGGAGCCCGTTTTAGTTATTTATTCTTTAGTCTGCCCCTGTTAGACCACACAGTGTAATTGCTTTTTAAGGAGTTAAAAAAAAATCCACCACGATTTTTTTGCAGTTTTATTTATTTCACATGTGTTTGTGCCTGTACTATAGTGAGAATGTGGTAGTTAGAGGACAATTGTGGGACAAAGTTCTTTCCTTCCACTGTGTGTGTACGGGAATCGAACTAAGGCCGTCAGGCTTGGCAGCAGGTACTGTTACCCAGCCCCTGACCTATGTTACCAGACCCATCCTGACTTTAATAACTGAGCTGTATCTTTTGTGCTATTGTTTAATGAATAGGGTCTTTAAATGTCTACAGACTCTAAGTAAACTCTTTAAGATAAGTGTAATATGGACTGTGCTGTTGTTAGGCTTGTTTAACTGGTGTCTCATGTCTCTTCGACTGGCCTTGAAGCTGTTACATAGTCATGGATGACCTTGCACTTCTGAACCCCCTTAATGTACCTTTTGAATTCCAGGCTCACAGATGGACACCATTATTTCCGGTTTACAGAATGCTGCAGATCAAGCCCAAGGCTTCAGGCATGCAAAGTAATCATTCTATTGATGCACAGCCCCTATACTATAGATTTTGATAGTAAAGATGGAGAATGGGAGGCAATGGAGCTCCTAAACAGCCACAATCTACTTCTGCCTATTTTGTGTGTTTGTGCTACTGTACGTTTGGGTTTTCTGTCATCTGTAGCCAAATTCATGATGACGCCGTAGCTAGGAGGCTGAATCTCTCATTGATGATGGCATTGGCCTTGTTCCACATAGTAAAATCCAGCCTCTTTCTGCCATGTGACCAAGCCCTTTAGTGTATTTAGACTCTTCAGAGTCTTCCTAAGAGAACTATGGCCCAGAGAGGAGCAATTCTTCTCTTGCCCACTACCTAAGGCATAACTGTCAATTTTCCATCTGACCCAGAAACTGCCTGGTCTCCAGATCATTCTCTCAGATGCTGTGCTCTGTGCACAGGGGTACAGCCTCACCTGCTGTGGCTGCTGAGGAATGCATCTGGTCACTTTCCAGTCTCAGTTCAGTTCCTCCATCTGAAAAGTAGGGAAACTCTAAAATAAACACAAGCCACAGATGATTTTACAATGCACTCCTGTGTATTTGTTTTGGAAACTCTACCAGAGAGCCTCTCCAAATGTATTTTGGCTCGTCTTGCCCATATATGCATCTTAGGTACACAGTGACGCATTACTATAAATAAAAAAGACACATTCAGAGTCACGGGTGATTTCACACACACACACACACACACACACAAATTGTCCTGTGTATTATGTACATCCTTGAGCATACTGACACAGAAGCCTAAATAAACATAAACTGGGAACTAGTAGTTAGGAAATTCAAGTCAAGCAATAGGCATGTTAGTTGAGGGACCCGGCATAAAGATTACAAATAATCAAAAGTGATCCCTATAGTGTACAATTATCACGACATTCTGGTAGACAGATCTCTGTGTTCCAGGAAAGGCTCTGCAGAAGCTTGTCAATGCAAGGCTGCTACTAAACGAGCCTTTCCTTCCTTCGTTCTTTTCTTTCTTTGTTTTTCTTCCCTTCTTTCTTTCTTTCTCTCTCTCTCTCTCTCTCTCTCTCTCTCTCTCTCTCTCTCTTTCTCTTTCATGCCCTTGTACATTCATTCAGCTTATAGAAGTAAGGTAATGGATGTTTCTTAAGCAGGGCAGATTGGAAGAGACCAGGCAAAGTGAGGGAAAGAATTTGCCAGCAAAGCTATTGGCCACAGTAGTTGTGGGGCTGTTATAAAAAGCAGTGATAACTTTACTTGTCCTGAGTTGTAAAGGTCAAAGAGAAGATGGGAGTCCTGCTTCTGGTCCCGTGGCCCTGCTCAGAAAACTCTAGAGGGGCAGCCAGTGTCCTTCATCTCTACACATCTCAGCCCAGAGACATTTACACATCTCTGTATAGTAACTGCCCCAACTTCTCTTCTGTACAGTGATTATTTAGCTGATAGTCATATGCATTGTGTCCCTCCTTGCCTTTTAACCATATATCATGGAAATCCACTTGCATCATACTTGAGTAACTAATTTAGTGTTTCTCGTGGCTATGTAGCATCTGGAATGTAAATTTCCTATAGTTCACAATTAATGAACATTTGGAGAAGATAACAATTATTTTATTACTGATTATGACTTTCTGAATAATTTTATGCATTTATGATTTATATGTGGTATGAAATTGACAATCCAACAGCGACTGGCAGATTGTATAAACTGGTACACCCCCACAGATACACGAGAATACCTATTTCTCTGTATTCTCAGGTTGAGATCTGCTGGAACTTAGTGTTTGAGTTGATAGAACACTGACCAAAAGCAATTTGGGGAGTCAGGGGAATAAGAAGGCTCAAGAAGCCTAACACTGATTTAAAAAAAAAATCTCAGAGGAAACTGAACTGACTTACAAATCTCTCAGTTTGGGGACATAAGTAACATTAGTTTTTCTTAAAATTAAAAAAACAATCTTTCAAATGATGTATTTTAATGATTTTATCCCTCCCCTAACTCCTCCCAGATACTCCCCACCTCTTACCCACCTAATCAAAACCAAAAAAAAAAAAAAACCATAGTAATAAGAACCCCCAAAAGTCAAGAAGAAACAAAAAGCTCACCAAAAAAACAAAAACAAAAACCCTCACAGTGTTTGTTTTGTATAGGACAACTACCTCTGGGCATGGGGTTCATACTTGGATGGAAAATACCAACTTTATAAATTTGATAGAATATAATTTAAATTCATGTTTTGGTTACCAAATGTGATATTCAACTAAAGCATTTTACAATTTTTAAATTTCTGATTTCTAACATATCACAGAACAAAATACACATACCTAGAGCTAAGAAGAAAACTAAATAAGATAACATCATAGGCCCCCGTACGAGTTGAGTGCAGAGTCAGGCAAACAAAGAGGTCATTTGAACAAACCATGACTGCAGGCAAATGCTTCGTGACAGATTATATAACAGATATTTGTGCTGTCTGGCTGCTGAGAAAAGGCAGTTTTCATTAGGAAAGTTGACGAGGGCTTCATGGAGAGTGTCATTTGACTACATCTTAGAATATTATCAGGTCTTCCAACCATAAAAAGATTGAGAAGCCATCTATGATACCTAGAACAATCTATAAAAAGACCCAGAGGTGCAAAAGCTTGGGGACGTTATGCTAGGGAATTAGTTCAAGACCAGGCAGTTGGGGTGAAATGGCGTAGGGGTTAGGCTGTAAATGTGTGTAGAGTTAATAGAATTCCCCAATGATATACTGTGGAAGTTGGACGGCTTTCTGTCACTGATGGTGGTGAGCATCCATGGAGGACATTAGATGCGCTATTAAAATGATCAGACATTGACTTCAGAATATTTTCATAGCAGTATGAAGAGCGTCTTTAAAGCGAGAAACAACATACAAGACAATATACAGTTATCATGTTAGAGCTCTATAACAGTGTGGTTTGAATAAGGATGTCCCCCATAGGCTCATGTATTTGAATGTTAAGTCACCAGGGAGTGGAACTATTTGAAAGGATGAGGAGGTGTGGCCTTGTTGGAGGAAGTGTGTCACTGTGAGTAGGCTTTGAGGTATCAAGGGCCCATGCCAAGCCCATTGACTCTCTGTTTATGCCTGTGGATCAAGACATAGCCCTCATCGACTTCTGTAGTACCATGACTCGCAGGCCTGCTGCCGTGCTGTGATGATAAGGACTAAACCTCTGACATTGTAAGCAAACCCCGCAATTAAATGCTTTCTTTTGTAAGAGTTGCCTTGGTCATGGCGTCTTTGCATATCAGTGACTAGCAGTGACTAAGCCAGATAGAAAACTCAGAAATAACTAGAAAAAGTAGATGAGGATGATATAAGAATGGGTCTGTGACTCTACTGAGTTATCTAACAGATAATAAACAACAGGAGAAGCAAAGAGAAGCTGGGAGATGGGTACAATTCTGGACTTTTGTAAATATTGGTGCCTAGGAAACATGCTTTTGTTGATGCCTACTAAGGAAAACTGAGTATCTATTGCTCACAAAGCTCCTGGAGTTAGAGAGAAAAGGCATTGTTTGGAAATTCCCTTCAAGAGAGTCAGAAATAGAGACAAAATTCAATGATGGAACCGTGTTGTAGTGATTTGAATGTTTATGCCCTCCAGAGGTTGAGATGTTTAAAAACTTGGTTCTCAGTTGATGGTTATGTTTGGGTGGCTTTAAGAGGTGTGGGCTAGCTGGAGGAAGTATGTCATTGGGGGCAGGCTGTGATGTTTCAAAGCCTATCACTAGTTCCAGTTAGCTCTCCACTTCTTTGTTGTTCATGATGTAAGCTCTCTTAGCTGCTGTTCCTGTCGTCACGCCTGCTATTTTCTGTCTCACTCTGCCATCATGGATTCTAACCCTCTGGACTCACAAGCCCAAACAAGCTCCCTCTTCTAGAAGCTGCCTTGGTCATGGTGTTTTATTACAGCAATAGAAAAGAAACTAACACAAAAAGCAACAGAGTGTGCAACAGAAACCAAGGAAGAGTGAGGGATTCAGAAGGAAAAGAGGTGAGAGGAACATTTATACCAAAGCAGTGGAGGAGCTGGAAAATAGACTCCAGGTGACAAGTGCTGAGAATTAATGGTGTTGTGACAGGGACAACTAAGTGAGACCTATCAAGGAAGCAATAGCAAGACGTTCAGATCTGGGATCAGGCTACTTATGCTGGTTCTCGGAGAGCCTATTGCTTTTATTAACTAGCTCTGTGATTTTAGTCAGGTTGTCTTATGTTCCCTTTTCTTCTTCTCCATGTTTTGAAATGTGATAATAGTCCTTACATATTCTCATTGAGATCTTTAATGGTTAAATAACGCATATTTTAAAATGTGTCTTGGCATGCAAGGAGCATTCAATTATACATGGCTATTAGTTTTTTCATCAAGAAGTGAGGTAGCAAAAACTATAAAAATAAATAAATAAATAAATAAATAAAATAACTTAGTCTGACAAAAAGTCCAACACGGACAAAATGTGTGTTGGTGGATTAAAGTAACTAGAAGAGAGGAAATCACTCTAGTCTTTCTCTAACCTTGGACACCATTCTGGTCTCTCTCTAGCCTTGGACACCACTCTGCTCTCTCTAGCCTTGGACACTACTCTGGTCTCTCTCTATCCTTGGATACTATTCTGGTCTTTAGCATCCTTGGGCCTCTGGGCCTCATCCTCTCTGTGTAATGAGGTCCTGATAGTTGGCTTCTCCTCCCCCATGGCATGGCCTGGGAAGTCTCCAGACTGTAGGCTGGATGCTTCTGAGCTCCTGCTGTTGGTGCTTCTCTCCCAGGGATTATTGTACTTTGTCATCCAATGCTTGAAAACCATTGTTTCTTATACTTTTTCTAGTTATTTTAGGAAGTAAGATAAATGTGACACTTCTCATTCCTCAAGCTTTTCTCTAAATCCTTTATTTCTTGCATTTGAATAACGCATCTGGAATTTATTTCTGATGAGAGAAATATAGTTTTAATCTTTTTTTTTCCTAGTGACCAGCTAGTTCCCCAACATCATTCTTTGAATTCTTCCTTCTTTACCCAGTTTGAGATGTCACCTTCATGATCAGCCAAAACTCGATAGGCATTTGAATCTGTTTCTGAACATGTTATTATATCCCATGTATTTTCCATTTTTATTGAATATCAAACCCTTTCACTTACTGAAGTTTCAAAATATACTGCACTATCTTTTATGGAGGATATTCTTTTCTGCTTCTTTGTATTCTAAAGATTTTCCTGAGTAGTCTAACATGTTATTTTTTTTTCTTAAGAGCCTTTAATATCTTTTTCAAAGATTGTAGAGGTTACAGATTGTTTTTTGAGGTTTCCTTAATTGGAGAGAACTGACATAAATTTGAAAGTGGCAGTGGAAAGAAAGGCTGGAAAATACAAGTTAAGTGACTTTAATGTTTGTTGTGAAGTAGGAGACAACGACAGAATCTGGGAATGAGTAGGACGGAGGTGAAACAGATTGAGGGTACATGAGCAGTGAGTGGGTGTATCAGCTCTCAGGTAGAGCTCACAAGAAAGCGCAGACCTTGACAAGATGAAGAATGTTCAGTGGGTATTACTACTTCCATGTTGCTGTCTCCTGAAAACAGATACATATCACAAAGGAGAAGTAGTATTTATTGCTGTAAAGCCATGGCCCTCTGAAGCAGGTCTCTCAACATCCATTTTCTCAGGGGTTCACTGTTACACACACAGGGCTGAGCATGTTACCTGCCTAGAGTTGACACTGAGTAAGGAAGGGAGAAGGAATTGATTTCTGAATGGTTTCCTCGGACATCTACTTAAGGTAGCTATGGTGTGACCAGCCAAAGAATCTAAACAGTGCCTTTACCAATGACCTGAGCCACCGATGGACTTCTTCTGCTGATCAAACTGCGGAGGTATTCAACTATTGTTTGAGAAAATGCCTGGTCTTCCTAAGCCTTCTTTCTATACTACTTATTAGGCTAATAGAGAACTAAAATAAAGGGACAGTTTAAGACAAAAGTTTCTTTGAATAAGCCAGAGACATTCATCTTAGTTATGGAGACAAGAAAAGGTGTGCTGGCTAGTTTTATGTCAATTTGACAGAAGTTAGAGTTATCTGGAAGGAGAGACCCTCAATAGAGAAAATGCTTCCCTAAGGTCCTTTGTGCAGCATTTTCTTAATTAGTGATCAATGGGGGAGAGCCTAGCCCATTGGGGGTGGTGCCATCCCTGGGCTGGTGTTCCTGGGTTATATGAGAAAACAGACCGTGCAAGCCATGGAAAAGCAAGCCATTAAGTGGCACCACTCCATGGCCTCTGAATCAGCTCCTTCCTCTGGGTCCCTGCTCTGTTTGAGTTTCTATCCTGACTTCCTTAACTGCTGAACAATGGTAGGAAGTGTAAGCCAAATAAACCCTTTTTTCCCCAAGTGTAAACAGAGATGGCACCTTGTTTCCTGGTCACCCAGATCTGAATAATCACACAGAAACTTTACTAATTACAACACTGCTTGGCCAATTAGCTCAGGCTTCTTATTAACTAACTCTTACATCTTAAATTAACCCATTTATACTAATCTATGTATCACCACGAGGGTGCGGCCTATCAGTAAGGTTTTGGTGGTGTCTTTCTCTTTCGGCAGCTACATGGCTACATACACCACCTATTCTCTCTATCTCTGTTTAGATTTCCCACCTGGCTTTACTCTGCTAAGCCATTGGCCGAAACAGCTTTATCCATCAGCCAACGAAAGCATCACATATAGAGAAGGGCATCCCACATCACCCAGGTTGCTTTGGTCCTGGTGTTTTATCACAGCAGCAGCAATCCTAAGACAAAAGGGAAAGGGGCTGGTCCTGCGGAGTTAGCCATCAGTGGACTGTACACTCCATCATTCCACCATGTGATTCACTCAGTGATCCTGAAAACTAGACTGCGCTTAGGTCAGAGTGACTTTACACCAACCATCTCTTAAGCTATACCTAAACCACATGTAGTTTAGAATGGCACCATGACTTCATTCTGCGACGTCTCCAGGTAGTTTCTGACGGAGAAAGTAAAAGTCGCTTTGGTTCAGCGATAATGAATATGCTTCTGATAGGTAAGACGTGCTTTAAGCTGTAAAGGAAGGTTTTGTACAGAGTCCACTTTTAAACAGGAAAGGGAATCTAGGACATTCCCCGCTCACTTACGCCTCTTAGATCTTGTCTGAGGAGAGCTTCGCAGCCCACAAAGATTCACACAGACCCTCCTTTCTACTTTAAGAATTTTATTTTGTTTTATTTTAAGGGAAACAAGGCTTGAAAGTTTCAGCACCCCCTTAGAGACGGTCTGGTCACTACACAGCCCATAAAAAAGCAATATCTGGATGATTTAAAGGGAAGAGAATCAGAACTGCAAAGGTTCCTTGTATAACACAAACCCCCACTCTTCCCCAGGAAAGAGAGATGGTCTGTTGAGTAAAACATATCTTCCATTAACTGTGCACACGGAGCTAATGATACCTGTTTGGGAATTTTTTACTTACAACACTTAGACACCCAACCTTGTATTTTTCTATGGATTAACAGGACTTTAACAGTTTTCCTAATTCCTGCCAGGGGGATCATTTCCCTGAAGCAGACTTGGTTGATTAAATTTTGAATTGCAGAGCAGGGTAGAAGTGTAATCTTTATACCCCAGGGAGCGTTTTCATGAGTTTTCTCTCTCCAAGGCTTGCTAGTTACTCTCCCCAAGAGTTGATAATAGTGTAGCTCAGAGTGTTCTTGAAATTGGTTGACAGCATGCTGAATATTCTCCCACATAGTTAACATTTATTTCTCATTATATTTGAACAAGGTTCTCACTTGGACATGGGTCTTGTCTGATGTGTGCATCTCTAAGTAGGTTAACATGTGACCTCAACTGGCTGAAGGAAATGGGTGTCAAGAAGCTGGGCTTCTTTCCTAGTTCTGTGATTACCTCCATGTAAAATCCATCCATCTCCAGGTCCCAGTACTGTCATCTGCTGTTAGTAATACCTATGATCAGTGGTGAGCAATGCAGTTACAATATAATCATTTTTTTAAAAATATTTATTTATTATGTATACAATATTCTGTCTGTATATCTGCAGGCCAGAAGAGGGTTGTGAGCCACCATGTGGTTGCCGGGAATTGAACTCAGGACCTTTGGAAGAGCAGGCAATGCTCTTAACCACTGAGCCATCTCTCCAGCCCCATTGTAACCATTTTTTAAATGATCACATTTATTTTTATGGAGGAGCCTGCATTATAGTAAATATTAGAGTATCTTAAATTTAAATTACTCTGAATATTAAACACTCAAGATTTTTTTTAAAAAAATCTAATTGCTAATAATTTTTATAAAAACATGCATCAACAAGGCATTGCAGATGAGTCCAGACTTCAACCCAAAAGTCTTAGGCTTATGTCTTATCAACCATTTATTTATTAGCTGCAATTATGAGATTTTTCTCCATTTCTTGAAGTTTTAATTTTTTCATTTGGAAAATGGAGATGAAGGTAATGCTGTCACACATAGTTCTTGGTTGCAGACAGTAGAATCCATAATGGCTAGGTTAAGCAGAAACAGAATATGCTACAAATATTAAGCAAGTCACAGAACTCTCTAGAGAGCAGATTTAGAAACAACAAGACCAGCAATAATAGTAACCTGTACTGTAGTCTGCTCCAGGGAAAACACCCTTGCTGCCAATGCTTGGTAACACCCGTGTTTCTGGTCAACACTGTAGCTCGAAATGATAATACTCGCCACAAATCACAGGAGCTTGGCCAGGCAGCCCTCTTGCCCACATTCAGTTGTGGCTGGGTGCTATGCACACCTGCCCCTGGAAAGCATCTCCTTCAAAACAGAGGATTCACATGACACCACCTGATTGGAAAAACCTACTTTGCTGGTGTAGCAGCAAAGGAGCCTGGGCAGTGAGCTTGGGAGTCACACAATAGGAGATGCTCTAAGCTCAGAGAGGATTTCCAGAAGCTATTATCCTTACAATCACAGTTCTCATCCAAATGAGAGTCAGCCAATACTTAGGTAAGAAGTCCTTATTTAACTTTTCAAAGAAAAACAGGACAGATGAGGTTTATACATAAAAATTTCCAGAAAAATTCAGGTAAATGTGATTTGTATTTTTTGCTATATATTGTATACATATGATTGTAAATATTGTGATGAACAGAGAACTTATAGGGAAAAAATAGATATTACTGAAAACTCTCCTGGTTGACAACTACTCAGCATTTCAGCTCATCAGCCAGGTTGTGGGGGGGGCATGGAGGCGGAGAGTGTTGAGGGGGACTGCTGGTGGGGACATTTCGGAGTACAGTGAAAGATACAGTGCAGGGAAATCTCCCAGGAGAACCCCAGCTTAGACTCCTAACAATATCAGGTTAGTTGCCAGTACTGGCCATCTCCTGTGACCAGATTGTCATCAGAGAGACACCATCCAGCAACTGAGGGAGGCAGATACAAAGATCAACAGTCAAACATTAGGCAGAGTTTAGGAATCCTGTGGAGGAGGAGAAAGGAGAAGGAGCCAGAGGGGTCAAGGCCACTGTGTTCCAGGCTACTCCCCACTTTCTCTTCTGTCAGGTTAAGTAGACAGCTTCCTGACAACTTAGTGTCCAGGCACCAAGATCAACAATTAATAAATGGGACCTCATGAAACTGAAAAGTTTCTGTCAAGCCAAAGATACTATTGACAGGACAAAACCAAAGCCTACAGCATGGGAAAAGCTCTTCACCAACCCCCCATCTGAAAGAAGGCTGATCTCCAAAACATATAAAGAACACAAGAAACTAGACAATAAAATACCAAATAATTTAATTTAAAAATGGTGTACAGATGGAAACAGAATTCTCATCAGAGGAATCCCAAATGGCCTAGAATCACTTAAAGAAATTTTCAACATCCTTAGTCATCAAAGAAATGCACATCTCACACCTGTCAGAATGGCTAATAACAAGTACACAAAGTGACAGTTCATTCTGGTGAGGATGTGGAGCAAGGGGAACACTCCTCCACTGCTGGTGGAGTGCAAACTTGTACAGCCACTTTGGAAATTAATACGGCAGTTTTTCAGAAAATTTGGAACAGACATACCTCAAGATTCAGCTATACTAATGTTGGACATATTCCCAGAGGATACTTCATCCTATCACAAAGACACTCGCTCAACTATGTTCATAGTGGTTTTATTCATAATAGCCAGAAACTGGAAACAACCTAGATGACCCTCAACCAAAAAATGGATAAAGAAAATGTGGCACATTTACACAATGGAGTATTACTCAGGTGATAAAAACAATGACATCATGAAGTTTGAAGGTAAATGAGTGGAACTAAAAAAAGAATCATCCTGCATGAGGTAACCCAGATGCAGAAAGACAAACATGGTGTGTACTCACTCATAAGTGAATATTAGCTGTAAAGTAGAAGATAATCATGCCACGGCCCACAGATCCAAGGAGGGCTTAAGGGGGTGGGGAGCACAAGGATCTCTATGGGAAGGGAAAATAGAATAGATTTTTTTGGTAGATTGGGAGCAGGTGGAGTTAGGAACAGGAGGAACAGGAGTAGGGGAGGGAAGGAGAAAATACTGGGAGAAATGACTGGAATTGGCGAGCTTTTCGGGGACAAGATGGAAACCTAGTATGGAAAGTGCATAGAATCTACTTGAGAAACCCTAGCAAAGACTTCTAGTAAACCAGGGACAGGGAGCCTGAGCAGGCCATCTGCTGTAACCAGGCAATGCCTCAAGTGGTAGGATTGGGATGCCAACCCAGCCACAAAACCTTCAACGTACAGTTTGTCCTGTCTGCAAAATGTTCTGGGACTGAAGCCTAGCAGAATCCTCATCAAAGAGATGGGGAGACTTCATCCAGCAACTGATGGAAGCAGAGGCAGAGTCCACCAGCCAAACATTAGGCAGAGCTTGGGGAGTTCTGAAGAGGAGAGGGAGGAAAGATGGGAGGAACCAGGGTGGGGGGGTGGGGGCATGGTTTGTCAGGGACAGCACGAGAACACAGAACACAGCCCACAGAATTAACTGACAGGGACTCTCGTGGTCTTGCAGAGATCAGGGAGTTTGAGGGGTTTTGCTTAGGTCCTCTGCATATATGTTGTGGTTGCACAGCTTGGTGTTCTTGTGGAACCCCTAACATTGTGGATAGGGGCTGTCTCTGACTCTTTACCTGCATATGGGACCCTTTTCCTCCTACTGGGTTGCCTGGTCCAGTCTCAAGTGATGATATGTGCCTGTGCCTGGTCTTCTTGCGGCTTGCTGTGCTGTGTTAGGTTATTATCCCTAGGAAGCCTATTCTTTTCTGAGAGGATGCAGAGGGGATATGGATCTGTTGAAAAGGGGTGTTGGCATATGTGGAGGAGACTGTGGAGAGGGGAAGGAGAGAAAAAAAAGAAAAAAAAGAGAAATTTTAAAATAGAAGTTTGAATGACGCAGTCTGCATGGCTGGTTAATGCTCTTCCCAGAAGCCAACTTAAAATTTCAGAGCCAGGTGTGGGGTATCTCCTGGTACTAGAATAGGGTATCCAGGTCACTCCTTTCCAGGTCCAGGGAATACTGTAGAATAGGGAGTCCTGTCTTCTGGATATTACATGCTAAAATCATGAACACACAGCAGCCACGACATTTTACACACTCTCCCAAAAAAAGAAAAATTGAAAGAAAGAAGAAAAGAATGGAAATGGAAGGAAGGAAGGAAGGAAGGAAGGAAGGGAGGGAGGGAGGGAGGGAGGGAGGGAGGGAGGGAGGGAGGAAGGAAGGAAGGAAGGAAGGAAGGAAGGAAGGAAGGAAAAGGGGGATCAAGAGATAAGAGGGGATCATTTGAAATGAGTGTCAGCAGAAGTGGAGGAAGATGAGAGAGAGTAGTGGAGACTAAATGAGATCACAGTGTATTATACATAAATATATTGTCAAATATAAAAATTAAAAACATTTAAGTGCTAAGTTACAGACTTCTTTCTATTCTATTAAATACTGATCAGTGTTATTTGTTTGTTTGTTTGTTTGTTATGGAGTTCATGGCCCCTGGGGAAAGGCCATAGACTTAATCCAGTTTTAATTAAGGTATTTATTGATTAGCTGCTGGCAAGATGACCATCTCTGAGCCAAACAAGACTCATGACAAAGGAGGTGAGGGAAGGATTTTTTTTTTTTTTTTGGATTTTTCGAGACAGGGTTTCTCCGTAGTTTTTGGTTCCTGTCCTGGAACTAGTTCTTGTAGACCAGGCTGGCCTCAAACTCACAGAGATCCGCCTGCCTCTGCCTCCTGAGTGCTGGGATTAAAGGCGTGCGCCACCACCGCCAGGCGGGAAGGATTTTTTTGAAAGTGAAAACTATAAGAAAAGCTTGAGTATCTGTGCAAGCAAGCCAGGCAATGTTTTGCTCTGACAAGATTAGGTAGTCAAGATGACCTCAAAATAGTCCAGGACACAGCTTACAGACACCAAAAAGCAGTTAGTCATATCATAACAAGTAGACGGTCTTGACTTCCATTCCTGGATGAAGTCACTGAGTCGGAGTTGCTGGGAACTTATCTTCCAGGTTCTGGAAACAACTGAAAACAGATCAACAGCTAGTGGGCATCAAATGGATGTCTAGCATAAAATGCAGTTTCTTTAGTTATCACTGTTTGGTTTTTGAGACAGGCTCTTACTATGTAACCCTGGCTGTCCTGGAGCTCACTATATACATCAGGTTAGCCTTGAACTCGCAGAAATATGCCTGCCTCTGCCTCGTAAAAGCTGGACTTAAAGGTGTCTGTCCCTACACCCAGATAAATGTTGTCGTTTTTAAAGGTTGTATATTGTATTGCTACAGGAACATAATTCTTTCACTAATCATGCATCCATCAGCAGTTTCCAAATTGTTGTTTTTGTCAAGATAGTAATGGTATTTCAACAGCTAGTATATACTTTGAGTATATTCTAGGAGAAATTTATAGAACTAGAACTCTTTTTTCAAAGTCCATTTCATTGAAAATTGTTTTGATGCGTATTGTCATATTGGCTTCAGAAAAATTGCCACAATTCATATTTTTATATGCGACATTTGAGTGCATATTTCCCCACAATATCATCTACATTTAGTACTATCAACATTTAATGTTTTTTACCATTTTGTTAGGAAAATAATCTCATTAATGTAGAACTTGCATTTTCATAATCACTACTTGCATGTAATATATATGCATATATATATATATATATGTGTGTGTACTTGTCACTTACATTTCTTTACTTGTGAACTATGGGTGCATGTCTGTTGTCCAGTAATTTATTGGGGTTCACATTTTAGAACTTTTGTGTGAGGCTACCGTAAATGTTCTTCTGTATAGCCTCAACATACTGAAGTTAGCAGTAATACAGCACATAACCCTCAGAGGCAAAAGTTGTCCCGACATGGCAGACTTGCGCTGTAGTTAATGAACCGTACAAATGGAATCACACATGGATGGTCCACCACTTTGCATGGGGCATCATTTGTGTTGATGCAGGGAAAGTAGTTCACTTCTTTGGGCCCCATCTTCACCTGTCATTGAGAGGTGGGTAATGACAATGCATTTCCCATATAGTGGTGGTGGGCACAAATGACTTCATAGAGGTAGTTAAGTTAGGAACAAGTGTTGAGTTAACAAGTCAATACCGGCATCAGAAGAGGGTTTTGTCTGTCCTGATTATCCTTGCTTTATAAATGTTAACTATTAGTCTTATGCTACTGCATTGTATCTCCTATTTCTTATTTAGAATTTTACTGGTCCATAAACAAAATCATGGCTTAGGGTTTGTACACATGTCCTAGGTAATATTGTTTGGATACTGATGTTGCTAGTGAATTGCCTTTGCTATCTGTTGTGTGTTTCCAGTGTTTAGGAATGACACTCAGATGAATCTGAAAATTCCACCAAATCTCTCCTAAATGCATCCTGGGTCTGCCGACCTCCTCTTGTCCATGTCTTTCTCCATCTCATGTTGCCTGCCCACTGCAAGATCAGGTCTCCCCTGTCCCCTTCCTGCTGCTTTCAGCTAAAACTCTAAGTTCCTTCCCCAAATATGTCATGCCTCAATGTTATGATTCTATGTACCTCTTCGTCTTTGGCTTAAACCAGGCTCTTTCTATACGTCCAGCAACTCACACCCTGTCCCCATCCTGAGCAGTTCTTACTGAAGTGTCTCCTGGTCTGCAATATACAGCTCCCTGGATATCTTTCTTCTGGACCTTTTCTTTCTTAGGATTCAGAAAATGTATAACTATGCATAAGCACATACATTTGTTCAACAACTGCCCCTTGGCTCTGTGGAATACTACTTTGCCTGCCTGTTTGCCTAACATAAAGCTTTCCTCATGAGAGTTACTCAGCTTTATTGAAGAATATATGACTGACTGGCTGAATGGTCTCCACAGAGTCAAACACATAGACAAAAGATTTGTGAGGAAAGGCCACGGTGGGTGTGTACAGATAGATGCTGGGGTCACAGGAGAGAAAGAAAAAGTCAACATATTGGAAGGTCACAAGGTCACAATGAGGGTTGCCTATTGACCATTCTCTCCTTGAATGTCATTCTTTCATACTTGGTGTGCTGCTAGAAGTACGTTACTGTTTAACACATACAGAGTTGGTTTCATATCAGTTATTAGGTGCACAAGTCAGAGGCAAAGCTATGCTCAAGTTTGTGGCTCCCACACAGCACACAATGGCTGCTCTGAGAGCAGACAGCGTCTGTCCCCATAAACTCTGTTTATTTTCTCCTCTAGCGGAGGGTGTAGCATAGGTCAGTTGGACTGGTGCATCGTGATGAATATTTATTGATCCAAACTGTCATGCTGACAGACATGTGGACAGGCAGACAAAGATTTCTGTTACACAGGCCTCACGTCTTTGATTCCATGGTTCTGACAGGCTGACACCTCCCTGCGTGAGTCCTGACTTCTCCAGCTGTTCCTGGGATGCTAGTGTCTGACTGGATTTCCCCAGACACCGCCCCACATGCTTGTCTGAGAGCCGTGATGCTGTCCAGGACTTTCCTATCATATGGTCTTGAGGTATTCATTTCCTGTTTGTCTTGCCAACGTGAGCATTAGCCAGTCTTGGTCACATTGCTTTCCCCTCTGCTTTCCTATCTCATCTGGACTCTCATAAGGGCTACTGGGAGTCAACCGAATTGTGTCTTTTACAAAGAGATGTTCTGGGTAATACAAAGACTCATCTTTGTAGTGAAGAAAGGAGCTCTGCTTCTGATAGGAAAAGTTGTGTGGGGCTGGGTGAGGTGGCTCACGCCTTTAATCCCAGAACTCAGAAGGCAGAGGAAGGTAGATCTCTGTGAGTTCAAGGCCAGCTTGACCTGCATAGTGAGTTTTAGTCCAGCCAGAGCTACAAATAAGACTGACTCTCTCTCAGAAAATACATAAATAGACAGATATTTATATGGTCACAAATGAGATTCTTCTCTTTTATATCCCTCATATTTTGTGTCTATGTTTTTTACCCACATCCTCCATTAGCCCTAAGTTAATTTGAAAAAAAAACCCACCTCTTTGTAGCGCCCTATCTGCCCAGTTCCCTGTGTTGACAGGTAAGGGGTTCCCAGGTCTTGTTAGCATCACCCAAACTTCCCCATCTGCCCAGCAACTGGTCATTGGAATCTGCTCTTCTCCTAGCTTCAGGTGCCAACAGGTATGAAGTTCTCAGACCATGAGCTTTCAGCCCACGCTTTCACTCAACCAATCAATTTCACGTGTGTAAGACCCAGGTAAGAAAGAAGAACATGAATATAACTAAGAAAGTCCAATAACCTAGTAATACTAAATCCCAGTAAAAATTATTTCAAAGAAACATCAGGCAAAGAATTCAAAGAAATGATAATAACTATATTCAAACAATTATATTCAAATAGCTATATTCAAATTCAAATAAGACACTAATATACTCAGAAGAAGAAAACAAAGAAAGGAATAAAATAGTAAAGCCAATACAAGATATGAAAACAGAATTCAATAAAGAGGTAAAATTAGTGAAGAACAAGCAACCTGATGAAGTAATAAATGAAAAGCTAATAAGCTGAATAAAACTACAATGGAAACTCTCTTTGATAGGATGACCCATGTGGGAAGCACATCATCAGGGCTGAAAGACAAGGTGGAGGTATTCAACGGAGGTGAATGATCAATTTATAGAGAGAAGAACCAAACATGGGGAACCGTTGAGACACCACGAAAAAAACAAACGTTAAGACTGTAGGCATAGAAGAAGGAGAAGAGTAACACACCAAATGTATGGAAATATTTTCAATAAAACAGTAAAAGAAATATTTCTGTACTTATAAAATAATGTACACCAAGGTACAAGAGATCTACAGAACTCCAAACAGACAGAGAGAAATGGTATGTGACAGATTATAGTCAAAACACTTGTCTTGGTTACTGATCTACTACTGTGAAGAGACTCCATAACCAAGGTAACTTATAAAAGAAAGCATTTAACTGAGGCTTGCTTACAGATTCAGAGGGTTAGAGTCCATGGCCAGCATGGTGGGAAGCATGGCACCAGGCAGGCAGATATGGTGCTTGAGCAGTAGCAGAGAACTCACAACTGATCTACAGATTGGAGGCAGAGAGACAGGGAGAGGCAGAGGGGAAAAGGGAGGGGAAGAGGATGAAAGAGAGACAGAAAGAGAGACAGAGAGAGACATAGAGAGTGAAAGACTAAGCATGGTGTGGGTTCTTAAAGCACCCCCTCCCACCCCGTGACGTACCTCCTTCAAGAAAGCCACACCTCCTAACTCTTTTTAAACAGTCTACCAGCTAGGAATCAAGCATTAAAATATATATGCCAATAAGGGTCCATTCTCATTCAAATCACAGAATAAAAGGTATCAAAATCTGAGAGAGAGAGAGAGAGGGAGAGAGAGAGAGAGAGAGAGACGCCAAGCCACCAAGTCACTGATAACAGCAGGCCCATCAGAATGACAGAAACACTTAAAGTCAGAAGGCCACCAAAAGATGTATTGTAGGCTGTAGAAGATGACATTGTCAATATAACTATTATATCTAACAGAGCTAATAAAAGCATCAAATGAGATTGATTTAGTGAATTCTACCAGAACGTCAAAGAATAATTAATATTAATACTACTCAAATTATTCTATAATTGATGACTACCTTAATTGTCATCATAGAACCTTCATCCAGCAATTGATGGAAGCAGATGCAGAGATCCACAGCAAAGCACTGGACTGAACTCTTGGAAAGGGAGGAACTATATTATGAGCAAAAGGCCCAAGACCATGATGGGGATATGCATAGGAACAGCTGACTCGAGCTAGTGGAGAACCAGCTTAAGACCAAATTAAACTCTCTGAATATGGGTGACAGTTGTGTGGCATTGGCAGTTTGTGAGGTCACTAGCAATGGAATCAGTATTTATCCCTAGTGCATGATCTGGCTCTTTGAAGCCCATTCCCTAAGGAGGCATACCTTGCTCAGCCTAGATACAGTGGGGAGGACCTTAGCCCTGCCTCAAGTGATGTGACAGACTTTGTTGACTTCCCATGGGAGGCCTCACTCATCTGAGTAGTAGATGGTGGGTAGGGTGGGGGAAGGTGGGAGGATTGGGAGGACAGGAAGGAAAAGAAACTGGGATTGATAGGAAAAATAAGATGGTTTAAAAAATAAAAAAGGAAGGCTCCCACACTCTTTTTATGGTGTTATATCACATTGATAACAACACCAGATAAGGAAAAAACAAAAAGAAAATTACAAATGGGTCCTCTTGATGAACATAGATGCAAAAATTTTTAATAAAATACAAACTGAATTCAAACAAAATGGTAATTCAACATGAAGTTGTTTTCATTCCAGAGACATAGGGACAGTATACATAAATAAGAAATGTTATCCATTTCATAAATAGACTTAAGGACAGGAATTACACAATCATCTTGTTCAATGTTAAAGGTGGAAAACTCTGTGACAAAATCCAATGTCCTTCACGATGAAAGTCATGGAGAGGTTAGAGACGGAGTCTAACAATAAAGCCTAAATATATCAAACCTGTAGCCAATATCACGGTAAATGAAGAAAAATTCAGAGTGGCCACTAAGATCAGGAACAAGGCAGAGGTGTCCTCTGGTCTCCTATTCAATATAGTGACGGGAATCTTGTCTACAACAATAAGACAAGAGAAATAAATAAATAAAAAGGATACAAATAGGAAAAGAAGTCAAGATATTCCTGTTTGCAAATGCTGTGATTCTTTATATAAGAGACCATATAAGAAGATTCCACCAGAAACTTCTTTGAACTGATACATAATTTTAACGAAGTGGCAGGATACAAAATTAACACACAAGTATCACTGGCTTTCCTATATACCAATGACAAGACAATATCACACCCATACATCACACATACACTCTCGTGTGTGTGCGCATACACACACCACACCTGGGAAGGACCTAAGTAAGAAACTGAAGACTTACCTGATTGTTACACCAATTTGATTCTTGCCATTTTTTTTGAAGAAGGTGGAAATCTCATTCCCTGTTAGTTACAGTAGTCAGTTTGACTTTGTAGAGAGAACTTTTAAGTAGTTAAGTAAGCGATGGCTCCTTCATTTAGACACCTCTCCCTCGACTCACACATTCCAGATTAGGAAAAGGGCTCAGGGAGAAAAAAAAGGAAGCACCTGAACTGAGAGAAATTAAACCAGCAAGATGAGGATCCATGTAGGAGCCTAGAAAGACTCAGGTCTTCTCAGAGCTGACCTACATCCTGCATCCTCCACCAAACACCTCGTGTCTAAACATGATGCTGGCCATCTAACTCCCAGTCAATGCGAGGGTGGGAATTAGAAAAAAGCCTTTCTGCAGCTGCTTCCTCGGGTTCATCATCTGATCCCTGTTTGAGACATGGATGCTTCCTTCCTTCGTTCAGTTTTTTTGTCCTACACGCTCCCACCCACTTACATGGAACGTCTACAAAGGCAAGCTTTTCAATTCACTTCTAATTACTGTTTGATGCCTTCCCATTTCCTTCCTTTTAGCAAAGCTGGAGATTGCAGTTCTAGGCTGCAGCGATGAAAATTGCAAGTCACAGGCTACTGTCTAGTGAATATTCTAGTTGAGATTCAGGTTTTCAGCAAGGTCTTCTTTGTCCTTTGAATGATTTAAATCTTTACACACGGACATTTTTCTTGGCATATAGTTCACATACTACACCAGTTACTTTAGAAAGTATACAGCTCAGTGGTTTGGGTACATTCCAAATAGTGAATTTATTTTGACTAACCCAGTATATTTTCATACAATCTGAAAGCATGTTCTCCTTCTTCCTCCTTTTCTCCCCTCCCCTTCCACCCTCTCTTCTCCCCTCCTCCCCTGATCCCAATTTTCTCAGGAGTTCTTGTCTGTTTCCTCTTCCCAGGGGGATCCAAGTATGTCTCTCATATGGTTCTTCTGGTTACCTAGCTTCTCTGGGGTAGTGAACTATAGGCTGGCTATCCTTTGCTTTACATCTAATATCCACTTGAGTGAGTACATACTATATTTGTCTTTTTGGGTCTGGGTTACCTCACTCAGGATTTTTTTTCTAGTTCCATCCATTTGCCTGCAAACTTCAAGATGTCTTTTTTTTTTTTTACCACATTTTCTTAATCCATTTTCTGTTTGAGGGGTACCTAGGTTGTTTCCATATTCTGCTTATTACAAATAATGCTGCTTTGAACACAGTAGAACAAATATCTTTGTGGTACGAGTGTGCCTCCTTTGGGTATATGCCCAAGCATGGTATTGCTGGGTCTTGAGATACTTTGATTCCCAATTTTTCTGATAAACTGCCATACTCATTTCCAAAGTGGCTGTGCAAGTTTGCACTCCCACCAGCAAACGAGGAGTGTTCCCCTTACTCCACATCCTCTTTAGAATAAGCTGTCATGGGTACTTTTAAGAACATGAAGGAATGTGATGGTTGAGATGGGGGAAGGACAGAGAGGAAGAGCAAGGAAAGAGGCACCTTGATTGAGGGAGCCATTATGGGGTGCATGAAACTTGGCACCAGGGAAAGTCCCAGGAATTCACAGAGATGACCCCAGCTAAGACCCTAACCAATAGTGGAGAGGCTGCCTGAACTGGCCTTGCTTTGTATTCAGATTGATGACTACCGTAATTGTCACCATAGAACCTTCATCTAGCAACTGATGGAAGTAGATGCAGAGATTTACAGCTAAGCACTGGGTTGAGCTTCCAGAGACCAGTTGAGGAGAGGGAGGAACAATAATATGAACAGAGGGGTCAAGACTATGATGGGAATACCCACAGAAACAGCTGACCTGAGCTAGAGGGAGTTCACTGACTCTGGACTGATACTGGGGGAGCTTGCATAGGACCAACTAGGCTCTCTGAATGTGGATGACAGTTTTGTGGCTGGGGCAGTCTATGGGGACACTGGCAGTGGGACCAGGATTTGTCCCTAGTGCTTGAACCGGCTTTTTGGAGCCCATTCTTTTTGGAGGGATACCTTTTTCAGCTTAAACATAGGGGGAAGCTCTTGGTCCTGCCTCAAATTGATGTGTCATGCTTTGTTGACTCCCCATGGGAAGCTTTACTTTCTCTGAGGAGTAGATGGGATTGGAGTGGAGGGAAGGTGGGGAGAGCAGGAGGAGGGGAGGGAGTAGGAACTGGGATAGGTATGTAAAATGAGAAAAAAAATATTTAAAAAATAAATTTAAAAAATCTGAAAGCAACCTGACCCATTAGGAGTCACCTCACATCACCTACCCACAATTCAAGGCAACCACTAATCCCTTGTCTACCACTGTGGGGTTTGCTGTTCTGAGCTTTTACAGACACAATGGTTTTTTTGTCTGGACTCTAGTTCTCATCAGGAGTATTTCAAGCATGTTTTGTTTGCCTGTCCACCTTCCTTCTTTCCCAGCAACTACATCTTAGTTATAAGCATCAATAATTCATCCCTTTGGTAGCTGGATTTTATCATTTTACTTAGCTTTCCCATCCTATTTATATAAACATTTCATTTTAAAAGTAATTTGTTTTATTATTTTTATTGTGTATGTGTGGATCTGTGTATGTGAATGTGTACATGTGAGTATGTGTCCACACCCAGCCTGTTGGATTCCCTGGAGCTGGAGTTACAGGTGGTTGTGAGTTGCTTGATGTAGGAGCTGGGGTCCTCTCGAAGAGCAGTAAGTACTTTTAACCTCTGACCCATCTCTCCAGCACCTAGATACATAATTTATTTGTCTATACATGTATGAGTTGATGAACACGGGATTGTTTACACCTTTCGGTTGTTGTGAATAAAGCTTCTATAAACATTTGTGCTTATGTTTTGTATGAGTACCTGTTTTAGATTCTCTCTTATGTATCCTTAAACCCCTAAGCTGCTTTCCAAAGAAGCTACAACATAGTTTCTTTATGTCCTTATCAATCTCTATTATCACCTGTGATTATTATTATTATTATTTTACATGTCCTAGTACATGTGAAGAGGCATCACATTGACGTCTTATTTAATTTTTATAATTGTTATGCTTAGCATACAAATCAATGTGTTTCATTGTAGACTTCTGATTTGCATATCCCTAATGATTAACAAGGTTGAAAGCTTTTGTTTTGTGCTTAGTGAATATTATATATCTTTTTTGGGAGAACTTTCGGAAATATCACCCATTCTCCTGGAGAGATTTGCTCTTTGCCACCCGCTCTCTCAAGGTTCCTTTCATGACCTCTACTCTTCCCTTTAGACTATCAGGGAAAAGTCGTGGGTGACTTTTTGCAGTTTTGGTTCTTGATCTCCTCTTTGCACTGGGGGACTACACAGCAGACCCAGGGTGGGGATGAGGATGGGGAAGGAGGTAATGTTCTTGTTTGCATAATTTCAATAAAGCTCCCCCATTGAGAGCAAGACATCCAGACTGTGGGTCCCCCGCCTGCCTTTGGGTTCAGCCTCTGAGCAATCTCCTTTTGATGTCAGCGAGAGGCTGAGAGGGAAGTGGGTGTTTCCGACTTGGATGAAGGGGAGAACTCACAGCAGTTCATGCATAGGTTATGAAGCATCTGTAGTGGGCCTGGCCCCGGGCATCCCCCACTCTCACCCACAAGCCAACCTCCATCTACTTTCTTTCTTCCTCTGTGATGCTTCCTGCCCTGGCCCTAGAAGGCTTCTACACAGCTCCTCTTAGCAGATGGCAAATAAAATCCCAAGTGTTGATGCTTTGGGACACTACCCCACCCAGGGTGAAATAAATTATAAAAGTCAAGCACAATTTTTATGCTTAGCACTCTTCTGGGTCTGGGGGCAACGACATAGGCACAGCGCTGTCTTTCCCCCCAACAGATGCTGTGAGCATTCTAGAGGATTTACTCTGCCAAGTCTGTGCTTCCCTTCAAAGACTGACTTGAGAACAGTAACTCTGAACCTGTCATTGATTGATACATTTTACATGAATGGTCCATGTACAAGACAGAGCCCCAGAAAAGAGGCAGGTGCAGCGTTGATCCATGTCTCATTGGGGTACGGAGACAGGAAGCAGTCCCACTCCCCACCCTGGCCAAAGAAGCTTGGACAGTCTCAAGATCAAGGGAGAAATATCAGTGAAGGACATGCAGCTGGCAGGCATGTTTTGTGCCGTCGCATATTATCCTGAATTTCTCAGGCAATACTTCACAGGCAGCTCTAATTCACATGCTAATTTCATTTATGTAAAGAGTAAGTAAAGTGAATCTATCAACAGGTACTAGGAAAGTATTACCATTTAAAACACAGCCTTACATCGAGCTCCCGGCACCTTTCCAATGGCTGGTTTCTTCTGAGTCAGTGCCGTTCATTCTCTCTCGCTGGTTTCAGTTTCCTACTTGATAAGCAGAGGTTTCAAATCCATCTTGATTAAAGCAGCAAGGCCCCAACCCCATCCTGCCTGCTTCCTTTGAAGTTCATGTACGCTCTGTATTCAGATCAGCTGCCAAGGGCACAGAGAAAGATGAGCTATGAGCTGTGGCAACATGAGGGCATGAGGCCAGATGCTTCAAGGCATTCAGCTTCCTTCTGAGACTAGAACCGCTGGAGGGTTTCATCTCCCTAGAAAGGTTTAGCTGTAGCTGAAGGGAAAATACAAACAAAAACAAAATAAGATCATACTTCAGGTCTCATCAATTGTATTAAACTGTATGGTCCAAGTCAGACAAGGGTCTCTTTATTACAGTGGGTAGGAGGCTTTCCAATGGCTTGCCCAGAAAAGTCCTGCCTTCCAGTAAAAAGGTCTGTTCATTACACAGAGGCTATCAAGAAAGTATAGAATAAGCTCTTGCCAAATGTTTTATGGTATTTCCCCATAGTTTTTATATCACATTTTGTCTTCTGCACTGTTACAAGACTGCTTTCTCTCCCTTAAGCCTCTTTTCATCCTTATTGTCCACCTTTGTCTTTACGTCTCTGTCTCCAGACTAAAATCATTACCTTCCTTCTTCCAGTCCTTTCCCCATTGCTTTCAAGAGAGAGTTCTGGCCACATATAAACACAGTTCAAACAAGCTGGTTCTTTGGAGAATAGTCCTTCCTCTGTTAAATATAAGAATCCACAAACTCTTCTTTCATGCTAAGTCATTCTAGGAGATACTTGATTTATTTACACAATTCAACCTTCTTTTCAGTCTCCCCAAAGCTGCAGTGATGGGCTATGTCGTGACGTATAAGACCTGTGATTGTCCAGTCCCCATTTCACTGTATTGGGAAATGGTTTACTCTCTGCCATTGCTTGAAATCAGGCACAGTCCTTGACATCCCCCGTCCCCTCCCACAGTCCCAGCATCGTGTGAGAACGGTGGAGTGTCATGTGCCACTAAAGAAGCAGCTTCAGAAATGTCAGTAGAATCAGAAACTTGGAAACTGGGAGAGACGAGAGAGTGGGGAGAGAAATCTGCCAAATGATTTTTTTCAAAAGATGCTTTTTGTGTACAGCACTTAACTTCCAGTGATTATGCAGCTCAGGTTGCAGTCTCTGCTCTCCATAACATGTATTTTTACCTTCTCCCCCAGATAGAATATCTAAGAGAGCACTTCTCCCCCTAGAAAAGAATGATTTTTATTTTCCATATGCTACATGCTAGCAAATGCTGGCATTCGACCACATTTGTGTAAACATGAAGAGAAACCTATAAATTATTGGACTTAGCCCAGTTTGAGTTTCCAGCTACGTTCTCCTAATCCTTACAGATGTTCTTACTTCGGCCTCAGAAGACATTTTGACCCATTTGTATGGCTGATTACTCATTTAAGCTGTAGACCATATTTATTGCATTGTACAGGGGGTGGAGAGCACAAGACATACTCGCAAGAGGCACTAAGGTTATTCACGTACACCAAAGAGTTCTGTGAAGCAGGGGAGGGCCCCAAATCTGAGCCCTGAGCCCAAAGGCTAACTGACCCTCAGTCCCCAGGGCAACCCAGGGTGGTGGGAGATGACTGTGAGGAGCCTGGGCCCTGCCTTAGAGTATGGTGATTGACAGGAACACAGAGCTAGAGTAATCGGCGGTCTCACTTATGCCAGTCTGACCTTTATCCAAAAGACCTGGTCCTCGTGGAAACTGGGGTGAAAGGGAAGCCCGATGGCCCTTAATAATACCTCTTATAGGAAACTTGACAATAAACCCTAAAGCAAACATTGCTATTCTCCTTTTCCCAGAGATGGATCCTCATGGTGGGTTTCCTCCTTCAGCTCAGGCTGAAGGCAGATGCAGGAGACTCAGGGCCTGGTGGCTACACCCATGTCATCCTGCAGGGGGCACCCTAAGGCAGATGCTGCCTCCCAGAACTGTTCTGCCCCAGTGCTCACATTGGCTTTCCCACGGTGAGTTATTGTTTTAAATTAATATGTCCCCCTCCCAGCCCCCTGCTTTTAAGTTAAGCCTCTCAGTCACCAAGACAGACAGATAAGCTTCCACGGAGAGGTGAGAGGCAGAGGCGGCAGTCGGCGGCAGACACACACTGATGTAGAAGGCACACATCTGGACACCTGTTACCTTTCTACAAGAGTTCTTTACCTCGAGGACCATAACAAACAGAAAACACTTCTACTCTCCCTTCTATCTTTGGTCTTCTCCTTACAACATGGCCATGCCTCATATTTATGTTGGTTCTCATGAGATCAGCCCTCGTGAAACTCTAGAACTTTCCTGGCCGCCGTCCACACTCAGACAATGCTGAGTAGAAGCTCCAGCCTTGCTCTGATTTATTCAGCAGACGTCGACTTATTATCAGCATTTCCTCAGAGATGGAGGGAGGGGCAGATGATAAAGTTAGTTTCCATTTCGCATCAGTTTATCCCCAGCGTTGGAATTGGGATTTCTGACGTTCTCTGTGTGAGTGTAAACCACGAGGCTGCACAGAACGTGGTCTCCAAACTGGAAGGATGATATTCTAGGTTTCACTTCCTCTGCTGTGATAAAATAGCCTGATGAAAGAGCAAGGAGTGGGGAGCACGTGAGCAGGGTGAAGGAAGGGAGGGGGGAAAAAGGAAATGATGTAATCTATTATGATTAAAAATAAAAATTATTTGAAAAGGCAACACAGGGGAGGAAAGCATTTACTTTGATTGACAAGTCCTGGCCAGTGTCTGTAGTTGCAGGGACGTCATGCAGCTTCCACCGGCTGATCACACAGCACTTACAGTCAAGAGCACAGAGAAGCGAGCGCATCTCTGCCACCTTTTCTTCCTCAGCTAGCTTCCTTCCCTCTTATACGTTCTAGGTCCCCAGCCTACAGAATGTTTCTACCCACAGTGGGCTGGGCCAGTTAATGATCAAGTCAGTCCCCACATACACATAAGATGGCTTGATCTAGATCACCTGTGACCCGAGACTCTCTTCCCAGGTGATTCTAGGTTGGTACATTAACATCTGAAACTAGCCATCATAGATGGAGACCAAAATACGAAAGCATATGGAGGTTTCTGGCAACTTGATGGAAAAACCAACCTGGTCTTTACTCTGACCGCTTCAGGGCAGGAAGAGGCCATAATTTCAGTTCGAGGATTTATTTTCACTGTTTCCAGAAATAAGGCAGAGAAAAGTCAGGGGTGTCTGGGATCCCACAGGTGTGTGGTGGTCTTGCTAGAACAAGGCACAGGCCATCAGCTCTGGGTCAGAGGCATGAGGGCCGTGACGTGGGAACTATGTGCTTTTCTTTAGCATGGAGGTTGTAGAGGGCTTTCCTACCAAGCCACAAGATGATTGAAGGACCGGGGACAGGGAAGGTGCTCCAGATGTGGAAGTCAGAATTCTGGGGTGAGGAAAGGAGACTTCTTATTGCTGGTGATGGTTTGGAATGGAAACATGAAAGAAGGGAGAAGAGAGACCGAAGCTCGGATTTGTGCTGATCAGACCATAGGCATGTGATTAGACGTCAGAGCCCTGTGGACTCTGGGGAGGTGGAACCCTCGCTGCAGGTCTGACCAGCATCGCTGCTGCTGCCTCCTGCCTCTGTCAGTGGCAGTGGGAAAAAAAGGCAGAATTACTAAGAATAGCCATGAACTCTGGGGCTTGCTCTTTTAAAGGAATCAATGGAATTAGAAATGAGATATTAACTTTAATCGGTCACAGATGTTTGGGCTCTTAGCTTCTAGGAAAAGAATTTCTGACTGGCTCTTCACCCAGTAGAGAAACTCAATGACACAGAAGGATCAACACCTATGGACAAACTCAGCCACACCATATGGAGGAGGATCTACACCCGTGGACAAACTCAACTGCAAACCATGGAAGAGGATCTTCACCTGTGGACAAACTCAACTACACAGAAGGATCTACACCTATGGACAAACTCAACCACACCATATGGAGGAGGATCTATACCTGTGGAAAAACTCAACTACTCAGAAAAATCTACACCCGTGGACAAACCCAACCACACAGAAGGATCTACACCCATGGACAAACTCAACTACACAATATGGAGGAGGATCTACACCCACAGGGGGAGCAGGGATACCCTTCTGCCCCCTGGAGGGTACAGGACCAAAGTCTCTCTTGATGAACCCTCAGCGACCTAGTCTTATCTGAGTTGCTAGACCTCTGGCTAAGCACCCCTGTTGACTTTTTGTTGTGTGGGGAGGGTTTCAGTGCCCAGGCAGGTGGAGACTGAGTTGTGACTTGGAGGTCCAAGCAAAGGTTGGAGGAAAGGCCAGCCCATCTTTCTTAGGTGCTCGTTTTTAGAGAATGAAATATTCAGGAAGTTAGGCACATGTGAGAGGATGATTTGGTTTTGTTATACTCTATATTTATAAAAACTTAAGCCTATCAATTAAATGAGACAATAGGCCAATGCTCCCATGAGCCCTTCACAGATATTCACTATTAGCTAAGATGTATTAATTAAACATGTTCTTTAATGGCCAGTCAGGTTCTTTTGTCACCTATATCAAAGTCCCTTTCAGACACCTGCCCTTGGGCCTCAGGAAGGTGATGC
This sequence comes from Microtus pennsylvanicus, assembly GCF_037038515.1. Classification (NCBI taxonomy): domain Eukaryota; kingdom Metazoa; phylum Chordata; class Mammalia; order Rodentia; family Cricetidae; genus Microtus; species Microtus pennsylvanicus. The sequence goes on from NC_134585.1 coordinate 115,435,479, forward strand.
TGATGCTGGACCTTGGGCAGTGCTCCTGATAGCACTGGATGTTGATTCCTCCAGAGCATCTTTTGACAGCCTCACATCAGACCATGTGTACATTTAATTTGTCCCTTAGTTCTCTAGGTTGCCAGTTCCATAGGCTCCAACGATCCCTGATAACCATGACCTTACCTTTAAGGCCTTCTTTACAGCTGTAGGAAAATAAAGAAGGACAACCCACCCCCTTTCCTTTCTGAAAAAAAAAAAAGTTCTCAGCTACTATTTGTGACCTGCAGTGAAAATAAATTTTTATGTTAGTTTCTCACCAGCACTTTTATTTGTCAGTATAATTTATGATTCACATTGAAATCAGTTTTATAGCCCTGGGATTGCAGGCAGCTAGCAGTGTCCTCTATGAATTATTTGTGTGTAGGTAATGAGTGTGAATATATGCGCACACACAAAACACTAGAGAACCTTTTAAGAGTCAGTGATTCAGTATCCCAAAGAGAGCAAGGGGCAAAGCTAAATTACTGGTGAGACTTCTAACTCCAAGTTGATCTATGATCTATCTTTCACGGTCTGTACGTATCAGTTAAAACACAGGGTGTTAAGTAAACAACATTAGAGAAGGAAAGGAGGGCAAAGATTGGTTTCTGGGGAGCAAGCAGTAGATTGGGGGAGCTCTGAATTCTAATAGTTTAACCAAGCAGAAATGTCACAGTCACATAAGAGGCTCCAGTCCCCATCTCTCCACACCTCTCCAGACCACAGACTGTCCCTCTGACCCGATTGCACTTCGCACAGCGTACACAGACTTGGATGAGCACAGCTGCTCTGCTCAGTTTTTGTGATTGCTCATGAGAACGCTGGTCCCCGGGTGTGATGACGGTGCCACTCACAAGCCAAGGCTCAAAGAGGTCCAGGACTGACCTTAGCATGAAGATAACATGTTGTTCATCATGTGACTTCTGCTGCTCATATCCACCACACTCACTAACCTCAGGAAGTGCACCCTGTAGGTTGCAAGGGGAAGAAAAACTCCAGTGTTGGGTCCCTTGCCGCCCTGACTGTATACTGGAGACCTTGGGGGCATTTCGTAGTCCTGTAAGCAGAGCCTTCCAGGGTTAACAGATGAGACTTCTGCGGCCATGCTAGCCCTTCCATTGTTCGTTCATTCACAGATGCTGCTCCTTCACAGAGCGGCTTATGGACCATTCCTCTTTAGGAAACAGGCTTCCCTTCTCCCGCAGCCCCTTTATGCTTCACGTTCTTAATCTTGTTATATGAGTAATAACCAACACTGAGAGTATGTGGGAGCCTGAAAGTTGAAGACATTTCATTTATTGAGGCTCTAACAGAAGGCCTTAGAGTTATGGGTCTTGCAGAAATGCAGGATAAATATGATATTTTGGGCACACGCTTTTTCAATTATGGGCAGCTCAAACCCAGTATTGCTCCTCATCCATCTCAATCTACAGGCCGGTGGGGAGGCTGCCCCTAAACATCTTTGCACACTTAATCTCAAACCTTATTCATGCGGCTTCTAAATTTTAAAAAAATTCATCAAATCTCAGCCTTGCAAAGTGCACAGTCTGATTTATATGGGTCTTGGCAAACAGGCACACCGAATCAAAACCTTCGTAGTTGGACACGACAGTGTTGGGGGAGTTGACGGCTGGAGAATGACATCAGGGCACCTGCTTTGACGGGCAGCAGCGGGCCCTGGGACTCAGTGAAAGGACCCAGAGCTTGGTGCTTTGCTGATGGGTGCTGAGGGTGGTGTGGAGACGACCGCCGTGTTCCTCTAACCTTGGGTTAATTTCTTAAGCCCAATTCCCAGAAAGTCCACTCTCAGATGAAATGGTACCAACTCTGCTAAGCCCAGAGGTGTTGAGAGTGGAAACACTGTAGAGCCGGTTTTAGGGCTCGAAGGTTAAGGGATGTATAGGGGTGGGGTGCGGAAGGGTCGAGGTCAATCCTATCTTAGGAGATAGAGTGAAAGATGCTCAATCACCTGATGTCCATAGCACAGGAACCAGTTAATTCAGACTTGATGGCTAGCTAAGAAGGCCCCGCATAGTGAGTTGGGGAGACAACAGTGTTTTATAGGAACGTGAAGCCAGGCTTGGCACAGGCTCTGGATTCTGAGTTACTCCTATTCTGCCATAAGCATTTCCCTATAGCAGACTAACCATGGACTTGACCTTAACCTCAATCAACTTAACCTTGTCCTCTGAGAAGTCCTCTGCTGGCAAGGGATCTACCTTACTTGATCATGAGGGAGATTGCCTAGAAAGCTAACGCCCTTTGGCTGGCTAAGTGGTCTGGGGCTTCGGGAAGAGCGCCAGCTCAAGATTGGAGCATTCCGAAGGAAACACTCAGAAACTCATTCACACACAATGGGACTGATGGGGGATGGTCTCTGTCTCCACTGTGTGAAATTGGCCAATGATGATTTTTTTTTTAAAAAAATGTTATTGTAGCTTTCAATGGTTTGAGCCAGTAAAGGGCACGGCAGTAAATCCACAGGTGGGATTGTAAACTGATCCAGTCTCCAGGAAAAGTAATGGGCAGAGTCCATCAAAGTGAAAAATTTACATGTTTTGGTCCCCGTCTTCTAATTTCAGGAGTCTCGTGCCTAGGAAGATGGCTTTCAAGGTTAGATCTAGACCCATGAGCTCAGCGTCATCTGGGAGCATGTTAAAAATACACAGTCCCAACCCCACGGCAAGAGCACCTCCACAAGGATGCATATTATCTTCTTCAGATACAGCGTGAAACAGGAAACTGGATATTCACAAAGGGAAAAGTGTTGCGATGGAAAGGTCATTCGTACACATGGCTTAGTCAAAAGAAGGCAATTTGCTGAAATACATGTATCTATCATATTACAAGCCACAAAAAATGTGCGCCCACATTTTCATCTTCCAAGCAGTAAATTCTTTGATTAGCCTTTAATCATCTATTAGCTTCTATTGCCTGTAAGATCAAGTCTGAACTTAATAATAAAGACCCCAAGCGATGTGCTTCACAAAGACCTGTCAAAATACTTAGCTAGAATTAATGCTTAGACTTGTCTCTGTTTAGTAGTTAAGAAAATTAAGAAACATGGTAGGTGAGCTGCTGTCTGTCCTTGGTCACATGGGGCAGTGTTTGACCTGTTGTAACCACTTCATCATGTTCCAGCTCAGGTGTTTGTTCCGCTCTTCCAGGCTCATTGCCTAGTTGTTCCTCCCAGCACCCTGGAAGACATGCCATTGCTTTAGCTCAAGGCATTTTCCCTTCTTATGCTGCTCTGGATTGCATCTTCCTTCCTTCTTGATGTCTTTGCTTTTTTTTTTCAATCTCTAAATATTAAGAGTCATCAAAAGATTCCTCCCCTTGTAGACCAACTTTTCCCAAGATTTGGAACCTCCTTCCTTGTATTCCTCTGCAGCACTGAAGGAACGTCTACACCTTTGTATCGTTCATTCTGTGCTACACAATAAAAGGAAAGCTGGAGATCAGACTCAGGTTTTTATAATACAGGGAGATGATTCCAGATTATTGAATGGGTTCGGTGAGATGACATGGGCCCAGAAGATCAGCAGAGGAGGTGCAATACAAGAGATCAAAGGCGAGGCAGAAAGCCTGAGATTCTACCCCAGCTAGTCAAAAAGTATTTTGATTAATTCTTTGAAAATTTATTTTTTATTTTAGAACTTTTGTTTTAAAAATACTTGAAAATCAACACAATTTGAGAATTTCATGCCTTGTACTTTGAACATTTTTATCTCTCTTTCCTATTTCATGTCAAATCCACCCCCCATTCCATACCCACCCAAATTTATGTCCTTATTCTTTTAACCCATCAAGCACAGTCGGTACTGCCTATGTACTCTCAGGCATGTGACCATCCACTGGAACATGTTAGATTCTACCAGTGGCCATGCCATTAAAGAAAACTAATGCTCACTCTCCCTGCAGCTATCAGTTACCAGTAGTTTAGGAGGTAAGACTTTGTGGCCACATTCCCCTCCATGCTGGAATTTTGTCTGGCTAGACCTTGCTCAAGTCTCATGCATTCTGTCTCAACTGCTGTGGATTCATATGTGTAGCTGTCTTGTTGCTTCTAGAAGGCACCCCGTAGTCATACAGCTTCTCTGGCTCTTACAGTCTTCCTGCCTGCTCTGCCACAATGATCTCTGAGCCTTGGAACACTGTGTGGATATGACAAAAATGTCCCATGTAGAGATGAGAACACTACAGTCAATTATTTTTTTTAAGTTCTTGGCCCCATTAAGTGTGCTAGGTAAGGGTTACATTCTGTGGAGGAGGATACATTCAATGAAATGTATGCCGAAAACTGTTGGTGAATCCCATGACATCTGTACCACCATTGCACAAGTAGGCCTATCTTGCTAGGCAGGCCATTATTGCAACTGGCAGGATATGATGGTTGGTTTTAATGGTGACTTGCTGCATATTAGAATCAGCAGAGTAGGGAGCGTCCCCTAAAGAGTTGTTCTGATTGCCTTGTTGATTCAGGAAGGCCCGCCCCAGTTGTGGGCAGCACCTGTCGGCATGAGCCCAGATAATAAAGACTGTAGCAGAAGGAACTTTATCTCACCTTTTGCTTCCTTGGTCTTCCCTCTTGCTTCTGAGTTAATTTTCTCTGTTTTTGCTGCTGCGGAGGCTGCTGCTACTACTACTGCTGCTGCTGCCTCCTCCCACGGTAGTCAAAGCAGCATTTCCAGGCTTTCATGATGGAATAGGGACCAGTGGCCTCCAGGATGTTTCTGCATTCTTGACACCAGAGTGGGTCTAATGAGGCAGCTGCCTTGTGGAAAGAGTAACTGCTGGTTATCATCCAGATGGTCATCCTGGGACCACTCTGGCTGTTGAGGAATTCAGCTTCAAGGTCAGAGCAACTACTAGAATCTCAGGCACAATTAGGTTGAAGTTACTATTTTAAAGTTCAATCAATAAATTCATATATATATATATATATATATATATATATATATATATATATATACATATACATCCCCTTGGTTTTATTCCTCTAGAGAACTCTAGATAAGATTGATGATAATTTTTCTCCTCTAGTTGGATGCATAGCACCATCTTCCAGCACTATGAAGCTAAACAGTGAGGGAAACTTTGCAGGTCAATACCAGCTTGATTTCTTCATCTTCTATGACTCGGGTATGTTGTGTCTTCAAGAATAACGTAGAACCATCAAGTCCTCGATGTTACACAAGAGAAATGACAATAGCCTGCTGTTGGCATTTGGGAATTTACAGGAACTCACCAGCCATCAGTTCCAACAGAGACAACCCATTCCCAACAGTGACCTTTTCCTTTGCTGTCAGAGTAATCCCACTCATGCTCTTTATGTATGCATCTGTCTGTGTTTCCACTCACTTCTTCAGTAGTTTCTCATGAGGTCTTTAGGTCTTTAGTGTTGTCATCTCTTCCTGCATGACCTCATCTGCCCTTCCCTTTCATACTCCACCCCATTTAGTCCTTCTTAATCCAGTGTGTAAATACACCACATTTTCATTATCTGTCATCCACTGATGGGCATCTGGTTTTGAAGATGATAAAAAAAACCCAATATATCTCACAGCATAAACCTCAACAAGCTGGGAATCTCCTCAGCTAATATAAAAGAGACAGGTTTTCATCTTTCAATTGAAAAAGACCAAATTCTTGCAAAAAAAAAAAAACTGTGATAAACAGGGAAATGGTCTCTCCTAGAATCTCCAAAAAGCAATGGAGCCCTAATGATACATTGATTTTATTCTACTGGGATGCGTACCATACCTATACTGGCAAGAAATGTAAGATAAGAAGTACATGCTCGTTTTTACTATCAGATCTGTGATCCTTTCCTATTCTAGTGTATTAGCTTGCTATATCTTCCAGAACAAAATTTCACAAACTGGGTGACTTAACCAGACATCTATTGTCTTGGCCTCTGTCCAAAATCAATGCCTTAGGAGGATTTATTCATCCAGAGAACTTGAAAAAGAAATGTTAGAATTGGTGACTCTAGTTGTCCCCTGATATAACTACTGATTTGGGTGAGGATTGTCAGCAGATACTAACATCCAAGTGTAGTTGTCTTTTTGCTCTTTGGCCCCTTTGGTCTATGGGGGCCTGCCACCCAGCTCCCAAATAAGCACACAGAGGCTTATTCTTACTTGTAAATGCCCTGACCTTAGCTTAGCTTGTTTCTAGTCAGCTTTTTAAACTTAAATTATCCTGTCTATCTTTTGCCTCTGGGCCGTTATCTTTCTCCATTCTCTGTATCTTTCTTTACTTCTTACTCCATGGCTTGCAGTATACCTGGGTGGCTGGCCCCTGATGTCCTCCATGTCCTTTTTTTCTTGCCCTCCCTTTTCTTGCTCCTCAATCTCCTTTTCCAGGTTTCTCCTCCTATTTATACTCTTTGTCTGCCAGCCCCACCTATTCTTTCTCCTGCCTAGCAATTGGCCATTCAGCTCTTTATTAGACCAATCAGGTGTTTTAGACAGGCAAAGTAACACAGCTTCACAGAGTTAAACAAATGCTACATAAAAGCATGCAGCATATCTTTGCATCATTAAACAGATGTTCCATAAGATAAACAAATATAGAACATCTTAAAATAGTATTTTACAACATCCAAGTGTGAAAGGTTTTGGTAGTAAAATATCCATGCTGCGTGGTGAATCTATTATCTACAAATAATTTAGCAATTGCAAAGGGAAATGCGCACCTTTTCAATGAAGACATTTAGGGGTTAGTGCTTTAAGTTCTAAGTGTCGCTTAGAGAGAGCAATCTGAAATCATATGGCGTCTTTGATGATCCATATCTGACAGGAGAGATACTCACAGAATACTTTTGTTGGAAAATGTTGAACTTACCTACGAGGATAAACCATGAAAGTGTAAACGTGGCACTTTTGACAGACAGTTGTCTTGGACTCTGCAAGACAGAAGAATCGTGTTTTCCAGAAGCTGAGGGGCATGCCAGCAAATGGGGGAGAAATTGGTAGAAGTTAGCCAGGAGGCACAAGCCTGTGGGTTATGGTGTAACATGCTGACCACAGTTAATGGTGATAATGATATATTTAAAAATCATTGTAAGAATACAAATCATCTGATGGTACAAATTACCAAATTATCTTAAAGACGGTAAAATATTTGGGGAGATAGATACATTAGTTGATATAGTTGTTTCACAAAATGTATATATATATATATGACAAATATATGATAAGATAGGACATTGTGCCCATGATATGCACAATTATTTGTCAGTTAAAAATAAAAATTATAAAAAGAAACTAAAAATATTAAATACAATTTAAAATATCATTAAAAGACTTTTTGGGGGCAGACAGAAAATTTTAGTGTGAAATGTATATTAGATGGTATTAGGAAATACATAGCTATTTTCTTCCTAAGTCCATAATGAAGTGGTTGGTTGAAGAATGTCCTTAATCTTAGTACGTGCACACTGACTTGGTTCAGTTCCATGATATCTGCAAGATGTTTAAAACAGTTCAGAAAAAATATAATAGGCTAGATAGAGTTCCCTTCCATCAGTTCCTGCGAGCAGATAAATAAATATTCAGGAAACTTACATACCATCCATTAAACCATTGCTATGTTGATGTATTCGTGGGGAAAGTTTCTCTAACCAGAAATTAGCAAATACCACAAACAAGGGCTACTTGGCCCATGTTATTAGCCTGGAACTCTGGATGGAACCAAATACTAATTGGTGGAACATTTCAAATATTCAGCATGCTACCCTGTCAATCTTTGTAAAAACTTGAAAATCCTATAAATCAAAAGGTAGGGAAACAGAGGGAGAAAGCCCTTCTTTCCTGGGAATTCTGCATACCACAGATAGAATGATTGGATTGACAAACTATGAGCAGAAGTTGCCCTGAGATTTCCCAGGTGATGGTGTTGTGTTAATGGGTCCAGAGATCAGGCTGGACTCTCTACAGAGAGGTTTGCCTTGAGTTCACAAGGACACCTCATGTGTTCTTTCCTTTAGAACCCTGGAGCCTGCAGCAGTGTGGGTAGGTGGATTGCTTGGGTTTGTGCAGGATCTCCTGAGAAGCTTCCTTTGGATGAATGGCCTGCAGTAAGGGTAAATGGGCCCGTGGCAGTTGCTGTAGACCTTCATTTTCCATCTTTCTTCCTTTCCATCCGTCTCTCCTGTTCCTCCACTCCCAACACCCTCTTCTTGCTTTTCTGTACTCTAAATTCCATTAAGGAATTCCCTCCTCGCACCCCTGCCTAGCTCTGCCTATCCACTCTATCCTAGTGTGATCTCTGGACCTAACTTCTCCTTATTAGTCTTTCTCATGTAACCTGCTCCACTCCTTAGCACACTCATCATGGGACTGATTCCTGGATTGCATCCCGTTACATACTCTCCCAGGACCGAGTTCGGAAGGTTATTTTTTAATGGTCTACAAGCTACTAGATGGCAAAAACTGGATTCAATACATTTATGGTATCTAAAGCCACACTTTTCTCTCAAGTAGGGGTGAACATAAGATACCTATTGAATTTAGCTGAAGCTCTTTGTCCTTATTCTAGTCCCTCTCTCGATTCCCATATCTGTCCCAGGCCAGCTAATGTTCTCTTGAGTTTATTTCCCTCGCTGGCTTCCTCATCTCCTTAGCCGGAGACTGAAGGTCTGCCTGACCATGACTCTGAATCCGCTCAAGGGCTTCTCCTTGCCCAGGCATCTTTTGGGTACCCAGCTCATGGCAAAAAGGAGGATTGCCTGAAGGAACCATAGACGCCTTCGCACACCGTCCGCATTCAGGCTCCGCAGCCCCACCCTCCGCGGGCCTCACAAAGGCAGCGGTGTCAGCCGACACGGGTCTCTCACATCTGCGTCACACATTTTTTCCCTCTCCCATCACCACCCCCACCACCACACACAACTCCTTGAATTCTCCAGACTGATTCTTGTGGCAAAACCTCACACATTTTCCCAATCTATATGCAAACCAGGTAGGATTGACAGCTGAAGAAAGCGGCACATGGCCTGGGCTTAAAGCTTATCTGTTCTCCCTCTGAGGGAAAAAAATCTCTGAGCTACGGTGACAGTGCCTCGAAGCCATGGCCCCTGTCCTGGACTGCCCCAGCCCAGGCAAGCGTCTGACCTCTGCTAATGTGCGGGACCTTTAGCCGCAGAGAGTGGGGGAAGGGGCGACCAGAGACCACTGCATGCCAGTCATTTGTGTTCTCTGAAGGGCTCCAAGTGTTATTAGAAACCTTGCCTGCCAAATGCGGGGCAAATGTAACCAATTTATTAATGTTAAAAAAAAAAACAATGTGTGAAATTGGACCAAGAGGAGAGGGGCCAGCTGTCCCCTTCTTCCCACTTGCTGCTCTTTACGGGACGAAGGGTGGAGGTACAAAGGATTCTGTCTTCTGTAGGAGGACCTTGCTGTCCTAATCACATGTGATAGTGACAACAAATCTCCCGAGCCAGGGCTTCAAAGAGTAGGGAGATAATTGCATCCATCATCCCCAGCCTGAGGCTGTGAAGCCCTGGTGAAGGAGGCGAGGAAGCTGTTCTTCCTGTCGGCTCCATCTATTCCCATACACTCACTGTCGGGACCAGGTGATCATGGATCCGGTTGTCTCGATGGAGAGCGCCGTCACAGCTTTTTCCTGTAAATCATTTCAGTGTTGGTGTTTATGGCTATTTTCGTTCCAGCAAAGGAAACGGGGACTTCAGGCTCTTACGTCTGCTTCCATGTGCCTCCCCATCATCATAGATTGACCCTCTAGCAGGTAAACAAGTTGGAAGGGCATTAATGGCTACCACTCATTAAAAGATTATCACATATATCTTTATACATGTTTTTTTATCTAACCCATACACTAATACTGGTGTAAGGAATATGCTGCTAGTCTTCACTTGGGTTAAAGTAATTCAACTCAGAAAGCTACCAATCTGCCCAAGGCTTTTGGACTAAGAGCACAGGATTCAAACTCGTACCTGTTTATCCACATTCAACATCCAGGTATAAAGAATGAAACTCCACTTTTTCTTTGAGGCATGGTCTCTCTCTATAGCCTCGGCTAGCCTGGAACTTTGTACACAGACCAGATTGGTTTCTAGTTCACAGACATCAACCTATCTCTGGCTCCTGGCTGGTGGAATTAAAGATGTGTACAGTTTTTTTGTGAGTATGCTATTTTTAAAATTTATTCTGTGTGTCATTCACGTCAGGCCTTCCAATCCCACCCATCTCCTGCCCCACCTCAAAATAAAACAAAATGAAATTTAAGAGGAAAAGAAAAAGAAATCTCCTCATGGAAGCTGCAGTATGACATGGCGAGCCACTTAGCAAACCTCTTTATCCATATATTTTTACATGCAGGCGTTTACAGATAAGAACCCTTGGTCTGGTTCAAGGCCCCTGGTCTCTGTTGTGCCATCAATGCTGGACCCTCACTGGGACTCTTCCTGGACATCCCATTGCTGCTCTGTGTCTTGATTTTTATGAAGCCTTTGCAGCTATTTTTCTTGTTAATGTTTTATTGGAAAGCATATATTTCAGATTAATGATTCTCCAAGAGATGGCTTATAACAATAACTAAGACCACATTATAGCTCTTTGGTAGTCAGAGTGAGAAATATGCCCCCATAGGCTTATGAATTGTTCCTAGTTGGTGGTACTATTGGAGGAGGTTTAGGAGGTACAGCCTTGCAACCGGAAGTGTGTCAGTGTGGGTGAGCTTTAAGATTCCATAGCTTTGCCCCACGTCTGGTTGTTTCCTCTGCTCCATGCCTGCTATTACAGATGTGCTCTTTCAACTTCCTGCTCTGCTACCATGACTGCCCTTTGATCTGTGCCCCTGCTATGATTGGCTCTTAGCCTTCTTCTTTGCCCCTCAGAGCTGCTTTTGGTCGTGCTATTTCATTGCCGCTAAAGAAAGGTAAACAAATACACGAGTCCATAAAATGATTTGTATTTATTTTACTTTATTTTTATTTCTAAAAAGTGACACAGGTTTGCTACCCCTGCAATACTATAGTAGTGTAAGACCCTTGAGGACTTGGAAATTGAGACGTCATTCGAAAATTTAGTGTGAGTCCACTTTAAAGTTGAGCTGGCAATCTTCCCGAGGAAACATGGATGAAATGTAAAGACGTTCAATTTATCTATAAGAAATAAAATGACAGAAAGCACTCTGTTCTAAGACTGGGGAGATGTTTCAGCAGGTAGAGGCAGCTGCTACTGAGCCTGAAGACCTGAGTTCAATTTCCAGGACCCACGTGGCAGAAGGAGAAAATTGACTGCCAAATGTTCTTTCCCAAACTCCACCATGTGCCATGATACTCTCAACCCTCCCCCCCCCCACACACACACACAAGATGTGATAGAAATAGAAAATTGTTCTGTTCTATATGGAGAAAGAATATAAATGAGTTTGGCTATCAAAGATAAAGAGGAAAAATAGAAGAATATCAATCTGAATTTGTTTAGACACAAAGGAGCCATTTCTAGACAACTGAACGCATTGATTTTTTTTTCTGGATGAAAGATTCTTTTTTCACACACCAGAACTTGCTACGCTCAGTCTTTCCTGATTTGTTGTATCTTTTAAATTAAAGACATTGTCACCTACTTTCACATGGAAAAGTCTAGCTTCCTAGTTTTTCTTGAAAAAGTGGGAAGACGTGGCTCAGCCAGACTTGCCACAAGGGACTAAACAGTAAAACAACGGCTGTTCTTCAGCAGGACATGTGTTGTCCCCATTGCTACCATCTGAATCGTCCCCCACTCTCTGACCTCCTCTCACCATTGCTGTTACACTCTTCTGGGCCTTTCGGCTTCTAGTGTGTGACCCCCCTAATAGTAGCCTTCAGCTACTTGAGCTCAAATTAGCTTAAGAAAACCCTGAAGCCGCCTTGCTCTGATTCCATGCTCAGCATGCAGCCTCCTGAGAATCTGGCTTGCCATGTCTATAAAGAAACGTGTCTATATGGGAAGAATGCATTGATCTTCTTCCATGAGCATTTGTGGTCTGTAAGGTGAAGTTCACAGAGGACGTGGGCAAGGCTTGGGGGTTGACAGGTCTGGTCCCAATTCTGACACTTGATAGATGTAAGATCAGCATTAGACTTCGCAGCACCCTGCCAGGCTCAATATAATACCTTGGGTCATTTTGTGAAACACACTAAATATTCAAATTGCAAAAATATCTTATATTCAGAATCGACACCTTTATGACCCATGAGTTACTGGGTTTGTAAACTCACCTGACTCAGCAACCAATGAGGTTCTCCAGAAGCAACAGACAACACAGAAGAAGGAAAAACACTCTCTTAGTGTAAGACCCTCGAGGACTTGGGAATTGAGATGTCATCAGAAAATTCAGTGTGAGTGCACTTTAAAGTTGAGCTGGCAATCTTCCCGAGGAAACATGGATGAAATGTAAACACATTCAATTTATCTAGAAGAAATAAAATGACAGTAAACACTCTGTTCTCTAATGGTTATCTGTTGCAAAGATAAGGAATGTGAAGTGGTGGGTGGAACACGGACTCGGACTATATAAGGATTTCTTAGCCGTGTGATTTTAAGAAAGTCATTAGCTGCTCTGAGTCCCCAGGTCACATGCACACACATCCCTCCTCAAGCACTTGAGAAAACACTGGGACGATCAAAGGTAGGGAAGACATTATGTAAATTTTAAGACGTATGAAATTGTTAGTATTAACTTTTTAGAATCCCTTTGTGGTGTGTGTGTGTGTGTGTGTGCTTGTTTATCTATATGTGCACTGTGTGTCTGTGGAGGCCAGAAGACCGGGTCAGACTCCCTGGAGCTGGAGTTAAAGGTAATTTCTGATACAGGGGCTGGGAACTGAAACTACAATAGTGTTAAGGCTCTGAGCCACTGAACCGTCTTTCTCTAATTCCTTTTAGAAGCAAAAATAGTAGTGGTAGAGGAAGGAGCCAAGAAACTTACACGCTGGTTTCTAATCTGCCAAAGTAGCATTCACAACTAAGAGATGCATGCTATTATCAAAGTCTGCTGTAGATCAAATCAGACGATAATTTGTAAAGTAAATACCATCCAGTGATGATGAAGGCGAAAGGGAAGAGTCTCACAAACATTTCGGGTGAGAGAACACACCGGAACAAGAACAGAATCTGGCAAGACCCTATCAAAAATTTAAAAACATACCCATTAATTCAGCGATTTCCTTCTAGGGATTTATATTATAAAACTACTTCCATGAGTGAGCAAGTATCCTAACCAAGAACACTCACAGCAGCATCATATACAATATAAAGTTAATGGGGAGTTTGGTCATTAACACCATTTCGTGTTCTTTATATGACTATTATGAGTTATTCAAAGGAAGATAACATTAATATACCATATATAAGAACTGGAGTGGAACATGGTGTAATTACAAGTTGTGTGTGTATTTGTGTGTGTGTGTGTGTGTATGTATATGGAGGTGTGACTGTGTGAGTATAATGTGAGAGTGTATTGAAGCTAACCTTGATGTCCATATGTATTGAGAAAAATTCTAAAGCTATACAGGCCTAATTCTTAACATCTGTCTCCACTGGAAGCTGGAAATGTACTGTAAGGAAGGTACTCTTAGGTGTTACTTTATATACTTTGAAGTTACTAGAATAATTTACAATGCTCAGCTGGTACACTCATAATTTCAAAAGTGCAATGAAATGTCTAAACACAAGGAAGTAATAAATGTTTATGTTTAAGTTGATGAAAATGCCGGTTACCTAGATTTGATTAATATACAGTGTAAGCCAATATCAAGTTAACATCCCATGACCTAACCAAGTATGTATAACCATGTGCCTGTTTTAATATGTATTGATTATAAAATGTAAATAGAAATTAAAAACAAAAAGTTAACCCAGTATTTCTTTATTTAAACATTACATTTAAAAACTTATGTGTATAGGAGTTTTGTCTGCATGTATATAAGTCTGTGCCTCATGTACATGCCTGGTGCCCATGGAGACTAGAAGAGAGCATTGGAGCCCCTGGAACTGGAATTACAGATGGTTGTGAGTCCCAATGTGGGTGCTGGGAATCAAACCCAGGTCCTCTGGAAGGGCTATCAGTGCTCTTAACCACTGAGCCACTTTTTTATTTATTTATTCACACTTAATTTATAATCAGAATTAAGTAATATTCATTATTATTATTATTATTATTATTATTATTATTATGCATGTGACTGAGGGCATGATGGCATCATACCACGTGTGATTAGAGGACAACTTTCAGGAGATTTTTGTCTTTCCATCCTCAAGTGAATTCTGTAAATCCTCAGGCTTGCACAGCAAAAGCTCCTACCCACTGAGCCTTCGCAAGAGCCACAATGGCTGAACACCAAAGGTAGGAGTAGTAACAGAGCCTGGGGAATCACAGTGTTGCTGTCTTTGTGATTTATTTTGGGGGACTATTCTGAACCCCTCGTTTCTGCGCTGTTTCGTTAATCCCACATGACTTTGACTTTCTTGTACTACATTCCAGAGTTTTCTCTACGGTCAGCCTACTGCCTGATTGTTGACAATTCCATGACTCATATTTTCCTTACAGTCGGGGTCCAGGGCATTTTTCTTATACTTTCCTCCTTAACTGAATTATCTTTCAAGTCTACTTTTAATTGTGTGAGGCTGTCTCATCTGTAAGGTAGCCTAACCAAGGCCACAGTGGGCAAAAACGCAAGGTCGCCCAAGACAGGCCCTTACCATCCCTGAAGAAGCTGTCACCTTCACGTGTGGTTCGCAGTCAAGCTGGAAAAGCGGTGGGAATGGACACGTCAGCTTGTTGTTTCTCACACTGAGACGGTTCAAATACAGCATGCCCACCGTGGTATGTAATAGCTCGAACTCGTCTGGGCCCCTTGGTTTCCTCAGATACCCGAGTCTTCAGATTCAGATCACTGCTTCGGTTGCATTTCATGGCACTTCGGGAACACGTGGAAGGATCCCAGGAGTGAACAGGACTCTTTTAAACCGTATAGGATGGATCAGAAGCATGGGCCCGCTTGGTAAGGGACCTTTATTCTCAACCAGCAGGCCACAGGGAGATTTCTGCAGTGACAAGGGAGATGGCTGGAGAGATACGGCTTCTCCCAAGACTGGGATTGAAACCCAATCTCAATTAAGTTAAGAGATCTTCAATTAAGACTGTCTGGCCTTCTTGGCCTTACCAGCTCTCAGGAGCCAAGACAGGATCTCCTTAGGCACCGCGAATATAAGATGCATTTTCCAATAAGATTCTTTTAGACCGCCGCGTCTCCATGGCCCCTAAACAACCCTTTTTCACATGAAAGGTCATTTTTGCTTTTGAATCCATGTCCTGGGTTTGTCAATCAAATGATGTGACAAAACGTGAAAGGCACCACATAAATAAAACGTATTGTTTCTAGACCCTAATTGTTTAATATCAGAAGGAAACGCCACTAAATTTGGAATCAGCCAGAGCCTCTCCTGTTTTTCTCTTGCCACGAATATGTGCATAAGTTGTACAAACATGAAGGCACAGGACTGATTTCGTATTGTCTTCCCGTTGAGAATGACACGTGCAGATGTTCCTGAAATATGTCGCATAAACACCATCATATTATGATGAGGGCAAACAAAGATTGCTAAAGTGTTTTCTGGGCTTTAAGACAAAGGTTTTTGTAATAAAAATAACTTAGCTAGTAAATTCCCAAGAGAATTTATAAAATGTATGCTTGTTTGGCAAGACTCATAAGATGTTCATTCATTGTTTTTGAACTTCTGAAAGGGTTGAAAAATTGGCTTTTCCCCTTTGAATATGAATAGAATATTTCTTCCCTGAATAGAATTTTTTGGATCAGTTTGCTTTATAACAGAAGTAACAATTCATTATATGTATGTGTGTTTATCTATGTATCTATATATCATCTATCTATCTATCTATTATCTATCTATCTATCATCTATCTTTTAAGAAGCAAAGTAAACGTTTTAGTAAAGCAAAGAAAATGAGAAATTTTCAGCTTTTGATGAGCCTACATCTGGACTGGTGAGAGGTTTGACCTGAGTTTTGTGAGAGCCCAGCCTTAAGAATTTCAACCGGATTAAGGTCCTTGAATCATTGCATGATAAATATGAAGCTGCTCAATCACCCAAGCATGTTAGTAGGTTGACTACATATGTAACACAACAGAGGGGCTACCCTGAGATCCTTTTCCCCAGAAAGCTGAAAAGTATGCTGGAATTTATTGGCAACAACTTTAAAATATAACATTTAGTAATTAATTTCTTCATGCCAATACAAACAAATGTCAAGCATATTTTATACCAGTGTATATTCTGGAGATGGAGAATAAAGAAACAAAATGTGTCATTTTTGTAATACCCAAAACAAAAACAACAAAGACAAGCCTCACAGACAGAAGAGAGGCATACAGGATCAGCAAAACACTCGCGCAGATTTCATCCTTGGTTATGCTGTGCACATCGGAGCTGTGCAGGGATTTCTTAACTTCCTGGAGGGGTCAGAGACAGCTTTACAAAAGTGACGTATGAAATGGACCTTGAAAGACAAAAAAGCTCTCTTGATGAAAGAGAAGGGAGAGAGCTTACAAAGACAGAAAGGGGAATAAAGGAAACTCAAAGGGGGGAAGGAATGAGCGCAAGCCCGACGGGACAGGAGTCCAGGTTAGCCACTGGAGAAGAGGGAACTGGGAAGGAAGCATACCCTTTAGAGGACCTGAGAACATTCGAGCCCTAGGCAAGAAATGGCAATGGGAGGTTTTGCAGCTGAAGAGATGCTGATCAGATCAGCTGTCTTAAGAAGAAAACTTCTGAGTCCGTGGAGCAGGATGGATGTCTTGAGTTGACCTTAGTCTCTGTCAGAAACAGTAATGCCGGGAGATACTAGGAAAACTAGCTCAGTCCAGAGCCATAGCAGTGGAGAGGACAGGAGAGATCCAGCAACAAAGATGAAGGGGGCATGCTTTAATGGACCTAAGCCTTGTGACAACTGCTGTACACACATTATTTGGTCTTTATAGCAACTCAATGAGGTAAGTAAACATTCCCATTACAAATATCTATAAGACTAATAACTCATGCAAGGACACAGGCATTAAACGGCAAAGCTAAGATCTGAACCAATGTCTTCTAGATGTCAGCCCCCCTAATATTTTTTCTCTTTCAGAATCAGAAGGAATTGATGAAAAATTAAATATTTTGTCACTTTCCTAAACTTTGTGAGAATCAACATGAGTGCTCCCACCTTTGAAAGTTCATAGGGAAGACAGTTCTGGCAGGTCCCATTTTGCAGAAGACACCAGTCTGGAGACCACGCCCCTGTTCACCCTGTGCAAGTCTGCACTGCTTTTCTACTATCAGCAACAAATTACCGTGAACTTGGAGACTTAAATATTCCGAGTTCCAGAGGCCACCACTTCCTCCACCAATCACATCGCCCTTGTCTTCACGTCTGCCTCTCTCTTTAGTGGTGCGTTTGTGCACATGCGTGTGACAGCACACACCACAGTGCAAATGTGGCGGCCAGAGGACAACTGTCGAGAATCAGTCCTCATCGTCCCGCCTTGTGTTTGAGGCAAGGCCTATCCTGTTTCCTCTACTGCATCCATTTACTGCTACATCCAGCATCTTACATGGATTGTGGGGATCGAACTCGGGCTCCACGAGCCCCTTTACTCACCAAGCCATTTCTCAAGCCCTCTCCCTCTTCCACCTTTAAGGATTCCCATGGTTACATAGGGTCCGCTTGGCAATCCAGGATAGTCTACTTTTGTAGATTCTGGCAATGGGCAGCTTTAATTCTTTCTGCAGTCCCAATTTTCCTTCACCCTGGAAGGTAACCTGATTCTTGAGATTAAGATGCAGAAATCTAAGGGGAGGGAGGCATTATTATTCTGTCTATCATGAGTTTCTTTTCAGTGCTTTATACTTTACTTTTGCTTTGCTAGTCCAGGACACGTACAAGAAATGATTAGAGAGAAATGATTACCAGAAATGGCAAGTGAAGAGTTAACTAGACATCCAAGAAGCACAATTATCCTCTTGACAATGTGGAGTGTGGGATATACCAGTGGGCTAAAAGCTGGGCAGCTGGAGCAGGCGGCCCACATCTTCAAGAAATGCTCATCAAGCCATGACCAGTGGAAACCAGGACATCAGTCACCTGGGAAACCAAGTAAACATAAACATACAGCCATCCATCACTGCCATCTGGAAGAAATTGGGTAGTGAGGGTCTTTGTGTTAGGGTTTGCGGCGGTATTTATTTGTGTAGCTGGGGATTCCAGACCAGCCTTTCTGTCAGCGGTGCTTCAGCGAAGACCGTAGGCCTGAGCATCAACCTAGAACGAAAACACACCACCTTTATATCTGCACATGGATGTAAACATTACCAGCAGATGGGTCACTCAAGAGATAGGTGCCCATATTTCCAAGTCTAAACAATCTCTCTAGGTCATACCAGGAGGCCCAGTGTGCTCATTGGCAGGGCTATCTTTAGAAAAGGCTGAAGTCCCATGAATGCTGCTTGTATTCTGCTCTGTCCAGAAGCTATGGTGTCTAGAATTATTGCTCTACCACCTTTATCCAGGTCAACGAGCCCAGGTCAGGTCTATGTGGGTTAGCAAAAGATGCCTTGAACTGTCCCCCTGTATCCAGTGCTGTGCTAAACTGTGAGCGCTTTCTGAGAGTTCTCACTGAGGGTGGAGAATGTGTTTTCAGCTGCGGCCCTAGTGGTGATAGATGTGGCCTGTTCCCATCGCATGCTCCTGTTCTGCCGGCCAAGTGAGCCAAAGTCTATTTAGAAGGCAACCATCTGAGGTTGCGGGGGCAAGTCCAAGGCATGGACCAGAGCTAAGTGAAGTGACCCACACTGGGAACAAAGCAATGACCTTGGCCTCCTAAGCATCCTATCTCTACAGGCTCAGATAATAGGGTCCTCTAAAAACTGGCCCCTTTTCTAGACCCATATGCAGGATCGATATATGCAACATTGAACTACATAAAGGCAGCCTTGTCTGTCTGCAGCACTTTCAGACCAGTCTCCTGAGGTTATGTCTGATCTAACCTTCATGTATCTGGGGACCTCTCGCCAAATGATACTAAGAACCAGCAGAGGCGTTCCTTTATTGTTGTTGTTATTTTCAGTACTGGGGACTGAACCTAGCCATAGTCCCAGACCAAAACAGACCCTCTCTAATATGCTCAGGCTGGCCTGAAATTTATTCCTTAGCCCAGGCAAGCCTGATCTTGTGATCTTCCGGCTTCAGCCTCCAGTGTGGCTGCAGTTACAGGCCCCTGACACCAGGCCCCGTTTCAAAGACTTCTTTTAAAAAGCATTCCTTAAAATGATTTATTTACTTATTTTAGTGTGTGTGTGTGTGTGTCTGCACACGTCCATGCCTGTTTGTGCATGTACATACATGTCTCCAGGTATGCATGTTTGCCATGTGCATACCTGGGACCCAGGGAGACTAGAAGTTGTTGGGTCCTGTGTAACTGGAGTTACAGATGATGTGAACCACTTGATAGAGGTGCTGGTCACTGAACTTGGGTCCTCTGCAAGAGTATTATGTATTCTTAACTGCGGAGCCATCTCTTCAGTCCTTGCAAAGGTATTCCTGATAGGCTGGACACTGGGCCCACTCTCCATTCTCACCCGTGACCACAGCAGGAGCTCCTGTAGGGTTTGGACCATGTGGCATCCAGTTAGTGGTACAGAGTCAAGCCTTGAGGTGACTCATCCCATGTTAGCAAAATGAATTTCTAAATGGATGAGTTTAAGAGATGAATCCAATTTTCACATATTTCTGCCTTTATTTTCAAAAGTGGGTTTCCTTACATCATTTATTACTTTTTTCATGAATGGGAAATACACTAGCCTATGACTACCCACAGGAAGGAAAATGCAAGCCCCAGATAGAAGCCACACACATATTGTCAAATTTTCTAGGAACTACATTAAATTAGGTTAAAAAAAATGGGGGAACTTGACATTTATTTTCTTTTACCCAATATAAGTAAATTGCTATAGTTTCACATGCAAGTTATACAAACATTATGAATGAGCTAGTTTTCCTTTTTATTGAAAATAGGTTGTTTTCTCACATAATATCTCCTGATTATGGTTTTCCCCTACCTCTATTCCTCCCAGTCCTTCCCCACTTCCCCTCCCCTCCAGATCCACTCCCTTTCTGCCTCTCATTAGAAAAGAACATGCTCCTAAGAAAAAATAATAAAATATAACAAAATAAAATAAGATAAAACTAAAACTGTTACATTGGAGTTGGACATGACAGTCAAACAGGAGAAAAGATCCCAATAGAAAGAGGGCACAAGAACCGGAGATCCACTCATCCACACACTCAGGAGTCCTATTGAAAACACTAAAACTAGAAGCCATAATATCTGTGCTCAGGGCCTGGTGCAAACCCAAGGATGCTGCCTCAGTCTCTGTGACTCTGTGAGTTCATACGAGCTTTGATGAGGTGAACGAGCTATTTTTGCCTTCTGCATCATCTCTGGCATCCTGTCTCTCTCTGGACAAGCCACAGCTCTGTCACTTGGGATGGTGACTGTACAACAACCAGCACAGCTCCATGGACACCTACCTCTATTGGTCAGTGTTGCTAGGCAACCACTGAATAACCTTTACACAGAATCCTTACTTTCACTGGATCATTTGTAATGGCCATGTTGGTAAGTGCTCATGTTTCCGCTCTCACTGAGGACACCCAGGGTTACTTTCAAGCTAGTTGGTGACTGGGCTAGGGTTTAGAAGCAGGTGCTCTAGGTCCACTGTTTTCTCCCACTCCACACCCATTGCTGCCATAGAAACCACAAGAAAACGCTGCACATCTGGGGCTGCTTTTCAGCACTTGGGTGGAATGGCTTTTCGTTTTAATTAACTCTCACAATAGAGGCGATTTCAGTCACATGGGTTAGGTAGACACTTCCGTGTTATAGATGATGTTATTCCACCACCAGGTTGGCCCAAATTTCAGCGTGCAAACGCCAGCCTGACTCCTCCCATGCTCTTACCAGAGGCCTCAGCTCCGACTAAAGAGCATAGGCTTTGAAAATTAGCACAGCTTATGGAACAACACATTTCTCCATGCCAACTCCAGGCATTTTCTCCAGTCAAACATTTTGCTCATTTTAGAGTTCCTCATTCTCTTCTTTCTGATATCTAACAGCAACATGTGATGTGACTTCCTAGTTTGATTTCCAGCTACCCATGGCTCACGTAGACTTAATTCTAATAATTTCAGAACGTTAACTTACACTCTGGCTTCCCTACAAAGACCCTTTGCTGGGAACTCTGCTACTGTGGTTTTCCTTTCAAAGTCCAAATCAACTTTGGAAAAGGTAACCATTTTCCCAGCCAAGCCATGTCTAAAAGCGATCTGATCCCCACACTGTATCTGGCATGAAAAGAGACTCAGTATAACATACACACACAAAAAATGACTGTGGTCTAATTTTAGACTAGATGATTCTTAAAACATTGTCCCTTATGTCCTGAACCCACATCTCCTCCCTGTCAGATCAACTGAACCAGTAATGACCTTGACAGACCTCAAGAGCTTATAAGAATAAGCATAAACGCCTGCTCCTAAAATATACATGTGGTCTTCACCCTGTTGTGATGAACCCACATTAAGGTTTAGTATGTGACGTGTGAGGACTGAGGACTGTCATGTCATTTATCACACCTCATGCTCATACCACACTCTGCCGTCGGCATCCCCGCGAGCTTACTGAACACGCCCGGTGGTATCAGGACTGTGAACTCTACACCTTGGCACTGAGTGTTCCCTCCCTCCCCTCTGTGGGTCACTCCTTGCGCTGGGAATCCCGATGCTGTTTGGACCCCTAGCACGAAGTCCAGAGTGTGCTGCTGCAGGTCTTCACCACAGGACAAACACAAGCACCAGAGGCAAGGACAATGCCTAGGATCTAGAAGCAGGAGTTCTAGCTCATTACTATTTTCATGAATTATTGGCATTCCTTTGCCCATCATGATTCATGTACATGAATAATAATTTAGGGGTAGATATTTGTATGAAGACGTCACATAATGGCAAAGCATGTTCTATGAAAAGGCACTGAACACTATTTTCAGTTATTGATCATAGCCTACAATAGGAGAGAGCATGAACCGCTGAAAGAGACAGGGGCAAAGATCTAAGCACCACACATCACATACATATATTGGATTATTTTGATGACCCATTTTTAAGCACAAATATTATGTGTAAATTCGAAAAAGAACAAAGAGCAACTGAACTCTTACATACTGTTGATGAACATGTGAAAATTATATCATCTTCAGAAACAGTTTGACACATAACACATACCTCTCCTAGATAAGTAGTTGAGAGGTAAAAATATGTCTGCGCACACGCACACACACACATACATACACACATAGGCATGGATGGCTATAATATCTATATCCATGATTTTCATAAACTGAGATGTTGAAATTGTTAATCAGTTAGCTAATGAGTAAACAACTGTGGTGCACATGGATTCGATGGAATATTTTCCAGTAATAAAATAGAATGCACTAAAGACACATGCAATGGTATGGCTTATCTCAAACATGCTACGGCATGCGGGGGGGGGGGACGCTCAAAGACTGTGAAATAAATAATAGACTTAGGTGACATTTTGGTAAAGATCAAAAAGTGTATTAGGGGTTGCTTGTGAGGTGAAATTTGTGGGAAGGACTGGACAACAGTACATGAGGAAACTTCTGGATGGAAGGAAACGTCTGACAGTCTGGCTGAACTGGTGGCTGCAGGACTGGATGCTTGTCCAAGTTAGTCACACCAACAACGGATGACAGGGGTGATGTCATGATCTCGCTGTCCTTAAATCATTCCGCAAAACTTTGTCCTCTCCCTCCCCTCTCCCTTTCCTTCTCTCTTTCCTCCTTTTTCTCTGTTTCTGGGTTTCTTTGCGCAGCCGGGGGTGGGGGTGCGGAACAAAGTTTGAAGGAAGAGAAAGTCCACTGAGATGAACAAAGGCGGTGTTTTCACTAGAAGAAGACACGGCTCTAACCCCATTCTTCCCATCTGACCTCGGCCCTTGATGGAAACCAGAAACGGTGAAACTGATATTTGCCGAATGGAAAAGAAAACACGAGGTTATTTTAAGTGCACAAAATTAAGTATAGGTTTCAAACAATGAATTACGGGTGCATTGTGATAACTGAATTATGGGATATGACAAGTGAGATGAGCGAAGGACACCCGAGAGGTGCATGAAAGCCTACTCCTTCTGAGTCTACTTCTCAGATGAGATTACCAGGGATCGTAACATAAGAATCAAAATGCACCCAACTATACTTTAAATTTTTTATTTGATTTTAAATAAACATTTTACTTGGCTAAGAAAATACCTGAAGCTATGTTTCAAATGAACACCACTTTTAAATAATTAGATGCAAGCTTATTTATGCTTAAATTTCATGGGTGACTTTCAGAAGCATTTCTATTAGTAAAGGCAAAGGCAAAAGACTTGGGCAATTTTCAGGATACATAATTTAGGTAGAGAGAAAGGCAGCCTGCTAACATAGAGTTGATGATATTTGGAAAAAAATCAGAAAATTTAAGTGCTTATAATCAAAATCCATAAAACATTTTGAAGAGTGCCTGACTTATAAATATGCAATGCTGATGTCGAAAGGGCAATATAAGAAGGTATAAATTCCATCATATAATATCTACAAATAAAACATCTCACAAATGTTCCATATTTAACTTCCAGAATATTTTATTAGTATCTACTCAATGTGCATAGTGTTGAGTATCACACAATCAGTTTCCTTTAAATAAATGACATACTTTGACCATGGCCACCTCACCCCACTTCTCTCCCTTTGGTCACCTTGCCTTCCTTCTGCTGATCGGCTTTGCCCTGGTTTTCCTTTTGCAATCACGTCATATATTTACATTTGTGAATAAATAGCTTATTCATCTATAAATCATGACTATGAAATATTTTTAAAAGAATTTTAGGGTGTTTGGGATATAGCTCGATGGTAGAAAATATACTTAGCCTACTCAGGGCATTGGGTTTGATCCTCAATACAGCAGAAAATAACAGAAAAATAATTTGGGGGAGTTCCAATTTGTGCAGTGCCTTGAAGTTTCTCTAGTTTTCTACTTAGTTCTGAACAAAGCCAAATACTTCATCTTAAGAAAGTATGTGAAATTTTACAGGGGAAAATTCTGCACTAATACGTTTGATTTGTTCAGCAGATCAGAACTAATTCCCACAACAGAATACAATTCATCAGATTTGAGGCAAGAATGAGTTGAAAGTCTAAATCAGCTTACACCTAATAAAGAAAGGAGACCTGCAGTTTCAAAGGTCCCACAGTACTCTACTTTGAGTAATTCTAAACTAAGATGTATTAGGTAAACAGTTTTGTAAAATAATGAATTCCAGAGGGGGGAAAACTTATTTGAAGGCACCAGGTAATCACCAAAAGCAGGCAAAAACTATTGGTGAAACGATTCTGCCAAAATAGTGACTGTTATGGAGAAAATATTTTATAGACCTGTTGCTTGAACACTTTGCAATTCCTACAACACAGGGTGATAAGATTTTAGGAGAACAATAATTTCATCTTGAGCAAGTTTTAAATACATTTCAGGTTCCCTAGAGTGGACGCACAGTAAAGGGAAGCATTTTTAAACTGTGCCACCCAAGACTTTGATTATAAAGTAAATGATTAGTCAGAAAAAGAAATAGGAAAATGCAATCAAAGTAACCAGCAATCAATAAAAAATGTGGTAGTCGTGTTCCTGAGTTTAGTGGGATGGCTGTCCACTCTCGCCATACCTCTTCAATATAGTGCTTGAAGTTCTAGCAATAGCAATAAGACAAAATAAGGGGAACAGGGGGATTCGAATTGGAAAGGAAGAAGTGAAACTTTCGTTATTTGCAGATGATATGATAATATACATAAGCGACCCCCAAAACTCCACCAAAGAACTTTTACAGCTGATAAACACCTTTAGTAATGTGGCAGGATACAAGATCAACTCCAAAAAATCAGTCGCCCTCATATACACAAAGGATATGGAAGCAGAGAGGGAAATCAGAGAAGCTTCACCTTTCATGATAGCCACAAACAGCCTAAAATATCTTGGGGTAAATCTAACCAAGGAAGTGAAAGATCTATTTGACAAGAACTTTAAGGCATTGAAGAAAGAAATTGAAGAGGATACCAGAAAATGGAAGGACCTCCCTTGCTTTGGATTGGGAGGATTAACATAGTAAAAATGGCAATTCTACCAAAGGCAATTTATAGATTCAATGCAATCCCCATCAAGGTCCCATCAAAATTCTTCACAGATCTTGAGAGGACAATAATCAACTTTATATGGAAAAACAAAAAACCCAGGATAGCCAAAACAATCCTATACGATAAAAGATCTTCTGGAGGCATTACCATCCCTGACTTCAAACTCTATCACAGAGCTAAACTGATGAAAACAGTGTGGTACTGGCATAAAAACAGAGAAGTCGACCAATGGAATCGTATAGAAGACCCGGATTTTAACCCACAAACTTATGATCACCTCATTTTCGATAAAGGAGCTAAAAGTATACAATGGAAGAAAGAAAGCATCTTCAACAAATGGTGCTGGCAGAACTGGATGTCAACCTGTAGAAGAATGAAAATAGACCCATATCTATCACCATGCACAAAACTCAAGTCCAAATGGATTAAAGACCTCAAAATCAGTCAGAACACATTGAACCTGATAGAAGAGAAAGTGGGAAGTACCCTACAACAGATGGGCACAGGAGATCTCTTCCTATGTATAACCCCAGCAGCACAGACATTAAGGGCAACATTGAATAAATGGGACCTCCTGAGACTGAGAAGCTTCTGTAAAGCAAAGGACACTGTCACTAAGACAAAAAAGCAACCTACTGACTAGGAGAAGATCTTCAACAACCCCGCAACAGACAAAGGTCTGATCTCCAAAATATATAGAGAACTCAGGAAACTAGACTTTAAAATGCTAATTAACCCAATTAAAAAATGGGGCACTGAACTGAACAGAGAATTCTCAACAGAAGAAGTTCAAATGGCCAAAAGACACTTAAGGTCATGCCCAACCTCCTTAGTGATCAGGGAAATGCAAATCAAAACAACTTTGAGATATCATCTTACACCTGTCAGAATGGCTAAAATCAAAAACTCCAATGATAGCCTTTGCTGGAGAGGCTGTGGAGGAAGGGGTACCCTCATCCATTGCTGGTGGGAATGCAATCTTGTGCAACCACTTTGGAAATCAGTGTTTCGGTTTCTCAGGAAATTCGGGATCAACCTACCCCTGGACCCAGCAATACCACTCCTGGGAATATACACAAGAGATGCCCTATCATATGACAAGAGCATTTGTTCAACTATGTTCATAGCAGTATTATTTGTAATAGCCAGAACCTGGAAACAACCTAGATGCCCTTCAATGGAAGAATGGATGAAGAAAGTGTGGAATATCTACACATTAGAGTACTACGCTGCGGTAAAAAACAATGACTTCTCGAATTTTGCATGCAAATGGATGGAAATAGAAAACACTATACTGAGTGAGGTAACCCAGACCCAAAAAGATGAACATGGGATGTACTCACTCATAATTGGTTTCTAGCCATAAATAAGGGTCACGGAGTCTACAATTGTTGAACCTAAAGAAGCTAAGTAAGAAGGTGAACCCAAGGAAAAACATATAGTTATCCTCTTGGCTATGGGAAGTAGACAAAATTGACAGGGAGAAAATTGGGATCTTGGGGGTGGGGTGGCATGGGGATAAGGGGAGATGGGGAGAGAAAAGGGAGAAGGGGAGGATGGGGGTAACGTGGGGAAAAAGGATGATTGGGATAAAGGAAGATTGGATAGGGGAGCACGGAAGCACAATTCTTAGTTAAGGGAGCCACCTTAGGGTTGGCAAGAGACTTGAACCTAGAGTGGCTCCCAGGAGCCCAAGGCGATGCCCCCAGTTAGTTCCTTGGGCAGCTGAGGATAGGGAACCTGAAATGACCCTATCCTATAGCAATACTGACGAATATCTTGCATATCACCATAGAACCTTCATCTGGTGATGGATGGAGATAGAGACAGAGACCCACCCTGGAGCATTGGACTGAGCTCCCAAGGTCCCAATGAGGAGCAGAAAGAGGGAGAACATGAGCAAAGAAGTTGGGACCACGAGGGGTGCACCCACCCACTGAGACTGTGGAGCTGATCTATTGGGAGCTCACCAAGGCCAGCTGGACTGTGACTGAAAAAGCATGGGATAAAACCGGACTCTCTGAACATGGCGAACAATGAGGGCTGCTGAGAAGCCAAGGAAAATGGCACGAGGTTTTGATCCTACTTAATGTGCTGGCTTTGTGGGAGCCTAGCCAGTTTGGATGTTCACCTTCCTAGATATGGATGGAGGGGGGAGGACCTTGGACTTACCACAGGGCAGGGAACCCTGACTGCTCTTTGGACTGGAGAGGGAGGTGGAGAGGAGTAGGGGGATGGGGAGAAGGGTGGGAGGAGGGAGAGAAGGGTGGGAGGAGGGGGAAGGAAATGGGAGGCTGGGAGGAGGCAGAAACTTGTTTTTTTTCCTTTTCTCAATTAAAAAAAAATTTAAAAAATGTGGTAGTAATCAATAGAAATCTACTATGAGATGGACCAGCTGCTGGAGTTTTAACTGTGTATAAATATTTTCAAAGACAGAGACAAAAGAACAATTATAATTAGCCAAGAGCATTTCATATGGCTGTAACATGAGGGCCTGTTTGTTGGGGTTTCTGTCCTGCCCAGTTCCCATAGCCAGTAAACTGCCAAAGAAATTACAGAGATCAATATTAATGATAAATTAATTGGCCCATTAGCTCAGGCTTCTTATTAACTCTTGTAACTTATAATAACCCATTATTCTAGTATATGTTAGCCACATGGCTCAGTACCTTTTTCAGTGGGGCAGGTCACATCCTGCTTCTTCAGTGTCTGGACAGGACTGGGGAAGAATGGGCTCCTTCCTTCCCAGAATTCTCCTGTTCTCTTTGACCTGCCTCTACTTCCTCTCTGGTTGTCATGCCTATACTTCCTGCCTGGCTACTGGCCAATCAGAGTTTATTTAAAATGTAATTGACAGAATACAGAATTGTCCCAAACCATATGGCATTCTTCAAGACTTTTGGTGTTAGTTATCCCTCCCTTTACTCCCTTATTTGTCTTGTCTTCTCCTTCCTCTCCCACTCAATCTCTCCTACCCCATTATTCCATTTTCCCTTTCCATGCCACTGTGTTCTATCATCCTCCATCTCTTAATGCCCTCCAATGGCCCCTTTCTGGCTTCTGATGGGCTCTAATTTAAAGGTATATATCTAAAAATTCACATCTAGGATCCACACAGAAGAGAGGACAGACCTCAGAACAAGTATTTCCAATTCTATCAATTTACCAGCATATTTTATAACTAATTTTTTCTTTACAATTGAATGAAATTCCACTGTGTATTCATATAAGATTTTCATTATGCATTTATCAGTTAACGAGCCTGTAGGATGTTTCCATTTCCTAGTTATCATAATCAGAGTAAAAAAGAACATAGATAAACAAGTATCTCTGCAGTAGGATATAGAATCCTCTGGAAATATGCCCAGAAGTGGATACTGAGTCAAGTAGTAAGTAGTTCTACTTTTAATTCAGCTTTGCTTAGTTGTTTTGTTTTGTTTTTGTGAGGAATCACAATACTGATATCCACAGTGGTTACATCAGTCATCACCTTCACTATCAGAGAATAAGTGCCCTAACTTCTCCCACATCTTGCCAGAATTAGTGGTTTGTTTTCTTAATCTTAGTCATTCTGATTGTGGTAACATAAAATGTCAAAGTAGTTTTCATTTGTATTACCTCAGTAGCTAAGGATGTTGTCTATTATTTCCTAGGCATTTGTATTTCATCTTTTGAGAATTCTCTGTGCAATTCCATAGCCCATTTTTTTAAAATTGGGTTGCTATTTTTTCCTTATGTTTAGTTTTTGATTACTTTGTGTACTCAGATATGGCTTTTGTCACACACACACACACACACACACACACACACACACACACACATATGTATATATCCCATCCCACAGGCTGCATTTGCTGTACAGGGGTTTTTAGTTCCTGAAGTCCTACTTGCCAATTGTTGGTTTTAATTATTATGATTCCAGAGTCCTATTCAGAAAATCTTTACCTATGCAGAAAAGTTGAAATATACTTCCTCTATAAGTTTCTTAGGCACACATGCATACACACATTCAGAAAGAGAGAGAGAAGAATTATCTTCTAAGGGAAGACAATAATGCCTCCCTCAGATGCTGTAAACTATCAAACAAAAGCCCTGTGTCTGGCATAGATTTCCTCTGTTTCAGTTGTTGGTCAGGGGGTCCTATAGAACTCCCAAACAATACAGGCTATTTCTATTGCTCTATGCTACCTATCAGAACTTGAAGATAAGATCCAATTGCTGAAGGTACCACTTACTTGGATCCTAAAACAGAGAATTCAAGCTGGTACTGACCTATAAGTTTCATTCCTACTGGCTAGCTTTTTATAGTGCCAGAAAGCGCTATGCAGGCTACTTATGGAGAAAGAAATCAACAGTCTAAGCCATTGGTGAACAATTCAGGCTACATTAGTAACCAGTCTGGCAGAGACATGCCCATTGGTGCAATAGTGGCATGAATGTTAAGGGAGTAATCGACTACTCTCTGCTTGGATTTAAGGTCTGTTCCAAAGGATGGAATACATGCTTAGGACTGCTAACTGTTCAAGAGTACCTTTGGAGAGGTTATAGAGAGCTTTGAACATTGTTAAATTGTTCTCTAAATACTTATCATTATACCCGCTGATAACTGTATCTCAGTTGTCATAAGAGAAGTTTCTTTTCTAAATAGCTTGTGATGGATGCAGAGACTCACAAGTCAGAGGGAAAAGAATAAGGTAATTTGGAGTGTTCACCTATAATGGTATCTATATAAACTCCTTCTCCCAAGGCTCATGGATCATTGTGGAAGGCAGAACGGGAAGATTGTAAGAGTCAGAGGTTGCAAACGCCTGTTGCAAAATATTTTCTGAACACAATAGGCAATGCACATAATAATGCATGGTGGCTGTGGATGCATGGACAAGATCTGTACAAAATCAAGCTAGCCAAAGTTCCAGCATGAGTTGGAGAAGGGCCATGAAGTTTCACCCACAGCTGAGAAACTATTGCCAATGGATGGCTCCTAGGGAAAAATGAGATCATTTTCTTTAAGGATGTTGCTCCAAATAGGTTTCCCCATATTCAATATTCCAGTGGAGTGGTCCTAAACTCAAACATATACTGGTAGCAATAAATGGAGTAAGGGATTTAAAGAAAGAAATCAAGAATTTGGAATGAAGAGGTGAAGTAAGTAGATTTGATATAAACACATTGCATGTATTTGTGAAATTCTCAATCAATAAAAACTTAACAACGAGATATTAATTCTCAGCAGAAAAATGGGAACCATGAAAAGTTACCAAATATGAATTCTATAGCGAAAAAGAAAAAATTTCAGAAATAAATATAATAGGCTGGGGTTTAGAGAATATACCAACAAGCACAATTAAGCACACAACCTTAAATGATTGAGAGAAATTATTCAATATAAATAGCAAAAAGATTGGGAGAATGTTAAATCAAAGCTCCAATGATGTACAGGACACTATCTGTGGTTGGAGGTTTAGTTTAATGACAGGTTTCCTATTGAGTGAACAAACAATTCCAAGTCAATCCAGGATAACAAAGGAGAACCCACATAGAGCATACACGGCTGAAACCTCTAAAAAGAAGTCTTAGAAAAGAGAAGATCAGGGATGGGAATCACAACTCCAATTACCACTGTCACTGCCTCATAAGCAGTGTCTATAAATGACTTCACCGCTCCCTTATATGGGCAGGAATGATCAAATCATCGGCTAGTGACTGCACTGGTCTCCAGCTTCCTTCCCATCCCCAGAGTTCCCATACTCACATTTGACAAGTCCTTTTGATGTTGTTCCCATCCTGAAGTGTGCATAACAAAACCATTTCCCTCATTCAAATTCCAATAGAACAAATATCATATATATATATATATATATATACATACATATGCCAATTAAAACTTTATTTTACTCTTTAAATATAACATACTAGCCTTTGCTATTCACAGATGTACAGAAATGATTTGATAAAATTTAAAACATACTTATGAATTAAGGTAAATGAAAGAAAACAAACAGGGAGCAGAAATGTCCTAAAAGACAGGAATGTAAAAGAATAAGACTATCATCAAACTCACAAAAAGAGTAGTAACTAAATTTGCGACAAATATCACACTAAATAGTGGATAGCTTTCTCCCAATGCTAGGAATAAGACAAGGATGAGTTAAGATGAAATTTTAAAACGTATGTGACAGCAGAAGGTTGAGTGTCTTCTGAAGGGCTGGACTGGACCCCAAATGGCAGTGCAAAGGCATATTTATCAATTGTTATACAAAATATTTCCTCATAGCAAGATCCCTAATCTCAATTTTCATGTCTTACTAAAGCAGAGTATCACAGGCCCCAGGACTCTAGTCCTTTATTATGTATCATTTGTAATACACAATAATACAAGAGCCTCAAGCATGCCTAAGGCATCTTGTGACCAAAGTCATGGGATGACTGTGATGCCCTGTCAGCAAAACAGTCATTGCTTTCCACAAGGATTCTTCAAGGTCAAAGTACTCCAAAAAAAAAAAAAAAAAAAAAGAAGAAGAAGTTCATTCTAAAACTATCCCATTCAATGACTGCTACAGTCCTACAGAATACAGGTAAAGCTATGTTTTTCACCTCTCTTACATGACCAAAACCAAAGTCACCCCAATAACCCACATATATTTGCTTCTAAGTAAGTTGTTACAGATTAACAGAACATGAGCAAGCAGAAAATAGTTTTTCACAGTCAGCTGGTTTGTTGGCAGGCTGCATACTGCAGTTACAAAGAAAGAACCCATCAGCTTACTATTTACCTTGAAAGTTAATCTTAGAAGGAATTCCGAAGGACTCACAAACCTAAACTTTTATACATAAAAAACAATCAGTCAGATGTACTTTAGATCTTTAGGGTGCATATCCGTTGACCAATAGTTTTCTATATCAATAGATTACAGGCAGAAATGGGTACAAGGAATTAAAATATCACCTTTGATTGTCAATCAACCCTAGCAGAAAAGTTTTTCAGCTAGTCACAGTTGTTCTGCTCTGTATTTTTTACCTCAGCTGTGTGTCCTTGTGAACTTTTGATTGCTTTCTGTTTTTTTAATCTTAAAGCTATTATCAA
Source organism: Microtus pennsylvanicus (assembly GCF_037038515.1). NCBI lineage: Eukaryota > Metazoa > Chordata > Mammalia > Rodentia > Cricetidae > Microtus > Microtus pennsylvanicus. Next base: position 115,467,899 of record NC_134585.1, read on the forward strand.
ACCATCTATCTAACCTGAAGTCATTATTAGGCTTTGTTTCAGCCAATGATGCACACTGAAACCTGTGACTTCATCTTTCAGCATTAGGATTAAAGGAATTTGAGACATCCTGGCTCCTGGGACTCAACTGTTTCTCTTAATTATTACCTTGAGCTATGATCTATACAGCTCCTTAAGTGAAACTCATAGATGTAATGATCTGTTCTGTCCCTTTAAGAGATAGGCCATGCCCACTCCCTTTACCCCTCCCATCCCCACAGTCCCCACCATCCACCAAGGCAAATTGATCTTCAGCTTTCAGCCTGAGTCCCTTTTCTTTTCTGTCTCCCTCTGGAAGACACAGCTTCTGTCTCTCCCCCACTTCTCCCTTTTCCCCCATTTCTCTCTCTCTCTCTCTCTCTCTCTCTCTCTCTCTCTCTCTGCTCTTCTTCCTTTTCACCTTTCCTTCCATAACCCACTAAATAAATATCCAACCTCACTTTGCATTATCAGTCTGTTTCTTGCCTGCTGCATGGCTCCCTGCCCAGGACCAACTGCCTTCAGAGACCTGCAGCATGGTCTCATAGTGTGCCCATCCATCTGTCTCTCTTAGTGGGACTCACTGCCCCTTGTGGCCCACTGCAGCCACTTGGGGAACTGCATCATCCCTGCCTGGGACTGACTGCTCTTGGGACCCACTGTCCACTGCCTGCCTTTGCTTGGGGACCTGCAGCACGGTCTCATGGCTGCTGTCCACTGTAGCCACTTGGGAATCTGTGGCATTTTACTTAATCCATTACAATAGGCCCAAGCTGTGTAACATTTCTTTGTATTTACTTTTATTTGTCAAAACTCTGTATAAGCTAACATTATTATTACCAATTAGACAGTATAGATTAAGGAGAAATTATCTTCACAATAATCCACAAGTAAAAATGCCCAGCAGAATGGGATATTTCCATGAGATAAACACATTACATTACAGGCAGTGGGGAAATCTCCCTACATCCATACAACCATTTCAGATACCAGAGAAAGATGACAGCAGCAAAAGATATTTCAAGGTCTGTGCTCTAGGGGCCTTGCTTAACCAAGATTCATCCACTCCAGTTGCCCCCTGGTAGGTTGACACATTGAACTTCAATTGCTACCTGCTGCTCCTCTGGCCACAGGCACTTTAGCCATTCCTTTCTCACCCTAACTGTGAGTGGCAGCATTCCATGGGCTAATGTTCCAGGCTGAATGAAAAGGAGAAAGCCAGATGAACACTGCCAGCCATCTCTGTTCTCTGACCATAGATGCAATGTGACCAGCTGCCTCAAGCTCCCACCTCTACAGTTTCTCAAGACAGACTGTATGCTTGACCTCCAACAGAAAACAAAGCCTGTTGGCCTGACTTCCTTCCCTGGGTTGCTTTTGTTAAGTATTTTTTTTGCCACAGGAACAAAAAAAAGTAACTAACAGAATGTTAATATCAAGAACTGGGGTCATTGTGATAACCTGATCACATGCTTCTTAGGCTTTTGAAACTCGTGTGTACAGGAATGTAGAAGAGTCTGGGATTTGGAGCTAGAAAAGCCCTACAGTGCTGTAAGCAGAGATTAATGGGTCATTCTGATGAGAATTTGCAAGATCAGAATGCCAAGAGAAATGCCAATAATGGGGTCCTAACTCATGAACTTCCATAGGAGAACAGGAAGCCCATCATTAAATGGGCTATTTATCTTACACGTTTGCAAGGAATCTGTTTGTGATCTGCCTAGTTCTCTAGAATTCAATGAAGCTGGTTTTAAAAGTAATAGGCTATGTCCTTTACTTTTCCATTGCTGTGGTTAAACACTAACCGAAAGCAACTTTAAGAAAGATTTATTTACCACCTAGACTAATGCTTGTCAGAAGAAATCTCAAGACAAGATATTTGTGCTGGCTACTTTCTGTCAACTTGATACAAGTTAGATTTATCAGAGAGAAGGGAGTCTGTGAGAAAATACCTCCATAAGATCTAGCAGTAGACAACCCTGTATAGCATTTTTAAATTAATGATTGACGGGAGAGGGCCCAATCCATTGTGGGTGGTGCATCCCTGGGTTGGTAGTAGTCCTGGGTTCTATAAGAAAACAGACTGAGCAAGCCATGGAAAACTAGCTACTAAGCAGCATCCCTCCATGTCCTCTGCATCAGTTCTTGTCTCAAGATCCCTGCCCTGTCTGAGTTCCTGTCCTGACTTCCTTCAGTGATGACTGTGGAAGCTTAAGCCACATAAACCCTTTTCTACCCACGTTTCTTTTTTGTCATGGTGTTTCATCGCAACAGTGGTAAACCAAACTAGAACAATATTGTTCATATTATGCTGTCGCTACTTCTGACTATTTTCATTCAGGTTTACAGGGGGGAAAAAAGCAAAAAGCAGACCATAAAATATGAAAATTTGGTGAAGGAAAGAATATAGATAAATTTGAAGCTATAGACAAGGCGTACTTGAAATCAGCTGTATTTGTTGGTATTTGTTGGTAATTAACACTATTAAAGAGAAACATGGGCCTCTTCACGGGGACAACAGGAAAGATGACCCAAGGGAAAGGTCCTACCATTGAAGTCCCCATTTAGTGGAAATAAAAAATCATTTGAAAGTGGAGATCCCCAAACTGAAAATGCCAAAGCAACTGTAGCTCAGGGAGGTTGATTTAATCCTGAGGTAGCAGTAGAACTTGGCAGTACCATCTACATGGTTTTGCAGACATGAAAAATGCAAAATTGAGGGATTCAATTTTAAAATTGAGGGACCTGGAGTCTTGGGCCACAGTTCCAGATGACTTCCCACAGTCCCCTGGTGCTAGGCAATGTGTGCAATAAAATCAGAGTCTTTGCAAGATGGCCCCACTTGGCTCCTATATGAAGCTTGGAAGGTGAAACTTAAGCTGCAATGGAGAATCTAAAATGTTTGAGATGCCAGAACCAAGGAGCATAAAGTAAGCCATAGGTACCTAAAGGTGTAAGTCACAAAACAACCCTACACCAGTTTGGAATTATGATTAATAAAATGGTTATTTCTTTAAGGGGAAAACTTACAGATCACTGTCCTAGACAACAGCCCTTTGCAAACAGGAATAGAGTCTGGCAGCAGGAAGTGGGAGCAGGAAGCAAGAGAGTGAGAGCAGCAATACCATTGCTTTTTAATGAGACCACGCCCAAGTGTGCTGGTATCTTAAAGGCTATTGGCTGAAGGAGCAGAAGGAGCTCCCGCAGCAGGTATCAAGTGGAACAGTCCCAAGAGAGTCTATAGGTAATACAGGGGGCAAATATGGAGGGATAGAACTTTCAAATCCATTGGAGTACAGATGATTCTATCATGAGACCCAGATGCCAAATATGAAGCTATAAGGCTTTGTGTTTTCCTTGTTAGGCTTTGATTTTGCTTTAGTGAGGTCTTTTCTTCTTCGTCTGTCTACTTAACTTCCTTTTAGAACTATTTTTTTACTCTGCATCATCGTGTGTTGGAGGCATGGAATTTGTTTTTTTTTTGATCATACAAGTTTTTATAGTAAATAAACCAACTCTTAGAAGTTACTCTGCACTTAAACTTTTGAAAAGTGTCAGAACTTTTAAAAGACTATAGAAATTTGAAGTTTTAAAAGACTATAGAAATCTGAAGTTGGGCTGGAAGCATTATACTTCTGACTTTAGGATCAGGGCTAGAATGTTGCTATTAAAAGTGATATACTTGAATGTTAAGCACACTAGGGATGGACTTGTGAAAGTTAATCATAATTTTTAATTTTACTGTATTAAGAATAAACAAGCTTCTAAGTATTTGTGTTGGAAGTTTCTATAGTAGGTTGAGATGCGAAGACTCGCCCAAAATTTGGGTAGCATCATTTATTCCATAGTTGGGGTCCTAGACTAAATAAAAATAAAAGAGCAAACTGAGCACCAGCATCCATCTCTTTGTGCTTCCTAACTGTGACTGCAATGTGACCATTACCTCAAGTCCCTGCTGCCATGATTTCCTCCCTGTGATGGACTGTATTCTCAACCTGCGAGTCAAAATAAACTATAGCATCCCACAATGAGAAAACAGTATAATTTACATTGTGTTTTAAAGGTGAAATATCCCTCTTAGTCCCATGTGTCTGGTCCCCAGCTGGTGGTAAGATTTGGGGTGGTTACCAAACTTTAGGAAGCAGAGACATTCACAAAAATGAATTTGTCCTTAAACAAATCTAACCAAATATCACATTCTTTGCCATCACTGTCTTTAATGTGTTATGCGTGCTGCATTATCATGAAATAACCTAGCGTCTATCAATGGATGAATGCACAATCAGAATGTGGGTAAAGATGTAATTCTGCTATATATTGTTGCAGAAACTAAAAATAACATTATGCTAAGTGAAATAAGCCTCATCAGAAAGAATAATTATTATTCCATTTTTTTTCCTGAGGAACCCAGAATAAGCAAATTCAGAGACAAAAACCTAAGAACTTACTAGAGGCTTAGTGTGTAATGGATTTTTGGAATGAGGAATCACTAACAAATGGATATGGAGTTTCTGTTTGAGATTATGAAAAGTTGTGAACTAGAGAATGGTGGCAGTCACGCCACACTGTGTGTGACTGAAGTTCTGAAATGGAGAGTGGTGGCAGTCACACTACACTGTGTGTGTACTCAGTATTGCTTAATCCTAGGCTCCAGATGGTAACACAGCAAATTTTGCTATTTAGAGGTATACAGATGTATGTGCACACACTCATATTCAACACAGTATTATCGTGTTATCCCTCAATAAAGCACATGACAACAAATACTGGGGAGGTTTGGTGAAGGGAGTCCCTTATTGACAGCTGATGGAACTGGCATGATCATATAAGTAAGAAAAAGAAAAAACCTTGAGAATTCAAAAAATCATTTGGGCAACACTGGCAGCTCTATCCTCCATCAGGCGTGTGATTATTTGTTACCTGGTGTTCTTGTTCACACTCCCTTTTCAGTGGGGTCTGTTTCCATTTAAGAATTGGTGAAGAACCCTAGGGCTGACTTTACCTGTCACTCCTGGGGTAAAATTTACAGGTGGGCTGTGGGGCAGGGGCTCAAAATGGTCCTTGGCCTATTTCCTAAATGAATCTAGTGTAGCATAGCCATGCCCCTTGATTCACATCCTGCACACTGCCTTTGTGCTGGTTTACTTTCCTTAGATAATCAAGACTGTATAGACTCAACTTCTATCACTAACTTGCAGTGCGTTGAGCTTTTAAGGGCAGTCACTGAAGGGCGATGGTACCTGAAAATGCAGAAGTGTGAAACGAGGACTGTATTTTTGCCATTTACCAGTTTGTTAGCACTTACACATGGCGCTCCAAGGGAGACAAGCAAAGGAAACAAGGGGAAGGATGGAGATGGGACTGTGTGGATCATGCAACTGCAGTCAGACACTGGAAAGCCTGATAATGCTACACGAACTGTTACTACCTCTGGGTGTGCAGTGCTCCACTAACTGTCCTTTCAAGAGTTAGTGGCTCGATTTCTAGTCACATGACACTATGTGCATTTCAGCATTCTTGGCCTCCATGCTGTAGTATTGCTGTATTCTCCCCCCCCCCCTTTTTTTCAGTTTTAGGCTAGTACTTTATTTTGTAGATGAATTTGGTTCCTCTTGACAGAGAGCTTAAATTCTTGAATGTGAAATTATTCATACTATATTTTGACTTGGAAAAGAAAGAAAGCAATATTTATTTATTTTTGGAAGTAAGTTGGGATGTTAATCTTTTTAAATTTTTTAATAAGAATTTTTAAAATACAATCTTTTCTCATTTTACATAGCTATACACATTCCCACTCCCTCCACTCCCCTGCTTCCTCCACCTTCCCCCAACAACACCTCCCCATCTATTCCTCAGAAGGGGCAAGGCTTCCCATGGGGAGTCAACAAAGTCTGACACTTCAAGGCAAGACCCAGGCCCTCCTCACTATATCTAGGCTGAACAAGGTATCCCTCTATAAAGAATGTGCTGCTCCAAGCACTAGGGATAAAGCCTGATCCCACTGGCAGTGACCCCACAGACTGTCAAAGCCTCACAACTGTCCCCCACATTCAGTGGGTCTAATTTGGTTTGATGAAGGTTTACCCGCTCTCAGTTCAGAGTCAGTGAACTCTTACTAGCTCAGGTCAGCTTTTTCTGTAGGTATCACCATCAGAGGCTTCAGATGGGAACATGGCAAATTTTTGTCATTGGAGGTACACAGATGTATGCACTCACACACACACACACACACACACACAGTTCAACACAGTATTTTATTGTTGTCCCTCAATAAAACAGATGGCAACAAATGTTGCTGAGGTTTTGGGGAAGGGAGTCCGTTATTGACTGAAGCACAATTGATAAAAACTCAGTGAGAGAAACGGGGTTCAACCTGAAGGTCAGAAAGCAAAAACAGGCAGCCATTGTCCCTTACCTCTACCTTAGTTCGAAATGGTGATCCTGCCTCCAGGAATCTCAGAATGAGACTAAAAGTGAGAGCTGTTCCTTTAAGGGACTTCAATGTGTGATAACAGCAGAGCCCATGCACAAATATTCTAGAACTGAGTTACTGACAAGACTATATCATCTTTCAACCCAGCTCACATTTGTAAGATTTCTCTCCTAACTCTAGGGGAGTAGGAGTACTGGAGATACTCAGGGCCCCTAACTTCAGATCCCCAGCATTTCTGAGAGGTTGAGAGGCCAGTAACCTATGACAGTCTGTAGAACCAGAGTCCAGCTCAATACCTTACCAGGTCCTTGGGTCATGCTGCCACAGGGTGAAGCCAGCTCCTCTTCCCTGTGATGAAAACCAGCTACCTTTTGAATTTCCAGGGTCATGGCCAATGGGGCATTGGTAGAGACTTACATTAAGATCCCAAAAAGGATGGGAGTTACAGGGACTTGGGGACTTAAATAGAAATGGTTCCAAATTCAACTGGGAATCTTGAGGAAAACTCCTAAGGCTAACATGTCTAGTACATCCCGAGTATCGCACTGCAGTGGAAGAGTCAGTGACGGGGGTGAGGAGGGTCAAGATCTTGATGAAGTAAATGCTTACTCTCCCATGTCCTCCCTCCCTTATTGCTGTGTAAGTGTTTCTCAGGCTTGGCTATACATTCTAGGACCTCAGAAAATCTTTCAAAGTCTGTGCCCTGTCCTCACAGTTCTGACTGGCAGCCAGTAGAGAACCTCTGATCTAGGTCATGGTTCTTACTCTGCGGTCACCTCCAAGCAACAGCATCACTGGTGTGAGGTCCACAAGAGCCTCACCCAGCTTTCCTTTGCTACTTGTCTTCTGAAAGACCTGGCTCTGATCACTCAGACCAAAGTGGCCCTTACTATTCTAGACTTTAATATCCATAGGAGGAAGGAACTTTAAGGGAGAAGAAGAAGCCACAGAAGTTCCATCACCTAGAAACTGTCATAGAAATAATCCTTAGATAAGAAATAAACAAATTCCCATTCAGCTGTTGACTATTTACAGCTCTTATAGAGGACATGGTTCAATTCCCAGCATCTACATGGTAGTTCAAAACTATATATAATTCCAAGAGCTCTAACACCCTTCATGAGTATTAGGAATGTATGTGGTACACATCTACACATACAGGCAAAACACTCAGACACATAAAATAAAGATAAACAAATAGAAAGAAAGAAAGAAAGAAAGAAAGAAAGAAAGAAAGAAAGGAAGGACGGAAGGAAGGAAGGAAGGAAGGAAGGAAGGGAGAAGAGAGAGAGAGGCCAACTCTACTCATAACTAACAGACTGTGGCATTGGCCAAAGCCTGGTCATTTAGGTCTCTGTTGACCACTTCACCTTTAATGTTTGATGAATTCACTGCATTTGTTCTTGGCTTTGAAGTCTTACACATACCTCTGACTCTGCACATTTAAGAAATACCAAAGCGGTCAGAAAGGAGCAAAGTTATGTTAAAACTTAAACTGGAATCATTTACAAAGTCCAAAGAGCTGAGGAAATACATCATTGTAGCATGAATGCCGGGCTAATGGTTAAGCAACAGTAGGAATTACTAAGGGCAATTAACTCAGTGTTAATCCTGAGACCTGAGAAAAGGCTGTGCCCAGGAACCGATGGTAACTCAGTACCAAACAAGATTCCAAGGTGTAAGAACAGAACTGCGTGCCGTGCAGGGCTAGTGAACCATGGTGCCCAGCACACACTTCACCTTTACCCCAATCAGACAGCATTTGCTTTTCTTTCATCTGGTCAATCAAAACTAAACAGTACCAGCTAGAATGTATTTAATTCCAAACAAGGCTGGCGCCATCCTAGAATCTAGAGCCAAGAATGGCTCTCAATCTTCAAGAGCTGCCACAAGGACAGTTCTATAATCTCAAAGCCAAATCTGTGCTCTCAAATCTACGGCATTTCAAGGGAATAGTGCAACCTCATCTAACACAAACCATAAGTTCTAAGGTCTATTCATTTCTGCCACATCCATAAAACCATAGGGATGAGTTGAATTAGTGGGTTTGACAAAGAGTAAAACTGGTCCAGGTAAGTAAAAGATCCTTGACAGGCTACATCACCCAGAACAAGAGGACTATGCTGAATTCAAAGCTGCAGAAGTCTGATTGACACTTTCCTCTATTGAATAGAGCCTAATCCCCCTCTAAGATTTTATATCTATACCACCAATCAGAGGCACAAACCAAATAGAAAATATGTACTTGGAGAACTAGTACTAATTGGTTTATGTGATTGTGGGGACTGGCTGGATAAGTCTCAGTTCTCAGAAAGACTGTCTAGACGACAGGCTGGCACTCTTGGGTAGATGCTGCCATCCAAGGTTGGAATTTCTGTTTACAGGTAGCCTCTCAGCTCTGCCTTTAAGGCCTCTAAATGGATTAAGCTGATTAAGTCAATTCATCTGGTTTGTTTGTTTGTTTGTTTTGTTTTTTTGTAGAATATTCTTCTATGGTGATTAATTAGATGTCATCTTGATTGGATTAAAGAACACTTAAGCTATTAATGAGACACACCTTTGGCTGTGTCTGTGAGGGTGTTTTCAGACAGTTATAACTTGTAGGGAAGCCCAACATGAATGTAGTGGCTACTTTGTGGACTGAAGGCTCAAGAAGAAAGGCATTAAGGTTCCATTAACCTCTTTCTCCCTACTTTAGGGCTCACTGAAGAAGTCTCAGTTGTATGCTCTCAGCACCTTGTGATGGACCTTGCTTTCAGAGTCATGATGTATGTATGGTACCTTCCCAAACCATGATGAATGGTGTGCCTTCCCAAACCATGACCCAAATCAACTTCTCCTTCAAGTTGCTCTCCGCCAGATACTCGGTTACAATCTGACAAAAATCAACAAATAGGTCTTTTTGTCAAAAAGTCTAATGGTTATAAATGTGAATGTTATGAATGAAATGCCTCACAGAAACACCTAGCTTCATGTTCAGTTGGATAACAGGACTATAGCTTGGCATGCAAAATCCATACAGTTTTTTTTTTCAAAAGTAGACTGTTCTCAATTTAAAAGAAAAAAAAAGCTTTTAGATTAAAACATAACACAGAAAGGGATCCTGCAGGCCCCTCCCAGAAACTGGATACTTATGAAGAAAGTAGAGAAGTCATTAACTGGAGGGGGTGTGTCAAGTGATATTATTTTTATGTCTACAAATCAATGACTCGGTCCTTCAACAGATTACGGTAAATACCTAATATTTGACAGCCTCTGTAGTACACGCTGGAAAGAAATTATCTGTGACCTCAGGAGGGTCACAGACTGGTGGGAGAGACCGAGAGTGAGTTCCAGCACACTGTGGTAAATACGCAATGACAGTTCAGATGGGGCCTCTACCCCTAGTTTCTGAAATGAACCTGCGTTTTCTGGAAGAACTTAAGCAGAGTCTAGGTGTCGAGTTTGTGGGATGTAACATGTAGTTAGAGAGAAAGGATTAGGGGAAGATCTCTGTCTTCCTAACACGGCATGGCTGTCGCAGACGTAACTTACACATCAGCTGTGGTTATCTACACACATCTCGGGGGGAGAGCAAGCCAGCCAAAATTGCTGTGAAATGGGTACCCCTTCCTGAGGAGCTATTGGCAGTTGATAGCTGCTTTGGGGAAGAAGGAGCATTAGTTTCTGAAACTTGGTCACTGGTTTGGCTCCACATCCATTCCCATATGGGCAGAAGTACTTGTATTTAGTGGTTATCAAAAGAAAACACAAAAAGTTGAGAGGGATTTTTGTTGGAGGGGGGGGACCAGGAGTTGGAGGAGATAAACAGGAGCATATATAATCATACTTCAGTATATACAGTCATGAAATTCTCAAGAATAAATGAAATTATATTAAAAATAAAAAAAAGCCTTCTCAAAAACAAAACAAACAAACAAGAAGAAGAAGAAACCAAAAGATGCTGTAGAGCCAGAGGTGAGGATGTTTAGAGCAATGGCTTTCTCTTGCGGTCTCAGTTTGGCCCTTCGCTCTCCGTAGAGATGCAATCCCTCTAGCTGTCTTTCCGTTCCTCCACTTACATTTAGCCTTGACTTCTATCAACCCTGTTGCACTGGTCACCTGCACTCTTTATTAGCATAAGAACCTCTTCTTCCCTTTCAACATGGATTAAGTAATAGGTTCTCAGCTTCCCTGAGCGCAGTGAGGGCCCGTGAAGCACTGTGGGGAAGCCCGTAAAACTGGTACTGTCACGTGAAAGTATAGACTGGATGTTGATGCAAGGTGTCTGCTTCTGTCTTTCTTTCCTTTTGTCCTATCATTAGCCCACAGTCATCTACTCACTTCTGAAGTGTGGGACTGAGAAATGGAGATCATCTTTGAATCTAGGAAACCCCACGTAGTTCTCTGCATATAGTAATTGCTCATTAGTTCTCCGGTGAAGACAATGGGATCATCTGAGGCTTGGGGAGGTGGACAACTTCAAACAACACTAGGAGGGCCGGAGTACCCAGAAGTACCTAGAAGCAGAAGCATTGCCCTGCTTCTGCGTAGCTGTGTCTTTTGGACTCAGTAGATGTATCATGTAGCTAAGAAAGTCTCCTGTGTTCAGCCTGATGTGTGAGTTTCTCTTTCTGTCAGTGCAGAATCCTCTTCATACTTGATCATTTGTCTTATTCTGAAAGACTTTGTCTCTTGACAAAAAGAATTATGCTCTAGTAACCGGTTTTTACCATAACCAAAGCATTCCATAGGTAATATGTCAACAACATTGTGCTTGTCTCTTTTCAAATGTCTTGTCCTATGAGCCACACAATAAGTAGACAATAAGGATCTGAGATATTTCTTCTGTGGCTTTATTAATCAGAAGGCAGACTGCAGTTAGGAAGTAGAAGTTGAGGCTTTGCTCCTGATTTTCTCAGGATAGACATGATTCCCACAGTTGTTCCACTTCTCAGCTTCTAGACGATGTCACTTCCTCAGGCTGTGTCATCCAGAGTTGGACCTAGTGACAATAGTTGGTATCAAATAATGACAGAAAACATGCACTTAATTCCCCAAAACTTCTAATGGTTGCTGGTGAGAAAATTTGAGCCTGGATTTTTGTTTTTAAAGCTCAAAATGTTTGTACATGCTGGAACTGCCAGAAACTCTTCACAGGGAGTAATGTCGAATCGCCTTTCAGTAGGCCTATTCTTAGCAGAGTAGGCACTCAACGGATATTTATTGATTTAAACATCTGCCCAGCGAGCACCTTCAAGTCTGAGAACAAGTTCTGATTTTATTGCCCCAGGCTGTTAACCTATCTCTCAGCTAAACCATTTCTCATTGCTCCGAGAGGCCTCAAAGTAGCTCCACAGGCCACATATGTAATAGTCAGCCAAGTTAGCTCTCTACAGGATGACTCAGAAATTACACAGACAAAGAAGGGCATGCCATGACCTCCCAAGGAAGACATACCCAGCAAGGTAATAATACCAGGCTCAGAAATTATGAATTAAAGCATTAACTAACACCCCGTGGTCTCCTGCAATGTGACCGCCAAACAGCCATTGCCACAGGGGCAGGTCTGGGTAGGTTCAACCACTCTCAAATGCCTGCTCGGACCTTCAGGAAGAGTTTGTAGCATTAAGTAATTTATGGGGTGCTAAGAAGTTCCTTAAGCTATTATTAAAAACATGCAAACTCCTCCCTGGTTAGCCCTCTAGTAAGTCAGCCTTCTAACTAAGCAGAACTGATAGGCCCGTCTTTTGATGTTTAATGAGTTCTGCAGCAGATGTGAGATGTGACGGACAGGCAGTGGTGGTGATTTACTGGTCATGAAACAGAATGATGAGAGCCCTCTCTTTAAACAAAAAAAAAAAAGAAAGAAAGAAGAGAAAATGTAGCCAAAGGACAGGTTCGCCCCCCACCCCTCGCCTTCCTCTCCCACCAGCCCCTTCCCCGGCTTTTTGGGGGCATGTGTTTTTGATTTCCTCACCCACTCCCTCCACCCGTGCCTCTCAGTCCTGGGATCATTTCCATTCAGGCACACACAGAACACTGCAAACTAATTAGCCTTGGATACAGCCGCAGGAAGTCAGGCTGCCAAACCTTCTTCCCCCCACAGCGCCTCTGCGCTCAGCCTGCCTCAGGCCTAGGCCTTGCACCAGGCCTCTCAGAGCCGGTTGCCTGTTCTAATTTTGCTGTTTCCCTTCACCTTATCAAATGCACCCGAAGCCTGCCAACGTGTGGAGCCGGGAGCTTTGGATGGGCCTCTGGACTCTTTCCCTCTGGCCCCTTCTCTGCTTTCTCCCACTATTAGGGAGACCTGTTTGGATACGGTTTCAGTGTTGACTTGTTAATCTGACCTTGGTTAATGCCTTCTAAAGGATAGCATTGCCCATTATGCTAAACTCAAAAGAGTCCCCATCCGGCTCTTCACCTCCCTCACCTCTTTTCCAGGAGCTCTGGACCTCTGACTTTTCTCAAACGTTCACCCTTGCGCCTTAGGCATCAACTCTTCCTCAACCACTTTGATTAAAATTGAGGGATAGTAGGCTGAACTCAAGATTCAGAGGGGTCCCCTTATAAGGGACACCCCGTCAATGGAAGGCCTCAGTCAAAGACAGCAAACTTGTAACTCTTAGGGTGTGTTGTACATGAACCACCAAAATAGAAAATTGGTTGCCAGCATCTCAAAAACAGTATATTTTAAGAAACTTTATAAAATATTTTGCTTTCCAGGGAAATGTTATTCCTGCTTCGTTAAGTTAGGGCTCCGGCCTGTGTGATATAATTGGCTAGTTGTTCCTCCCCCGGAGGTAGGGCAAAGAGTCTATAGGTCATGAGAGTCCCCAGTCCTTCCAGTGTCTTCCTGATACACACAACAGCCCATATTTGTCATTCTTCTGAGTGGACAGAGTTTTAATCTAAATACTAAGAGACTTTGGCAGGGCTTTCCAGTGTGACTGCTTTCCTTTCCCATAATTATGTGGCCATGTCGTGGTAGATACCACTTTAGAGCACTGTTTGTTGAGTTCTTGGGCCCCTTCCTCCTGTGCCTGTGAACTTGTTAAAGGCATGAGCCTCAGATGTCCGGTTCTTTATTATATTCTCAAGGTTCTGCACAATACTGATGTCGTCAATGCTTTCGTGTTGTTAGATGCTGGTCTGCAGTCTCACGCACCAAGTCGTACTGAATGCTAATGTGTTGTGTTCTGTGTCATGTGACATGATTTTTTTTATTAAGATCTGCATGGGAAATAAATTATCAGGAAATAATATATGCAACCAAAATAGGAATTAAAGACATAAATTAATATGTATTTGGTGAAAGGCGTTCGAAGGGTGGCTTCTTAGAAGAGGATGAGTTTGAGTGGCACTTCCAAAATGATTAGAACTGGGACATGGGACTCACCTATTTTTTTAAAAAAAAACTGTACCCTTTGTCTTATATGTGCATTATGTGACTAATTTTATGGCTTCCAAATTATGTCCATCTAAATCTGCCAGTGATCACACTGTGTTCATTTCTAACAATTATTTAATAGTTAGGGCCATGAGGTTAGGGGCCAGATACTATGAAAAGTTATGAGCTCTGGCTCACTTTGATGCAAGCCTGGAGACAGATGCAACATAAATGCTTGTCATAATGGAAGAATTACCAAAAGTCTTGCTGCTGCTGCTCCTGTTGTTGTTGTTGTTGCTGCTGCTGCTGCTGTTGCTACTGCTGAAGAATCAGCTTAAGCAGCCCTAAAACTGTACATGCACAAGCTTAATAGTCAAAGCAGAAAGCCATTTTGTCTTCATCAGATGCAGTAAAGGAATATCCATTGTCACCTAGTGATGGGACATTCTCCTGGGCCTGTTGTCACCCACGGAGCAGTATGTGTCAAACTGCCATCAAATGTATGTTTGAACCATGATATAGACACGGTGGGCATCATCTGGAAGACACCACCAAAGGGAAGATACAATAAACATCAGTCTCAGGTGGGTCTAAAGACATTAGCATGCATGATTCATGTCAGCATGTCAATTTTAGTAAGTCGAGTATGATAGCGCATGCTTGCAAACCTAGCACTCACACAGAGGCAGGAGGATCATGAGGTCAGTCTGGACTTCATAGGGGAGAGCATGTTTCTAAAATAATTACTAACTTGGTAGAAAAAAAAAACCTTAGAATTTATGTAAAAGCACAAATGACCCTAGATCATAAAAACAGTAATGAGCAAAAAGAACAGTGTTGGAGTTATCACCTTACCTGATTTCAAGTTCTACCACAAAGCCATAGTAAGAAAAACATAGTACTGGCAGAAAAGCAGACATGCTGGTCCTTGAAATACATCTGGACTCAGGTATAAACCCACACAGCGATGGCCACGTGAGTTTTGATAAAGATGCTAATGATACACGTTAAATAAAAGACGGCCTTTCCCCCAAATGTTACAGAGGAAACTGCACCTCCACGCACGGAAGATTGAAGCTAGATGCCTGCCCATCTCACACCCTGTACAGGAATCAACTCCAAAAGGATCAAAGGCCTTCACACAAAACCCAAAAGCCTTAAACTATTAGAGGAAAAAGGAAGGAAAACACTTGACAATTGCAGCCGCAAGAAGCATTTTCTAAGTGGGACTTCATCCTCTCAGGAAGTAATACCGACAATTGACAAATAGGCTTTCAAAAAGTTAAAGGGTTTTCTGTGGCAAAGTGGACGGACAAGCGAAGAGACAGCCATGGGAAGGGAGAAAGTGGCTGCTAACTTCGCGTCTGACAAAGTATTACTACTAGAATAAACAAAGAACTCAAAATATTAAACACCAAAAAGTGAAGTAACTTAAGAAATGTCTGACGGAATGAATAGTTATTAAATAGTAAAATTAAAAATGGCCACTGAGCATGAAAACAAAATTAGCGAACAACAGAAAAGTGCAAATTAAAATTACCTGGAGATCCCATCTCACTCAAATTAGAGAGGTCGTCATTAAGAAAATAGCAGGGCTGGAGAGGTGACTCAGTGGCTAAGAGCATACTGGCTTCTCTTTCAGAAGACCTAGATTTGGTTCCCAGCACCCACATGATGGGTCACAACCATGTGTAACTCCAGTGCCAGGGGATCTGATGCCTTTTTGGCCCCATGTGCATGCTTGGTGCCTGTGGGGCCAAAAAGGCAACACCCACACACACAACACACCCAACCCCCACATCGTTGAGACTGAGAAGAGATGGGGACCCTTCTATGCTCCTCGATGAAATGGAGATCAGACTAGACACTATAGAAATCAGAACACAGGGTTTATCTTTTTTGTTGTTGTTGTTCATTTTAAACTATAACTAAATATGCCATATGGTTCGTTTATATCATTTCTGGGTGTTTATCTAAAGGATTCTAGGAGTCACAGATATGCTTACTGCTGTATTATCCGTAATAGCTGGGTTATGGCTCCAATCTATAAGCAGTGATCAACAAAGAAAATGTGTCATACAAACACAATGGAATTTTATTTAACTCTATAGAAGAACAAATTTAAGTCTCTGAAGAAAAATGGGTGTAATTGGAAATTATCAGATTAACTAGGCAATGCCAACTTCCAGAAAACAAATACTTTTTTCATATTTGATCCCAATTTATATATAACCATATATGACATGGAAGTGGAAACGTATCTGTATGGAGAATGGATCAGAAACATTGCAGGAAGGAAGAAGAAAGAACAGTCACTTGGGGAATATGTCCACAGCACAGTATATATATACCTCTGTGAAAATGTCTTTGTAAAACTTGGAATTACGCACAACGAATACACACCAGTTTTTAAAAAGGGAGAATGGAGTCTTAAGGGAAACTAATTTCAAGATCCCCATAGAAATATGCTTGCGAATTGTAGTGGTCATTAATATTGTCAGTTTATTAAAAAACACAATTTCTATATTAAGTGCTTACTACAATAGCAGAGGTATGCTTATTATAAATGAAAATGTCAGCCCCGGAAGGCTTAGAATTTTCACATCACCCAGTTTATGGTCTATCTAAATTCTGAGTGGGAAACACACTGGACTCAGGCTGTCCTAACCCCTTCTGGGCTCAGTACAGATGTCACTGATAGCCATCTACCGAAGCTTAGTGCATGTTTCATCAACTGGGCATGTCCTCTCAGGCTTGGGCTATGGTCCTAAGATTTAACAGTAGGCTTCTCAGTGCTATGCTCAGATAGCCACTCCCAACAACTGAAGTCAACATTGAAGCTTAGTTATCTGTATCTATCATCTCCCCAGTCACAAACTAGACTACAGTATTTGTTTTGTATGCACATGCGTGTATGTGTAAGTGTATATGTGTGTGCAAGTGTGTGTACACATGTGGAGGCCAGAGGTTGACATCTGTCGCCTTCCATCACTTGCCCCCTTTATGTATCATGTCAGGTTTTCTCTACTGAATCTAGAGCTCACTGATTCTGCAGTTCAAGCTAGCCAGCTTTCTCTAGGGATCCCTTAGGGATTCTTTGTTGTACTCCCTCCCTCAAGTGTTGGGATTATAGGCAGGCCACCTTGCTCACCTAGGATCTGGGTGAGTGCTGGACATCTAACATCTAGTCTATGGGCTGGATAAACCATTTTCCCCAGCCACAGACTCAAATATTTTTGACATTTTGGTTGTGAGCCTGGCCTTTAGCAACTTGACCGCATCTCCATCGCTCAACTAGAACATTTGTGAAGATACATGCTTTTAGGTAACACAGCATTCACAGCTGACTTGTAGAATATTCTACTTTTCACTTACACCATGTACCTTAATCCATACAATGTCTATGAGAGGGAGATACTATACTTTGTATTTTACCAATAATGACACTGAGACTTAGTTCTTGTGAAGAATGATGGAAAGATGAACATTTCACTGCTAGTTAGTTCTCTGGTCTTTGAGCCATTGTAGACCTTAGAGAGTGAGAACTCTTGACTGCTAGGCTATTCAGGCAATTGAACAGTAGACTTTCCCTCCTTAGATCTATCTAGTCCTTCATTGTTTCTTACTGATTGGTTAATTTTAAAATCTCTCTCTCCCTCTCCTTCCTTTCTTCCCTTCTCTTCTCCTCCCTCCCCTCTCCTCTTTTCCCTCTGTCCCCACCCTCCTTTTTCTTCATTCATTACATAAGCTGTACATTATACAGATTCTAGCCCAAAACCTTAGCCCCAGTGCAGAAGTAATGCTCATACTCAGCCCAGGTCATCAGCAACAACAGGCCTCACCCTGATTTAAGCTGCCCAAGCTAATAGAGCATCCTCTGCAGAGAGATGTAGCTCTCAAACATCTAATTAGGATGTCAGGATGAGGGTGCAGTGTGAACAATGGAGCTCATTTCTCTTTTGGGTTTCAAAGACTCAGCAGGTGTGATGGCCAGCTTGAGATTAGCCAAAGCTTCGCCTCCAGTGGTAGAAGCAATTTGTCAATCTTGGATCCACTTAGCCATTCTATGCGCAATAAGGAATAAGATAGGATAGTAATAAACTCTTGATTCCACAGACTATAGTCTGCACATGAGAGTACCCACGCAGGTTGGTAAGGGGGGGGGGCAACACTGCCATGCATATTACTTTGAAACATATCAGTCTAAGAATTGATATAAGCATTAAAAATTCTCCCCTCTCTGTTTCTCTCATTCTCTTTTTCTCCAGTGCAATTAATTTAGAAAAGGATTTGATCCATAAGAGACTACCAATATTTTTATACTGATATTTGAGATGGAGTACCTTCATAGCATATCAATGCAGATTTATTGAAGTCTCAGTGGCATTCAGCTATCAGACCTAATAAAACACTCAGAATACTATGAGTTTTATTCTGCTCTTAAGTTGGAAAGTAAACTAGTTTTACATGGGTCAAGCTAGGCCACAGCACAATGATTTTTTGATACATTAAAATTTACATATTTGGATACAGTATGATATTTCTGTATATAATGATTTTCACACACACACATATATATATATATATATATATATACTGTGAATAGATATGAATCAGCCACATATTTTTCATATCAAGTATCTATATTTTCTTTCTATTGGGAACATTCCAAATCTGTTGAACTAATTATTCTGAAAAATATAATTGCCATCAGCCATTGCGGCCCTATCTTACTATAAAGCATTGTAAATTATTTCTTGTGAACTGCATCCTTGTAGCTATACGTCATCTTTTGTCTGCTCCTACCCTTCCCAGACTCTGTGAACAGTCATTCTAGTATCTGGCTCTATGATATTTACTTCCTAAGTTTCCATGTGTGAGAGCACATTATGTCTGTCATTCTATGCCTTACTTGTCGACACAACATTCTCCAGGCTTATCTGTGCTGTTACAGGTTTTAGCCTTTCTTATGGCTGAAGTATATGCTAGTATGGTTGGGGAGATGGTTCATGCCTAAAACCCCAGGACTCAGAATGAACAGACATAAGAGTCACAGTTCAAGGCCACCCTAAGAGACATAAAGAAACTTTTCTGTACAATATCATTGCCATAGTGTGTATGTGTGTGTGTGTGTGTGTGGCTTTGGGATTATCTAAACTGGAGCAATGAGTGGATGAAACAAGGACAGATACATGCACAGAAAAGTCGGGGTCTGGTGGGCCATGTGCTCTGATGGAGACACTCCACAGCCTGCAAACTTGGATCGTTTATTACATACCTCTGAGAAAGAAGGAGATAGGTTTATTGGACTCAGCTGGAGGAGGAGGCAAGGTGGCTGATCTCTGTAGGATGCTCTGTCGGGAAGCAGTCTCAGGTTGTTTTGGGGAGGAGGAAGCTGTGCACAGCTGATAGTTTCTACATACCCTGGTTTTAGCTAAGGGTCAATCATCAGTACCATCTTAATATCTATACGTGGAAGAGGGAACAAGTGTGTCAATAACACACATGAATTCAGGACTTTACCTGTAGCCCGCCCCCCCCACATACATTATCATCTGTTGCTCTTCTGACTGACAATTGATCCTATGTCTTAATTCTCATACCACCGAGAATGTGGAAGAGCAAATATCTCTTCATGGCCTGAAATCCACTTATTCAGCATAGTAATGGAAATAATTTTAGAGCAATTAACAAGATTAATAAAGAGTATTGGCAAAGAAGTCAAACAGTTTCTGATGTAAATGTCATGATCGCATATACAGAAAAGCCTGGAGAGTCCACCAAAGCTAGTTACAGATGGTAAGGCAGCAAATTTGCAAAATACAAAATTAACAGACAAATATCAGTACCAAAAGTAGGTTACGTAAAACAGAAATCAAAACAGTAAACCTGCTTACATAAACAATTTACAAAAAAACATACAAACTCAAAATCAACTTAGCCAAGAAAGATATAAAAACTCTATTGTGAAACTATTTTTTTAAAAAGGTGTAAGAAATTAAAGAGAACACACACACACAGTCTATGTTCACAAGTTGTAAAGAATAAACACTTCTAAATTGTTTATACTACCTAAGGTGGCCTACAGATCCAAAGAAATGCTTGTCAAAATGCCAATGGCATTCTTCATAGAAAGAGTAAAAGAAATCACTGCTAATGTTTGCACAAAGCCATAAAAGTTTGCCAAAGGGGCAATGCAAGTCTCACTAAAGAAGCAATACTTTACTTCAAAAGATGTAAATTGTGGGGAAAGATGGCAGATCCCAGGCTCTTTGTATGTGGCACTGTGAATATGAGGAGTCGAAACAAACAGACACAATTCCAAGGAGATAAACGGTGAAGAGCATTAGAAATCATAGCAGGTAACAGATTGGGAGAAACTGTAGAGAAAGAGAGGGCAACGTAGACAGAGGAGCAAGCAGCATGTTTTTGACAATGTGGCTGATGGAGTGGGGCATCTAATGGAGTAGAAGCCTCATCCACAAGGTAAGCCCAGCAGTCACATAAAAAGAGAATGACATCGCAACTTATAGAAACCCACAGTTCTCATGAGCCTCATACTCAGCCAGGGGTTGAGACAGTGATTTTTCCTGTGTGATGGGCCAGCAATGAAAAGAAGATCCATTCTGTTATTCCCCAAGTCTAAGCAGACTGTAGCCAGGAGCCATCCTGAGAGGTAGCCTATTGATTAAGTCTGAACTACCTGGGGGGTCTGAGAAGAAGAAACAAGCACAAAACAAAGACTGAACGGGCTTGGATAAGAGACAAGTCATGGATGGAGCTGGGTTGCATGTAGACATGCTAAGAAACTCAGCTACAAGGAGGCTCAAGGAGAGATGGGCTTGGAGTTTAATAGCCCTGAACTCATTGAGTAAAGCAGAAGAGAGAGGGCTGCTTGAACTCCACAACTTCATCCTTGCCATAAAGTTTTCTATTCCTATGTCCAAGTACTCTTTAAGTTCAAGTTGAAAAAAACACTCCATGAAGCCTACTTCCAGAAGAATGCTTAGTACCGAGCGTGATGAGAAAACAGAGTCCATTCATCCAGTAACACAGTGTCACAACCCCTTTGGTGGTCGAACAACCCTTTCACAGATAGCCTAGGACCATCAGAAAACAGATAATTACATTATGATTCATGACGGTAGCAAAATTACAGTTGTGGAGTGGCATGGTTGGGAGTCACCACAACATGATGAGGTGTATTAAAGGGTTACAGAGTTAGGAAGGTTGAAAACCACTGCTACAGATCTCAGGGATGTATTTGCCTCCTCCACACCCCAGCACACTCAATGTGGTTTTCTCCCAAAGGTATGCAAATTGGAGAGTTTCTGGAGGGAGGGTGGGAGGGAGGGAGGGAGGGAGAGAGAGAGAGAGAGAGAGAGAGAGAGAGAGAGAGAGAGAGAGAGAGAGAGAGAGGAGTGAAGGAGAGAGGGAGGGAGTACCTGCCTGGCTCACAAGTAACAAAGGTGAAGGGAGTGATTCCTGGCTTACCAAGAAATGGATGCTCCAAACTATTGAGTCTTTGGTAATGATGGTATTCTTTTATCCATTGTTATTTCTGTAGACTTCTATAATTATTTTTAAAAAGAAGTTCTAAGTTTTTGTTTCCCCTCTTATGTAAGTATAGGGGCCCACGGAAGTGGGTCCACTCCACTTTGAATGAAGGTCAGAGAGTTTCAGCCTGCTCTTGGTTTCAAGATTATTGACAAGAGGTCTGACTTCAGGTAAGACTACAAATAAGATATCCTGACCTAGGGTGTGGTTTCCTGGTATTTTGGATATTAAGATGCCCCAGAGAAGTGGATCCATTCCACCTCCACCAAAGGTCAAGCCTATTCCTGCTCCTTCAAGGATATGACAGGAGCTTTGACCCAGGGAGTGACTGCCTATGGGATGCTTGGTCTAAGGCATAGTTACAGCATGTCCTGCCAAAACAACAGAATGCTTAACTCAGAATATAGTTGCTTGATGTTTCAGGTATTGAAGCAGGTAATTTCTCTGTTTGCTCTTTGTGTCATGTTAAAGCAGTCTCCCCCCCCCCCCCATCCCTACCTTTGGATTGGGGTATATAAGCATGTGGAAAATAGAAGCAGGTGAATTCAGTAGTCACTGGATTGCCCTCCCATTTCTATTCTGCATCCCTGTTCCTTTTCTTTCATATCTCTGTTCCTCTTTTCTAATATTTCTAATCCACACACCCAACCCTGGAATGTGTGAACCCCATCAAGGCTGGATTCTGACAGATGTCACGCCAATGTGGGACCACGACATGTAAGTTTGTTTGTGATGACTGTTTTTATCACTCACTCCACTTCCTCTTCCTAACACCCGCCTTGTCTTCTGCTGCCTTCCCTTTTCATTTCACCCAGATCCTTCTTTTGGCACAGCCGTTTCTGATGGGAACGGCAGAAGCTATAAGGTTAACACAGCTGTTTGACAAAGATCCAGTGCAGCTGGGCCACATGATGGCCACTGTACCACCTTTGGTTCTCATCTCTGCCTGTTGCTTATTTGGGTAACTTTTAATATTTGTACAATTTGGGGAGATCAGATTGATGGAGAATTTCTTATGAATCACTTATGACTTCTCCCAGGAATACTGCTTCTAAGCTTCCTGAGGGAAGTCCTGAACATACTACCCCTCCACATTTAGGGAGATATGCTTGTCTACTTGAAGGTCTTCCTTATGCCTTGGAGGTTTTGACACACATAAAGAAGCCAGAGGTCTATTTATGGGGCTCTGAGACATTCTTGAAACATCTGTCCCTGTACTTATATATATTCAAAACAAAATAAACTCAGAAAGGTCAACAAGGTTTGGTGGGCTAGTGCAGTTGGCCACAGTTCAGACTGCAAGCCTCTTCCCATTGTGCACTCAATTCCATGACACACACAACAACACAGTTAGATTAGCTGAAGTTACCTCTGCCCTGCATAGAGACTGGTAGGAAAGGATGGAGTGGAAAGATGATAAAAGCATGAGATGTCAGGACCTCCCTTTCTTAGAAAAGTTAGCACATGCAGAAAAACTGTGGTGTCATGTGCCCAAGGAATAGCAGAATGCTAGGATTAGACATATAGACAAATTCTATAAAAATATAAAATACAAACATTATATTATGCCAGAATTTAAATAATAACTGCAGCAGTTTTGCCTGAGGATTTGTTTTGGTTACTCTGACCATTAAGAGTTAATAATACAGTGTTCGGGGCATGGCGATGTCCCTGGGTTGGCTTGGAGAGTTTGCTTTGGTCTAGTGTCCTTGTAGCCACAAAAGCTACTAGCCTGAGAACAGACTGCCATTTGCCTCTAGATTCTTAAAGCTTGGGTTATGGAGTTAATAAGTAAGGATGATTAAAAATGATAACTCTCTTTATGAATGATGTCAAAACTTGTGGAAAAATTATTGGAACTGATAACTCTATTCTGTGGTAGTTTTTTTAAGATCAATACTGCTTTGTTAGACAATGTATTTTATCCTAATTATTTTAGAAATTAATTATTCAATTAAGATATAATATCATAAACATACATCTTTGATATACAAAGCAGAATTGATTCAGAGATGTTATAAAACCATGAAAACATTGCAAATGGAATATAGTCTAATTTTCTATCTTCTGCATTCTCAAAAATCATTTAGGTGTAAGTCCTTTTCATTTATATGATAGTGTTTTAGGGGAGAAAATGAAATTATTACTCCTAATAAATTTTTAGTGTATTCATGCTCCTCTGTGGTAGTTTATTAATGATAACTAAAATGGTGAGCAAGAGAAGTGAAACACTATAGCAGGAGACTGCTCTTCCATTTCCCAGCTGCCCAGACCCAAATAATCACACGGAAACTATATTAATTACAACACTGCTCGTCTCATTAGCTCAGGCTTCTTATTAGCTAACTCTTACATCTTAAATTAACCCATTTCTATCAATCTGTGTATTGTCACGAAGCTGTGGCCTACTGGTAAGGCTCTGGTGTCTGTCTCCTTTGGCAACTACTTGAGTCTCCTTGACCCTGCCTACTCTCTCTCCTCTCTCCTCTCCTCTCCTCTCCTCTCCTCTCCTCTCCTCTCCTCTCCTCTCCTCCTCTCCTCTTCTCTCTCTCTCTCTCTCTCTCTCTCTCTCTCTCTCTCTCTCTCTCTCTCTCTCTCTCCCAGCTTGGCTATATTATGCCCTGCCATAGGCAAAACAATTTTATTCATCAACCAATAGAAGCAACACATATACAGAAGGACATCTCACTTAAAAAAAACACATGTCCAAAACTAAAAAATGATATGATTAATGTTTCGGAGCAACATGAATATATCCTTATTTACTAAATTCTGTATAAGTAAAGAAGCACTCTGGATGCTAGTCAGTCAGGCTGCAAGATTCTCATCATCACTATGGTCTGGCTCACCTCTGCCCCTCACCAGCTCCTAATCCTCTATTGGGACCTGCCCACAAGTGGGGATTGCAGCTGGCATTCTTTGTTTCTTTTGTCTTTGACTTCTTAACTTTTTTACATAATTAAATTTATTTATTTATTTTACATCCCTATCACAATTTCTCCTCTCTCCTCTCCTCCCATTACTTCCCCCTAAATCCCCCTGTCTTTCCCTAATCCACTCCTCTGTTTTTGTTCAGAAAGGGGCAGGCCTCCCATGGGTGTCAACAAAGCATCTAGTTGAAGTAGGACTAAACTCCTCCCCTTGTATTAAGGCTGGTCAAAGCAACTCAGTATTTAGAGTGGATTCCTAGAAGCCAGCCAAAGCATTAGGGACAGACCCCGCTCCTATTATTGAGAGTGCCATAAGTGGATAGGTAGCCTGAAGTGGTCATCTCCTGTAATCAGATTGGGAACTACCCCAATTGTCACCAGAGAGCCTTCATGCAGTGACTGATGGGCACAGATACAGAGATCCACAGCCAAGCACTGGGCTGAGCTAGGGGAATCCTTTTGAAAAGAAGGAGGAAGGATCAAACTAGGGGGTTCAAGGTCATCACAAGGGAACCCACATAAACAACTAACCTGGGCTCAAAGGAGCTCATAAACTCTGGAACAACAGCTAGGGATCCTGTATGAGACCAACCTAGGTCCTCTACTTTTATGTGACAGTTTTGTAGCTTGGTCTATTTGTGGGGTTTCTTAACTTTATAATTTCAATTATCCTCACTTTTACCCTGAACGCTGTTGAATTTCACAGCTTGTACTGAACTCTGTTTGGTCACTTTTCTGTTTTCACTGGTCGTGTGTGTGGATGGCCTTAATCCATTACAGTGTGTTTCTGTGTCTGTTTGGTTCTGCTGTTGCTGTGACAGTGGCCAATTATTCCCTCTGTGGTACTAGAAATTGAGCCCTTAGTTGAAGGCTCTGAATAGGCCTCCCAATCAAAATCCATCAGGTGACCAAATCACAGCACAAAAGAAAGAAAAAAACCCACAAAAAACAAGATAGCACAACTCTTCCAAAGTAGCATAACTCTTTAATGACCAATTCAAAGACACAGAAATGGGCAAAAATCTTGACGAAAATTCAAAAATATTGCTTGCCAAAATAACTAGTGATTTTTAAGAAGAGGATTGAAATGTGAAAATTCATTCAGGATCTGGAGAAGAAAGTCAGCAATATAAGTCAGAAAGTCACTAATATGCATGGGAAAGTCAGCAAGGATGCTGATGTTATGGGAAAATGTAGCGATGGTAGGAAAAAAGCTCAATGAATCAAAACAAGCAAAAGAAAGGATAACAGGGACGGAAGACAATGTCAAGGAAACATTCCATACAGATATCAGTAAATCAAAGTGGTGGTTGTGAATATAACTTTTAAGAAGTCTGGGGTATGATCAGAAGGCTAAAACTCAGAATCCATTTGGTAGAACAAAGAGCTGAGATAAACAATAAATACACAGAAAATCTAATCAGTGAAGTGTAGTAAAAATAGTACCGAATCTAGATGCATTTAGAAGCCTGCAAGCACATCATGGTTAAACACCAAAATTACAAAGAAAAGAAAAGGAGGAGGAGGAAGAGAAGCTACAACAGAAAGCAGGCGTATAGCAGATTTCTATAATAGCACTTGGGTAATTAAGGCAGGAGGATTGCTGCTAGTTTAAGACCAGTGTGAGAAAAGTGAATGTTATCTGAAAAAATAAAATAAAAGCTATAAGTGAAAAGGCTGACTCACAAAGACAAATGATTCAGATCAACATTAAATCTCTCATAAAAATAAAATGCCAGGAAAGCATAGAATGTTATATTTCCACCACTAAAAGGGACACAGCAAAGCCATCATTTAAAATCATCAGAGAAATAAAGAAATTCTAAGGCAATTACACACTAAAGAAATTACGGCCACTAAGACAGTTGCAGAACACATACCTCATGGATTCTTAAACACAGAAGAGAAAGAATGGTGGTTTCAATCATGAAAGCACAGGAAAAGAATAAATGTCACAAAAGGAATAGATTAAGATTAAGGAATAAAGAACAAATCTATCATCTTCAACACAGTAAACCAGCATATCCCTAATATTGAAAGCGGAGGTGGAGCTTTTCTTTTGTCCCAAACACCCAGTCCCAAATAATCACACAAAAGCTTATATTAATTACAAATATTTGGTCTATAGCTCAGGCGTATTACTAAATAGCTCTTGCAACTTAAATTAACACATACCATTGATTCACATTTGACCATTTGGCTTCAGAGCTTTACCTGTTCCCTAGCACGTCTTGTTCCTCTAGTGGCTGGCTCACCTCTTTCTTGACTCTGCCCTTTTTCCTCCCTGTATTTTCAGTTTGGCTTTCCTGTTTAACCTTAGTCTGCCTTGCTATAGACCAGATCAGTTTTTATTATCAATCAATGGGAGCAACATATATTTGCAGCATACAGAAGGATTATCCCACAGCATAAGAAAAATAGGAAGAGAAAAAAGAGCAAACAAAATCCAGGCAGCCAGAAAAACAATCAACTATATTACAGGAATCAGCACCTTAATTCCTTAAGTAATAACTTTAAATGTAAATGATCATAGTTCCAAATAAAAGATAAAGAGTAGATGAATGGATTAAAAATAAGACTCAACTATTAGTTGTTTTCAAGTAATACGCCTCACTGGAAAAGATATTCACAGAAGAAAAAAAAGAAGAAGAAAAGCAAATGGAAGAATAAGAATAAGACAGTGTGGCTGCTCTTACATCCATAAAGTGGATTTTAGCCAGAAGTACGCAAAGCTGATCCAGACTACAGGTAGAAATCAGATAATAACTCTATGGCCTGGTTTTCTCCTTCTACCTTTATATTCGTTCCAGGGCTTTAACTCAGGTCATCAGGCTTGTGCAGCACTGTCTTCCCCTGCTCAGTCATCTCCCCAGCCTCCTCTCTGTCTGCTGAGTCATCTCCCCAGCCTCCTCTCTGTCTGCTGAGTCATCTCCCCAGCCTCCACTATGTCTGCTGAGTCATCTCCCCAGCCTCCTCTCTGTCTGCTGAGTCATCTCCCCAGCCTCCACTATGTCTGCTGAGTCATCTCCCCAGCCTCCTCTCTGTCTGCTGAGTCATCTCCCCAGCCTCCTCTCTGTCTGCTGAGTCATCTCCCCAGCCTCCTCTCTGTCTGCTGAGTCATCTCCCCAGCCTCCTCTATGTCTGCTGAGTCATCTCCCCAGCCTCCACTATGTCTGCTGAGTCATCTCCCCAGCCTCCTCTCTGTCTGCTGAGTCATCTCCCCAGCCTCCTCTATGTCTGCTGAGTCATCTCCCCAGCCTCCTCTCTGTCTGCTGGGTATCTCACCTCCACTACACATTTTAAGACAAGAAGATAACAACTAATGTAAACATAAGTGGACTGAACATTGGCACTTGCAACTTCAGGAAACCAATACTAATTAAAATAAGAGGGTATACTGATATAATTGTGATTAACTTGAATATGTTACTGTAATGAGATATTGATCGTACAGTCTAAAGTTCAACACAGAAATTTTAGAGTTAATCTGCCTGGTAAATCAAAGAGACTCATTACACATTACAGTTTATTCCAGTCAACAACTATGGGACACACATTCCTCTTAGTGATCAAGGAACTATCTCTAAAATAGATAACAAATTAGGCTAGAAATCAAGACTTAAAATTATTTAGATTTATTAACTTAATTATTTTTAATTTTGTGTGTGTACATGCACATGAGCACTGATGTCTATGGAATCAAGAGCCTTGGGAGCCCCTTGCAGCCTGAGTCACAGTTGCCTGTTAACCACCTGGCGTGGTTGCTGGGAACAGAACTCTGGTCCTTTGGAAGAGCAGTATGCCCTCTTAACCACTGAACCAGCTCTACAGTTCCAACAAGTCTCTAAAAAAATCAAAATAATATCTTGTATCTTATCAGATTATAGTGGAGTAAAACCAGACATCAAGAATAAAAGAAACTACAGAACTGTATATCTCAGTCTTCAGGGCAAGAGAAGCCAATGCACATAGAAAGCTGTTCTGAAAAGAGTCCCCACACTCCAGGGCACTCCAGGGCACTCCAGCCCAGGTCATTCATTAGAAGCAAAACGTGCCATATGACCACTAGGTGGCGCCAAGACCTTAGCAAACAGAAATAACGGTCCCTGGAAACACAGGCTCTCTAGCAGAATTCAGTTTCTGTAGGTTAAAAGGAAGCAGGGGATTGGATTGTTTGGAATTTGAGGAAGTTTTTTTTTTTGAGTTCTTTATGTACTTTAGATATTAGTCCTCTGCCAGATGTATAGCTAGCAAAAATTGTGTCCCATTCTGTAGCCCCATTCTAAGACAAATATTGCATGTTTTCTCAAGGGTGAACCCTAGATTTTATATATAACAGATGAATATATTTATATACACATGCTATATTCACATATGCGACATGAAAATAGAACCAAGACTATCTGGAAGAAGGAAAGAAGGAAGAGGAAGTGGAGGGTTATAAGTGAACATGGCCAAAGAACATGATATACTTGCGCGATTGTACACACCACTATGTACAATGAATATATAGCAATGAACCTCTTTTATTTAATTCATAAAAGAAAAAAGAAGGAGAGCATTGGAGGATGTTGATTATCCACTGGTTTCTGACTCCCCAGAGGCCGCCTCTCCTTTCCACCAAAGGACAACATGAAATTCAGGAGGAGGAATCCCCCTTTACAACACTTAAGTTACTGATTTGTCTTGATGTCCACAGCCGCAGTTTTTGGCATCTCAGATACTGGTTTAGAGGGATGTTACTTCACAGGAGGAATGCAGGAGGGGACAAGTGGTTTTAAATGTTACATTATCAAATGCCACCACCTCATAATAACCAGCGATGGGGACTCTTGCCGAGCCAGCTTCCTTTTCTGCCTTGCATGCTGATCACAGAATTCTTCTATTATAACTAAAAAAACTCGAATCATCATCTTATCTACTTTTTGTTTCTAGTTCTGGTCTGAAATTGCAGAGAGTATGGATAACTGTCTTCATGGTGGTATGGACAGCATTTGCACAGAGCCAGTACATTTTCTTGGTGCCCAGTGTTCTAAACCAAAGCTTCCTCATTCATTTCTAATCGTCGGAAACACACTATAATCTTTTCATTGTGACACTAGACTCATCTCCATGACAACCAACTGATGCAACTTAATAAAACTTTTTTTCAGCAAGGCAGCAGCAGAGGTTCTAAATTCAGGATCCTCATAATGCCACGCTGCTTTACGTGACCAGAATGCAAGGGGCACGGAAGCAAAAGAAGGGAGAACGGGAATGCAAGAGAATGAAAACAGAAATCAGAAAACAAACTTGAAAACACCCGAAGGCTCCGGGTCCCTTATTGTTCATCATCATCCATCCATCTTTCCTTTGATTCTATTGACATATATTTCCTGAGGAATGGGCAAATTACTCAGCCCCACAGGGAAAATAATGAACAAAACAGATACTGCCCTTGGCTTCAAGCAACATATATTCTAGTGAGGAAAAAAAAAGTTACCATATCTGATAGAGGAATAAAGTCCAAAATATATAAAGAAATGAAGAAACTAGATATCAGAAAGCCAATTATTCCAACTTAAAAAATGGGGAACAGATCTAAATAGATTCTTTTTTGTCCTTCAAGACAGGGTTTCTCTGTGTAGCCCTGTCTGTCCTAGAACTGACTCCGTAGACCAGGCTGGCCTTGAACTCAGACACCCACCTGCCTCTGCCTCCAAAGTTCTAAGACTAAAGGCAGGCATCACCACTGTCACACAAGAATTATCAATAAAGGAAACTCAAATGACCAAGAAACACTTAAAGAAATTTTCACCATCACCAGATAGGAAGGCGCCTCAGTGGAGGAAATGCCTCCATGAGATGCAGCTGTATTTTCTCAATTAGTGATCAGTGGGGGGGAGCCTGCACCATGATGAGTAACGTCATCCCTGGGCAGACAAGCCTGGGTTCTCTAAGGAAGTGGGCTGAGCAAGTCATGAGAAGCAAGCCAGTAAGCAGCACCCCTCCATGACCTCTGCATCAGCTCCTGCCCTGTTGCGGGAGGTCCTCCCGCTCCTCCAACCTATAGCTGCTGAGATACCAGCCCATTGGGGCGTGGTCTCTCTCCCTTTAAAAAAGCAGCCACTTCCCTCTTCTCTCTCTCTTCACTTCCTGCTCCGCCGGCGACTAGACTCCTTTCCTGGTTGCGTAGAGGGCTGTTGCCTGGGACAGTGATCTGTAAGTTTTTTTCCCCTTTAAATAAATACCACCCTATTAATCATAATCCCAAATTGGTGTGGCATTGTTTGTGACTTACGCCTTCACTGCCCTGTTTGAGGTCCTGTCCTGACTTCCTTCAGTGGTGAACAGCAATGCTGAAGTGTAAGCCTAATAAATCCTGTCCTCCCCAGATACCTTGATCATGATGCTTCGTTGCAGCAATAGAAACCCTAAGACAGACAGTATGAAAAATCTTTAGTGAGCGGGACTCCCCATGTCTACTCCTGACTGGCTTGGAATGTTTGGTGCCTCTGTTCTTGGCTCTAGAAGCCTTGGTCCCCAGACTTGGCTGCCTTCGAGTAAGCTAATGAGTGAGACCAGAACTGATGGTTTCCACATGAGCTGCTTGTGAGCAGCTTTTGGCACAGCCTGGTACAGCTCATCACCAGGGTCATGATGATGCCCCCCCCCCCCCCACCGAAGATGCCTGTTGTCTCAGAAAATCCCGTGTCCTAGGTCAAGTCCTTTGGTGGAATGCCCAGAAAGTCTCGCAGAGGGCTGCTCTAAAACCCAAACCAGAAGGAAGAAGTAGATATGGACTCAAAGGTAGGAAATTTGGGCAGGAAGTCTTAAGTAAGATGCAGCTTGGGAAACACATAGAGCAGAGAAAACAAAGTATCACTCTCAATTCTTCCACCCTCCTGTCACCAGATACATAAATGCAGTGAACTGGAGGCACGTGGGCGGATCACTGCCAAACAGAGGGAGTTTCGGTGCCAGCCCCCTCCAAAGCCCATGGGAGAACCTCTTTATATGCTTTTGTAAATGTGTGTAGAAAGCAATGTTTGAAATTCTTTTTGTTAAATAAGGTAACCCCCCCCCCCACACACACGCATTGTATGAACTTCCTGTGCTCTCTGAGCTGACTGAAAAGGGAAGCTGCTACTGTCCTTGGCTTCTCTGTTAGATACGACCTTGCTTCCCGGCTCTGAGACTGTTGGGAGAATTTCTTCAGCCCAAACAGGATGACCTTAGGCTCAAGTCTTGATGTAAGGCTGGGGGCAAATCTGAGACTATGTCCTGGCATAGCCACCACGGCATCGTGTGACTCTAAAACTGTCCTTAGTGAAACTGTGAACTCTGGGAAAGAGTTCTAATGCCACCACACCGCTCCGCTTCCCATTTGCACCAAATTTCACCGGGTGGGTTCCAGTCATGCCAAAGCAGACACAGAGGACATTGCCAAAGTTATCTTTGTGAAACTCAATTCTGATTTATCTTAAATTTACTTACATTTTCATAGAAGTATAAGAATCAACAGAAGTATGCCATGCATTTTCCCACGTTTTTCCCACTGGTAACAGCCAAACACAAAATTGGAATTGACACAATCTACCTACTGGCTTGTCTTTTCATGTTTATTTATGAAAAAAGAAACTTCAGGAGTTTGTGCAATTTAGTTGAAATTGATTAACAATACTTTATCATATTATTTTTGTTTATTCTTGAGAATTTCACACACGTATATAATGAAATACAATCATATTCAGCTCCCAATTTACCTTCCAAATCTCCCAACATGTCCCCTCCATCTAATTTCATGTCCTTTAAAAATTTTAATAGCCTATGAAGTCCAGTTAGTGCTGTCTAAGGCACATGAGTGGATGCGGGCCACAGACTCAGAGAAGGGTGATCTCCCTCCTACAGCTGTCAGCTGCCATTAGCTCCTCAGTAGGGCAGGGACCTGGGTGGAACTTTCCCTATCCTGGGATTCTGGATGGTTTGATCTTGTGTGGTCTTATACAGGTGGCTGCATCTGCTGTGAGTCTGTGAGTGTGATAGCCATACAATGACTAGAAGACAGCATTTCACAACGCTCCTCCCCACCCTCTGGCTTTTATAATCTTTTTTGTTTCTTTTTCTATGATGGTCCTTGCTTGAGCTTTGTTTGGGGTGAGGGATGCCACTAAAGACATGCTATTCAGGGCTAAGCAGTTGGTCTCCCCAAATGGATCTTGGCATGGGGTGTATTTTCATTACTGGGATACAAGGCCTTAACACTAAAGAATTGTATTCTGTTAGTAGATTTAATTTCAGGTCTAGTGAGGAAGGATCTGATGAGCACCACATAAAACTGTGGGGTCTCCTATTAGGACTTGGAGAGGCTTCACCCAAAGCCATGCGATAAAGGTTCAAAATGGTACACAGTTTCAATTCCCCACAGAAAAGTATTTTCAACTTTCTCTTACTAAGTGAACTTGACTGTGTAGGAAGGAGGAATGTGAGTGACCAATGGCTCCTGTGATACTGTATATCTTCCATGTGTCCCACGGAGTTACTGTGTGGCACTATCCCTGGGGAGACATGCACAAATGTCTGCTCCGCCCACATCGGGAAGTGACAACAGACTAAGCATAGCACCATAACCCCACTTGCTGAACCATAAGCTTTATTGGGGTTATTTACAGACATGTGGGTGAACTGTTTCCCACAGGAGCAAAATGACTGGAACACAGCTGCGTCACCGAAGCTACAGCATGGATGGCAAACTATGAGAGACGGAAACCTGGAGTCACTGCACAACCGTCAGCCACCCAATAGGTTGGGAACCCTTTCTAGGCACCCAGTTAGTCTGAGCTTCTTGCAGACATCTCAGCTGACCTGAGACATTTTGAGGTAGATCAGCTTGTCAGAGAGTATCTCTCAACAGTGGATACTGCCTTGGGAGAAGAGGGGTCTAGTCAGCTTCAGGGTTTTCTTGAAGCTATTGAGTTGTTTATTTTATGAGTTTAACAAACTTCCCTGCGAGATGAAATGCTTCGCCTCCCTTTGGAATATCCTATTCTTTCCCCTGTCTTCTAGTTGGCTTTCTATTGCTGTGATAAAACACCATGTCCAAAAGCAAGCTGAGAAGAAAAGGGTGTGTTTCGGTTTACAGCTCATAGTTCATCAGGAAGGGAAGCGGAAGTGTTCTAGCTATGAGAGGAAAGCTTTCCCCAGTGGAGGTGTGGCAGCTTTAAGGAGAAGGCATCTTGGCAGTCAGGAGCCAAAGAATATCACAAAGTCACACTGTATAACAAACTTCACACAAGAGATTTATTGGGAGAGGCCCAAGAAGTTGGCTGCCTCTGTTCAGACAAGAAGCATCAGGGAACTGAGCAAGAGACGGGCCTATATAGGGTTCCTTGAGAGAGGAATTTTCCAGGATGGGCATTGGGGGAGATTTCAAGTCAAACCAGGTTTGGTGGGCTTTTGAGCTCAGATATTGGTGGGATTTTATGCTCAGGGATTGCTGAGATTTTGTGCTTAGGGATTGGTGGTTTCTGTGCTGTGATTGGTGTGTTTTCATAGGTTTTCAAACCTGG
The DNA here is from genome assembly GCF_037038515.1 of Microtus pennsylvanicus. Taxonomy (NCBI): domain Eukaryota; kingdom Metazoa; phylum Chordata; class Mammalia; order Rodentia; family Cricetidae; genus Microtus; species Microtus pennsylvanicus. Next base: position 115,501,754 of record NC_134585.1, read on the forward strand.
AAGTGGGCTTAGACCTTTTACCTAAAGAAGTCAGGACAGTAACTCAAGCAGGGCTGGAACACAGAGTCAGGAACTGAAGTAGAAACCATGGAGGAGTGCTGCTTACTGACTTGCTCCCTGTGGCTTGCTTGATTTGCTTTTATTCAAGTCAGGGTTGTCTTCCCTGGTGTGGCACCATACATACACATACACATGCATTCTCTCTCTCTCTCTCTCTCTCTCTCTCTCTCTCTCTCTCTCTCTCTCTCTCTCTCTCACACACACACACACACACACACACACACACACACGCACGCACACACACATACAAGGCCAGGTACAGGAGCATGTATCATCAATCTCAGTGCTCCTACAGTGAGACAGGAGGCAGAGACAGGAGAATCCCTGGAAGATCAGAGGCCAGGCAGCCTGGAATATGTGTGACAAATACCGTGGAAAGTGAGGAACAGCACTGGATATTGTTCCCAGACCCTCATACCACCACACCCATGCTGTGACACAAATACCTCTGAGCCTTGCCACAAGATTTAAAAAGAAAGTCTATCCCCATGTGGCATTTGTGCGTCTTGTCTAGGGTTTGTTCTCTAACTGATTATGGACTATCAACAGTAGAGGCTATCCCATTCTGATTTCTTGCCACATTTTTATCCGTTCTGCTTCTCTCCTCATCTAACACCCACACTTCCCCATCCCCTCCTTTTCTCCAACGGACTTGTCTCTCCAAGTCCCAGCTGTTTCCCAAATATTCCTCTTAAGCCTGGCCCATTCAGCGAATGTTGACTGTCTCGCTACCACATGAATTACAGCCCCGCCTACTCAGATCCCAATCCCACAAAGGTCCCTCTTGGTTAGACTCAAACAATGGGCACCACCTTCTCAGGGACCCTGGAGAATTTTAGGGGATGAGATTCAGTCATTTAAAACGAATCCAGAGTATGATGTTAAAACACCTCAGGGTTATGGTCAAAGAAATGAAAATGTCTGCAGTGAGGAGGAAATAGAGCGATATGAATCATAGTCATCTATTTTTCCACATGTCACCTGTAACCGTTGTTAAATGAGTAAGTTTTATTCTGCCTTACCACTACGTGAGACAAATAGGAAAGCCTTTGATTCCCAAATAAGCTGGACTCAAAATGGAGAGAACCTCTCTGCATCCCAGGACTGGCCGCTTTTTTTTGGGGGGGGGTTGTATCCCCCATAAGACCTGCCAGCAGTTAATACCAAAAGGCTGAATACAGGCTGCATCCCCAAGCCCTGGACTCCTTCCGGATTTGGGTGGGTCTCATTTAGTTGGCACAGTGTGAAGGCATGTGTTGGTTTCCTGCATTCTGGTTTGGGCTGAAACTGATTTATTCCGAAATCTGTTATGTGTTTAGGGTGTGTCATACCCTGAATACTGGATTTCAGTGCTATTCCAGTAACTTGTACAATTAATTACATTTTATATGTGGTCTATTAGGACTTGAGCTGGCGTGACTTGTGTGCATCGGGCAGATGGTGTGCGATCACTCTCCTGATAGTTCACACCGGTGTGATGTGCCGGGGTCTGTAAAGTATTGGCCTTTCAGACCCGTACGACAGCTCCCTTGAGGTAGGTAGCTGAGAGAAAAAGATCACCACTCTTGGGATATAAAGGATAAATTTAAAACTCGGAGAAGACAACAAGAGGCAGAGGCAGAGCTTGACTCCGAATTCCACGTAAGAATTGCCAGACAACTTTAACCATGCATCTGTAGCTCTTGGTGGCCTTTGGGTTTTGTTTGTTTGTTTGTTTGTTTTTTTAATCTTCTGACATTAGCCTGTATCTAGTTTTTATGCAAGATCTTTATTGAAGTATTATGGACACACAACAAACTGCACATTTGTAAGCACACGAGCTGATAAGTTTTGACATACGTATACACCCATGAAATCAACACTGTAACTAAAATAATGAGCAAATCCATCACTCCCAAAATTTCCTGCAGCCGTTTTGCAGTGTGGCCTCCTTTTACTCCTGCATTACTATACATTAGTTGGATCGCATTGACAATTAAAACTAACCATGCCAGTGGGCAACAGGAGAGTGGGTGATAATAGACGGTGACCAATCCGCAATCAGACTGCTGGTCCATCATTAGCACAAATGAGTAACTGTCATATACCACAGCATTACTGGATCTTACACTTGAGTGAGAGAAGACAAATGCATTTTTTAAGAGCGCAATCTGCATGATTTCATTTAGATAAAATTCTAAGCAATTGAACTCACAAATTAATAGGATAAAAATTAAAACCTGTACAATAAGGAAAAGAACAATGAGCCATTACTACAAACATACCTGTTAAACTAGTCTCTTGCTGTGAAGAGGCACCACGACCGAGGAAGCTTGTTAAAGAAAGGCATTTAATTAGGGGCCCGCTTGTAGTTTCACCTAAGCCACTGCATTCGAATCTCTGGCCCCAGAGGTTGTAATAATAGCCATATCATAATAATAGCCATATCATAATGTAAAATGCGCTCCGTCCAATTTCCAAAGCCCCTCTCTCCTTCACAGTCTCTGGGGTTGGGTTATTGTTGATGTGTCTTAGTAGAGCTATCTGGTCTCAGCCATACTGAAGGGATGCTTAGATCTTTGTTTGCTGTTTCCCCAAGCTGTCAGCTTGTGGACCAGCTTGATGATGGCTGGCGTTCAGGATTGGAGCCACTCTGCTTAGCTGTCGCAAATGAGTTGTTCGAAGCGGTTGCAGCTCAACGAAAGACAGATGCAACTTCTGAGTGGTGCTGGATCGTTTTATGTCAACTAGACACAAGGTAGGGTTCTATGAAAGGAGGGGCCCTCAGTTGAGAAAATGTCTCTATAAGATCCAGCTGTAAGGCATTTTCTTAATTAGTAATTGATGACGGAGGGCCCAGCCCATTGTGGGAAGTTCTACCCCTAGTCTGGTGGTCCTGGGTTCTCTAAGAAATCAGGCTGAGCAAGCCATGAAGAGCAAGCGAATAAGCACTCCCTTATGGTCTCTGCATCAGCTTCTGCCTCCAGGTTCCTGCCCTCCTTGAGTTCCTGCCCTGACTTCCTTCAGTGATGAGCAGAGACCTGTAAGCTTAAGTCATACTAACTACATCCTTCTCAACTCTCTCTTGCAAGGGGTGGGTTTGCAACCTCAGCATTTTTTCCCTTTCACCATCAAGACTCCTCTGTCAAATGCTGCTTTCTGTGTGCTTCTTCCCCTTTGAGAAGATCTGCAATCTCCCTCAAGTGTCAATATCCCAGGTGTGGGGTTGAGGGCATGTTGCTCCTTTTTGGCTGCTACTCACTCCTCCCCAGAGTTCTAGTTTATTGCTGCCACCACTGGGTTTTACAGCTTTCTCTGTGGCTCTTTGTGAACCGCATTAATATGCAGTTATCACCCTCCTCACATCATAAACAGACATTAACCACAGCCACGCCTCATACTGAAGTCATCCTGAGGCTACAACTTTTTCTTGGGGAAACTAAAGAGCTTAATGGAGGAGGACTCTAGGTAGGAAAATGGAAAAGTCTTTCTTTCCAACATGCAGGTTTTCGCCACACACACACACACACACACACACACACACACACACACGTTGCAGGAGGAGTGGGCAGCTTGTTGTTCTGGCCATCCGGCTATCTTACACCCGAAATAATCACACAGAAACTGTATTCATTTAAACATTGCCTGGCCCATTAGCTCTAACTTCTTATTGGCTAATTCTTACATCTTAATTTAATCCATTTCTATTAATCTGTGTATCTCCATGTGACAGTGGCTTACTGGCAATATTCTAACCAGCGTCCATCTCAGGCAGGAGATCCATGGCATCTGCCACTCTGCCCTTCTTCCCAGCATTCAGTTCTGTCTACTCTGCCTACCTAAGTTATTGGATAAAGGCTCTTTAATGATAGTTGGGATATCCACCAATATAATTACAGGGGAAGTCCAATTCGGGAACCCTTTCCACTATTGCTAGGAGCCTTAGCTGGGACTTATAGATTGTTGAGAATTTCCCTAGCATCAAGTTTCTCCCTAACCTCATAGTGGCGCTTTCTATCAAGATATCTTTTTCATTGCTCCCCCACTCCACCCCTCCCCATCCTCAACCATCTTGTTCCCTCATGTTTTCATTCCCCATCCCCTTCTTTACCTCCCCCTCCTACCCCTAGTTTACATGGAAAATCTCATCTAATTTCCCTTCCCAGGGCGATCCATGTGTAGGGTCCTCCTTGTTACCTAGCTTCTCAGGAGCTATGAATTGTTGTCTGGTTTTCCTTTGCTTTATATCTAATATTTTTACAGCTGAGTAATACTCCATTGTATAAATGAACCACATTTTCTTTATCCATTCTTCATTTGAGGGACATTTAGGTTGTTTCCAGGTTCTGGGTATTATGAATAATTATGTTATACATATAGTTGAGCAAGTATCCTTGAGGTATGATAGAGAATCCTTTGTGTATATGCCCTATAGTGATATCACGGGGTCTTGTGGTAGTTTGTTTTTCAGTTTTCTGGGAAACCACCATACTGATTTCCAAAGTGGTTATATAAATTTGCACTTCACCAGCAGTGGAGGAGTGTTCCCCTGACTCCAAATCATCTCCAACATAAGCTATCCTAAGTATTTTTGATCTTAGCCATTCTGACAAGTATAAGATGCTATCTCAGAGTCATTATGATTTTCATTTCCCTGATGATTAAGGATGTTGAGCAATAAAATAGCCACAAATATAAAATATCTTAAAGTAACTCCATCTAAACAACCAAAAGACCTATATAACAAGAACTTTAAGTCTCTAAAGAAAGAAATTGAAGAAGATATCAGAAAATGAAAAGATCCCCCATGCTCTTGGATAGATAGGATTGGCATAATAAAAAACCGCAAACTTACCTAAAGTAATCTACAGATTGAGTGCAATTCCATCAAAATCCCAGGACAATTCTTCACAGACCTGAAAGAACAATACTCAGCTTCATATGGAAAAACAAAAAACTCAGAATAGCCAAAACAATCCTGTACAATAAAGGAACTTCCAGAGGCATCACCATCCATCACCATCTCTGACTTCAAGCTCTACTATAGAACTATGGTAATAAAAAAACAGCTTGGTATTGGCACAAAAATAGACATATGGACCAAGAGAATCAAACAGAAGACCTGATATTAATCTACACACCTATTTACACCTGATTTTTGACAAAGAAGCCAAAATGGTACAATGAAAAAAGGAAAGCATCTTTAACAAATGGTGTTGGCATAACTGGATGCCAACATGTAGAATATTACAAACATATCCATATCTATCACCACACACAAAACAGAAGTCCAGGTGGATCAAGGACCTCAACATAAATCCAGTTACACTGAACCTGATAGAAGAGAAAGTGGGAAGTGCAAGAACACCTTGGCACAGGAGACCACTTCCTAAATAATAGACACTGAGAACAACAATCAAAAAATGGAACATCTTGAAACTAAGAAGCTTCTGTAAGACAAAGGACATGGTAAATAAGACAAAACAAGAGCCTAAATAATAGGAAAATATCTTCACCCCACATCTGACAGAGAGCTGTTCTTCAAAATGTATAAAGAACTCAAGAAACTAGACATCAAAATACAAAATAATCCAGTTTAAAAATGAAGTACAGATTTAAATAGAGAATTCTCATCAGAAGAATCTCAAATGACTGTTGTCTTTAATGTCACAAAAATCATCACTTAGATCAAAACTTAGATGTGTTTCAAGGTTGATCTTTACAGGTAGGTGGTTCAATTTCAGCCTCAGGAAGGAGAATCCTCACCACTGGAGAGTCTTGTTTCAGCTCACAGCTGGAGGTGATTTTCTGAGTTGGCTGTTTCCTGTTCATGATCCCAGTCTTGACTGAGCTCCCTAAACACCAAATGAATGAACTGAAGCTCATAGAAGGAATACTTAGTATCACAGACAGTACCTTTCCTTCATAGAAAGAGATTAAAAAGTAAACAAACAAACAGAACCAAAACCTGCCACTCAATGGGTGAAACACTCTGAAGGCAGCGTGGCTATGACCAATCCTGTCTAGTGGGTTGTGGAGAACTTTGATGTGCTCTCCTTCTAGACTGGAGGACTTGATTATGTGTGTTTCATATTGGGATCCTGGTGACAGAGTGTCCACCAATCTCAGCTGTGACTGAAGGGTTTCCCTGAACACATTATACAAGAAACCAAGAGACCTTTTTTTTTTTTCTCAAAACACTAGGATTCTAGGGTGACTGTTTCCCAACCACACTGTGGAATAGAAAGAAAAAAAGATTGATACTGTAATAGATTGATCTACCCTAAAAGAAAAAATGATGTGAGAATTCAACTTAAACTCATCTTTAAGATGTATTTAGATTTTGTTTGTGAGTCTGTGTGCATATATATGTAGATACCCACAGAGTCCAAAGATGTTGGATACCCAAGAGCTGGAGTTACAGTCAGCTGTGGAATATTTGATGTGTATGCTGGGAACCAAGCACATATCTTTTGCAAGAACAGCAAATACTCTTAACCATTGAACCATCTCTCTGGCCCCAAAGTGACAGAGATAATTTTTAATATGGCAACTCATTGAAGGCGTGCCCTCAGAGTAATTCAGGAGTGAATTTGATGGTTTATTTGTTTGTTTGTTTGTTTTGGTACTCTCTTGTCTTCCCTTTACTAATCTTCTGTCTTGGTTTACATTATTTTACTCTAACTTGCTTTGTTGCCTATTATCCGAGTTACAGCGTATGATTATAGTTGATGGTATATACTGGAGCTACCCACCCCATTTCTGAAGGAGAGAGTCAGAGAAGGGATACGTGACTCCTAGGCACAGGAGCAGGTGGCCCATGTGTAATTCCTTATCACCTTTCTTTCTCTTCTACCCACTGAACAAGAAACATTCCTACTCAGTATGAAGACAAGCCTTGTCAATTTCGGTTCCTAAGTGATGGTGAGCAGGGGAGCCCAGCACAGACACAAATCATGGCAGAAGACGGATTGTTTTCTCAAGCCCCTCATGCCTGGACATTGTTTGATACTGCGGCTGCTATAATCTGCCATCCCGACTTCCAGACCTATTCCCTAGCCTCATTGCTCCCTACAGTAATCAGCCAATTATTCTTTAAAATGCAAATCAGTGTTTCTAGCCCCAATTGCTTTTTCTCCAGATGGTTTTCTCCATCTGCTACTGGACATATCCATGCCTGAGAAGCACCTCATTCCCAGTGCTCTCTGTCTCTGGGAGGACACCGCAGTCTCTGCAGACACTGAATAAAAAAATCAGGGACCTAGAAAGACATCTCAGGCACTCCCCAACCCACCTCAAACCAACCTTTACTAAGTACTTCTAAGAATATCTTCTAACCACAGTTTGGTTTCCTCAGTTGCTCTCCAGCTGTCGGTGTAGAGGACCACTGTTCTTATCCCCTGCCTTACTCCCCTGCCAAAACTGCCAACCTCACTCTAGTCAGGAGGGGTCCTCTAGCTTACAAAGACGGCTATACCGAGAATCATAAACTCTCCCTCCCGTCCATTCTCACCCAGGGGTCTTGTTCTATCGGTGGTGCCCTACACCGATTTACAATACCACTGCCACCATGTCTCCTGTCCCCGTGTGGTCTTCTGCACTGTAGTCAAGTCTCCTCCCTGACTTTGTTACTGCCTAGCTCCTGTTGATTGTCTCAGGGACACCTGCATACCACGTCTGCCAGGAGACCTTCCCTACCCTTATTTTTATCTCTCCTCTGCACTTCCACAGCATCCTGTTTGGATTCCCATCGCCAGCGGTAGTGACTGCACTGGTCCACAGGGACACCTTTCATTGGAGATTATTTGTCCTTTTCTAGTTCCTTCCCTCGAGTTTCAGAAGTCCTGCCTTCTTGCCTTCCTTCTCTGACTCTCTTCCCATCCTTTCTTGTTTCTCCTTTTTGAATTAAGAAATATCAGTTCAAATCCAAGCTGTACCACTTACTGGCAATGCCACCATAGAAAAGCTTCTTAATGCCCCTGGCTTTTATTTTCTTTATTTAAGAGATGGCAAAGGTCATGCTGCCCATATCTATTTTAGTCTTACTGGTATGCTGTAAAGGATTAAGTGACACAAATATATGGACTGCTTAGAACAACGCCTATTAACAATGCTGATTGATATTCAAAAACATTAGATTCAAATGACTATTTACTATTATTTATTTTCTTTGTTATATCGAATAAACAACTAGATAGTAATCAACATTTAAGACCGTTTTCTAACCATGAAATTTAAAAAGTTAAGCTGAATGAGACTTTGGATTTGGGCCCAACCCTCATTCGTTCACCCAAAGCCCTGTGTCTGGGATCCTGCAACCAACATTCCATAAGCAGAATTTGAGTCTTTTGACTTGAGACTTGTTCTCCCTTAAATCACCAAGACCACATAAAGTCTTATCAATCATTTATAATGCCCTCATTGAAGTAGTCCCGGACAAGCCCAGATGGAAATAATAATAGCTCGTATTTGTGTGTTCTTGGCAATTTGGAAAGCACCCTCACACACTGTTGTTCCTGCGATTCCCACAGCACGATTGTGTGGAGGGAGCAGCGGGCATGACTATGATTACTTCCATCTCAGGGATGAGAGCACTGAGATTCCTGAGAGCTACGAACCCAGGTTTCCCTGGAGGGCACACCCATGTCCTTGGGGTTCCTGGGTAAGTGTTGTGACTCCTGGGCACACAGTCTTCTTGTTCCACCGTGCTTGTGCAGCCACGGAGACTCTTGAGCAATAGCACAGCATTTAGAACCGGGGTGTAGTGAGCGCATGTCCTATTCTGTCACTTGCCGATGAATCTTGGGCAAAAGCATCACTTGTGTGTACTCAAGTTGAATGCGGATGATATGTATTCAGCAGAGTTTTGGGGAGCATCTCTATCCCATTGATCTCCCCATTCCTTTATATCCACCCTCTGCCCTTGTAACCTCCCTCCCTGTAGATTAAATAAAACAAAATTTAAGAGAAGGAAGGAAGGAAGGAAGGAAGGAAGGAAGGAAGGAAGGAAGGAAGGAAAGAGGGACGGAGGGAGGGAAAGGAAGCCAAGAGAGATCTCGTCATGCAAGCTGCAATGTGACACAGTGAGTCACACAGTTTACTCTTTTCTCCGTACATATTTCCTTGTAAACGTTCATTGCAAACACGGGTCTGGTAGAGGCCTCTGGTTTCTGCTATGTTATCAATACTGGGTCCTCACTGGGACTCCTCTTGGACATCCTGTTGTTGCCCAATGTTGTGGAGATCCTGCAGCTTTGGGCCTTCACACACTCCAGGAGACCATATGGGGTGGATATCGGGATGTGCCAACTCATAACCCTAGTCTGGCTCTCAGTAGTGGCAGGGTTGGATGTCCCACCAGCTCTCCCCTGTCCTCACAAGCATTGACAAGGCTAGTTCACCAAGGTTAGTGAAAAACAAGGAGCAGATCAGTTCTCCTGTTTTCATGCCCTCAGAATTGACTTTTCTTCATCTACACCTTCAGGGCCAGACTTACTCTGTTGCCCAAGTGAGGTACAGGGACCGCTCTCCTGAGTGCTGTAGCTGGTGATGGGCACGGACAGCTCTTCCATTCTTAGGACCCCCATGCCAGCTCTCCCACCTGTCATAGGTGTGAGGGAGAGCATCTCTCTCCCCTACCCAAGCCACTCTATGGCAGATGAGGGGTGAGGTCAGATCTCCCAAGTTCACATTCTTGGGGACAGTTAACCCACACCCCAGTCAATACCGTCAGCTGTACTGTGCTGCCCAGATGAGGAACAGGGCCCACTTCTCCTAGTGCTGCAGCTGGTAAGAGGGAAGGTCAGCTCCCTTGACCACCACGGGCAGCAGGGGCAAGAAGGGTAGGGCATCTTTCCCTTGCCTTTACCACCACATGCTAGACGAAGGGAGTGTGCCCAGCCATCCGGCTCTCAGACCCTGGGCTAGCTCACCTTCTCCTCCGCCAATAGGGTCAGCTCTATTGTGCTGCTCAGGTGAGGTGTAGGACCCCCTCTCCTGAGTGCTTCAGGTGGTGAGGGGCAAGACTAGCGCTCCCTAGTGCTGCAGCCAGTGAGGGGCCCAGGCAGCTCTGTACAGCCCTATTCTCTGGGCCTTTAGCAGCACCAGGAGTCACGGACATCAACACAGACCACAGCTACAGCAGGGCCACGAACCCAGAAGCAGTCTAGACCCAGACATCACCATGGCTCTGGGTGGCAATGAAGTGACCTGACTCAGCCCGCTCCTCACTGCTTTCTCCTCTTCAAATGTGCCCCTACCCACAGGACATGAACTTCTCTGTCTGTCTGTCTCTCTCTCTCTCCCCCCACCCACTCTATACATGTTTACCATAATAGTGCCCGACTACCTATGTTTTCTCCTGGGAATACAGAACAAACTGCCTCCCCCAGGCATCGTGGGGGTTTCCTTGTTCTGCTTAGGCCATCATCGATGTTATTTTTTTAACTGTAATCTGTGATGTTGAGAAAACCTGAGGTAGAAACATCTTTTCCATGAGGTGTTTCTAAATGAGAATTGTTTAATATCCATAGTCAGCAGAGAAATACCCTGACAGCGCTGAAGAAAGACTTCAAAGTTATGTGCAGGACCGGCCAGGCTGGGTGATCGGAGGAGACAAATGAACAGAGACAAAGTAGGTAAACTTTGACTTCTTCTTTCAGGTTATTTGGTTTGACACTTGGTTGGCTTATCATTGTCCAATAGTTGTAGTAATCAGAGCTTTACATAAAAAATCAACTGAAGCATGTGTATACGTGTGTGTGTGTGTGTGTGCGTGTGTGTGTGTGCATGTGTGTAAGTTAGAATCAAGACTTATTTCATGCCACAGATACTGAACTAGGGAGGCTAAGGAAATGTGCAGTCAGTTAGCTGGATATCAGCAACCCCAAATGTGTCTCCAGTCTGGAGACCAGATGACCCGGGGCGCCACAGCTGGAATATGAGGCCAGGAAAAGGCTAGCTCTCAGTTCAGCCATAGAGGCAGAAGTTTGATTATACTCAAAGGAAAATCATCTCTTTCTGTCTGCTGCAACCTATACCCATTGAACAGAAGCTGCTCACTGCGGGGCAGCCACCCGGCTTGCTCAGTCCATGATTTAAAAAAAAATATTTTTAAGTTTAATTAATTTTTATTGTATGTGTATAGGTGTTGGACTACATTTATATCTGTGGACCACATGCATTCCTGGTGCCCTTGAAGGCCAGAAGAAGGGGTTGGCATTACATTACATTACGTTAATGCCAGAAGAATTGGCATTACTGATAGATGCGAGCCACCACATGGGTGCTGGAAATCAAACCCAGGTTCTCTGGAAGAACAGCCAGTACTCTTAACTACTGAGATATTTCTCCAGCCCCTCCAGGGTATTTTAGAAAAGAAAAAAGTTGCTTTAAGGACTCTTGACTGCTTGATAATTGATGAAACGTCATGGCAGGGGTGCTTGGTTGATACCTGGACCGGGACTCCTTAATATGATTGCTTCATTGTTGGGTGAGGTTACTGTCCCGCCAGGTCCCGCAATAAACACACAGAACCTATATTATTTGTAATACTGTTTGGCCAATAGTTTAAGTGTATTTTTGCCTTACTCTTATATCTTAAACTAACCCATTTTTATTAATCTGTGTATTGCCACATGGCTGTGGCTTACAGGGTGAAGTTTCGTCAGGCGTCTGTCTCAGGCAGGGCTACATGGCTTCTCCCTAACTCCACCTACTCTATTTATATCTTTTAGCCTGGCTTTACTCTGTTAAGCCGTTGGCCAAAAGCAGCTTCTTTATTAACGAATGAAGCACATATACAGAAGGACTTCCCACATCACTTCATATAGCTTTTTTTTTTTTTTTTTTTTTTTTGCTCAGGGTTAAAGTCAGCCAGTTTGGCTGTGATGGGCCTGGCGCTCTGCCGACATGGATTGTTGGGAGCTCTATCTGGTCAATAAAACAGTACCTAGCACAGATTCCCCCAGTCTATGCAACAGTACAGAGCACAGCAGCACCCACTAAACCACCGCCATTCCTGTTCTTACTACAATTCAAAAGAGGCTAAATGATAGCTTCTTTAGGGATTCCCCAAGAACAATGACAAAAAAAAGAAACAGAAAAGGAAGGAAGGAAAGAAAGAAAGAAACAAAGAAAGAAACAAAGAAAAGACACAGAAACACATGGGAGGGAAGGAGGAAGGGAGAGAGAGAGAGAGAGAGAGAGAGAGAGAGAGAGAGAGGGAGGGAGGGAGGGAGGGAGGGAGGGAGGGAGGGAGGGAGGAAGGGAGGGAGAGAGAGAGTTGAAAGGCCAAAGAGCCCATTAAAGGAGCCTTCTGCTTTTGCTCCCTGGTGAATTGATGTCCTATCCTAGGACTGGAAGACTCCCTGCAGCTTCAACACACACTCACTACCTGACCAGTGGAGAGGCAGAATGCGCACCACTCAAAGGACAGCCTGCATTGGATAGGAAAACAAAATATAAGAGCATCTTCTATGGTCTAGCAATATTACTGTATGCGGTATGAGAGTATGAGATTAAGCAATGATTGTCCGTTCTAATGCCCTCACTGACTGAGCAGTTGGTATTTGCGTTTCCACTTACCCCCGCGAAATGAGACAGCAAAGAGAAATACATGTATTCAAAAGCTCCAAAAGGTGGAAATGGCAGGGGTAGGACGCGATCTAAGTTCACCAGGGTTGACATCCTCTATCTATCCTGCTCCCTGGATGAAACAGTACCAGTAAAATACCTACGCAGAGGCCTTTTACTGCCCTGTGGGTCTCTTCCCATGCCCCCATCTCCTTTCCACTTCCCAATCAGAAAGGAAGATTCAAGACAGGGCAGCCAGGCACGAAGTCACCCCCTGGATTCCCACACTTCCTTTATAGCTTTCATTCCTCCCAAAGTAGCTGCAAGAAGGACGTGAGGTGAATATTAAAAGCCCCAGGCTGGAAGACCTGCTTAGTTGAACTCCAGTCTCCCAGCCCCCCAGCCCCGACTTCAAAGCAAAAGGAAGCGCGTGCAGAGAGGGAGGAAGCCTGGGTCCTCCCCGCGGCCCCTCAGAGCTGTGAACATTTGCAGACCCTGAGCCCCAGCTCGCACCAGGTGTCCCGGGCTGCTGCCCCGCCCCGCCGCGCCCCGCCCCTCCCGCATCTGCCTTTCATGTGGATCAAGGCCTGAAGATGACAAGCCTCCTGACTGATAGATACACCGAGGCTTCGCTGGTGATTTATTGGCTTTCTGCACCTGACTAGAACCACTAGGTCTATCCGAGGAAGGAAATATATGGGCTTTCCTGACTCCAAGTGGCAGCCCCGGGGCGAGCATGTGATGTCAAGCTGGGCCGTGGAAAGCAGAGCCGTGCACCGGCCTGTGTTTTGTAAGCGGGTCCAGGTCATAAAAGTGTCAGCAAGCGATATATTTCTTGTGGGGGATCCTCACTGGGCTCTGGCCAGCACCCTTTCTCCCGTGGCTGGCAGCTGAGTTGACTGAGAATGTCCCTGTCTCCTTAGTTCAGGAAGACGCCAGCCCAAGGTCCCCAGCCATACCTCTTCACTTCCCAGAGCAGAGCACTGTGCGGTGATAGGGCTTTCAGAGGCCGAGGCACAGTATTCTTGTCCTTACTCCTGTCTGGGGTCTCTCCTGTCACATCTGGCCTTCAGCGGAGTTCAGGCTTAGAGCCTGCAATCAAGTAATCTGGAGGGGAATTCTTGTTAGTTGGGGAATCCGAAGTAAGTTACATCATCCCTCTGCACCTGCCTCCTCGTCTTTAACTAGAAATGATGTTAATACTGAACACGGGGCGAGGAGAATTACCACAGGAAGCAAAATTCTAACCCTACCCAAAGGATGATGAAAGCCGTACTAGGAAACCCCTAAGCATTGGCGTGCAAAAGACCTGCTCTGGACCACAAAAAGTAAGCAAGGCTTGTTGGAGATGAAGCTGGGATCCACGCTCTACATTTTGCTTATCTTATGCAGAGGTTGGACACTGTCCTGGCTCCTATAGAGGATGGTTATGCCTATCCAAGTATAAAATGTAGTCAAACCCACTTTTTTTATCAGCTTTTTGCTGCCAACACTGGTATTTCTCAGCCAATCTGGTGTTGTGCATGGCCTTGATCTCATGGCATTACTCCAAGACAGAACTTACCACAACATTAGATCAATAAATGTAGTTGGGCTTCTATAAAGGCAAAGACGAAATTCACCTTCTCTTTTGTCTACAAGTAATGATTCAAGACAAGGCATATTTTTTTCCGCTGGAGCAATTAAACTGTCCTGGTTTTATGACAACATTGAAGTCTACCACCTCCTACCTGAGCAAGAAGTGAGAACCCACACTCACCCAAGTAAGACTGCAAGTCCTTAAGGTCTCTGGCTTCCCCAGTCCCTTCAGGGATATCCTGGGAGAAAATCCGTAAAGGGGCCTCAGGAGTGTTCTGAACTGATGTCTAGGGATAGGAGAGGACACCTAATTCACAGAAATACAACTAACTGCTGGAGAAGGGAAAACCTGGGCTTACAATTCCAGCTCATCACAAAGGCTAAAAGAATAAGGAAGGTGTCAGGTGTTCACACGGCATCATCTGACTGGTGCTGTTCTTTTCTCCAGACCACCTCAGGACCCTGTAGATGCATTTGTGAGCAAATATTAACCATGGGAATGTGACCCTTGTAACCATAGAACAGTATGAAGGCCACATCTTAGCTGCCATTTCCCATCCACACGGATCAGCGTTCAGAAACAGAGACGGGGCGTCAGCATTCTGAGACAGTCATCAGGTATGATAACGGGAAGGGGCAAAAAGAGGAAAGGACACCTTTGGAAAATAAAAAGGGGTTAACTCATGCCCCCACCCCATGCTGGCAGGATAGTGCTTATGATTCTAATAAACCTCAAATTACTGTCTGTAGTTGCAGCACAGACTCAGACCGAGAGAGTCAAGACTTCTCTTTGGTTATTCTTTCTCAGAGCACCACTCCACTGTGACAGTAAGAAATAGGCTGACCCTTATGACCCTAAGTCGTAAAGTGCTGCTGAGTTATGGCTACTTTTATTACGCTGTTGGAAGGCTTTCTCACCTTGTGTTAAGGATCGCACTGATGGAGGAAGGTCATTGGTTAAAAAAATAAAGAAACTGCTTGGTTGGCCCTCATAGGTTAGAACATAGGTGGGTGGAGTAAACAGAACAGAATGCTGGGAGGAAGAGGAAGTGAGCTCAGACTCCACAGCTCTGCTCTCTGGAGAGACGCCATGCTCATGGTCCCCTCTCCCCGGCAGACGCAATAGCTCTGCTCTCTGAGGCACACGCGATGAAGCTCCGACCCAGGATGGACGTAGGCTAGAATCTTCCCGGTAAGCATACCTTGGGATGCTACACACATTATTAGAAATGGGCTAGTCCAGGTGCGAGAGTTAGCCAAGAAAAGGCTAGGTATAATGGGCCAAGCAGTGTTTAAAGGAACACAGTGTTCGTGTAATTATTTCAGGGCATAAGCTAGCAGGCGGCCGGGGTGCTGGGGACACAGCCCCGCCGCTCATATTACAACATCGCATGGGAGGAAATGTCTGTCCTCTGTGTCTATCTGAGTGGATCTCACTGTCTTATTAAGCCTTGATCATATTGCTTGTGTTGTATCAATGGTTTTCAGGAGGTGAAAAGCACCAGTGAGTGCAGACTGGGAGTCTGAGGCAATATGTATGTGCTCATTTGTATTCAAGTGTATGATACCCATGTCATGCTATTTCTGTCTGCTGCATGTCAGCAAGCTTCATTGTCACCCCACCTGCCTTTTCAGTGATACTGGCCACACTTTCCTGAGTCAGAGATTTGTCATCAAAATGAGTTAACTGTAACTTGAAAGAAAATACCCAAGCCATCATTATTTTGAAATTGCTAAATACCTTATTTATATGGTAAAGGAAAAACATTGTCAATTAAAAATTTTAGTCATTTTGAAGATAACAATGTATTCAGCATAAGAAACTCTCCAGGGCAGCTGCCCAGAGGCACTAACCTTCCCTCTCCTCCAACAGCAATGTGCTAACGTAGGATGCTTACAACCCAGGCTTTCCCATGAGCCTAGCTTAAAGATGTGGCTTTAGGAAAGGAACAGAATACCTCTGGACATTTTTCCTCATGCATTTACCTACCAGAAAGTGTGAGAGTACAACACAAGCATCTATGGTTTCACTAGGTAATAGTAAAGCTGAATGCACATTGCTTCCTTTCCTGCTGGCCCTTTAAAAATATATCATTGCAGTGTTCTAAAGATTTGTTTCCTTTGCTCATGCTTCACAGTCTTATATCTGTGATAAAAAATTGGTACATTTTTTAAAAAATTATATTCATTTTATATGTATAAATGTTTTGCCTGCATGTATATCTGTGCCGCATGTGTGGCTAGGGTCCGAAGAATGCATCAGATCCCCTGGAACTGGAGTTACAGATGGTTATAAGCCATCAGGTAGGTGCTGGACACCAAATCCTGGTCCTCTCCAACAGTTATGTGTTCTTAACCATTAGGCCACTCTCCAGGCCTCAATAAATACACACCTTTAAACTGTATATAATTGAGTGAGAATGATTTTGTTTTTCTGTGTTCATCAAGTGACTGTCTAAGAGTCAGCACAAACCTACCATGAGTGTGACTGTAGCCTTAAGTCAGTAACTGAGGGACATCATCCTTCTGAACTCAGATCAGTTCCAAAGGTCAAGAGCCTGCAGCCACGCTTGCCCTGGTTTCTGAAGTTTCCCACAGAGCTTGAGTTTCAAGACGGTTCTCCATCACTTCCTGACGTAGTTATAGACTACTTAGACATTTTTCCACCAGAGGGCAGGAGTCACAAAGATGAAAAACAAAACCAAGAGCTTCCCAATAAGCCTGTCAGCCTGGGGTTTAGAGTTGAGTGTGAAGGATTCTGGGTAGGCTGCCTATGTGACCACTGGCTCTCTAGCTGGAAAGAGGCTTCTGCCTTACAGCAAGTTCTTTTATCCAGAAGCAAAATATAAACATTTTTAACATTTCTCAGTTTCTATCTTAACCAGTCTTTAAACAGCCTAGCAGTATCCACAAACAATATCACAGGTAGATGAGGCCATTATAATACAATTGTGTAGAATTAGGTAATGAGCTAAATTTGGCCCACATGCTACAGTTTGCTAGCCCCTTGCTCTTACCATCGATACTTCTGGTGCTAAAAGTTGTCTACGGGTCTGAGAGTAGTTACATCTTTGCATCCACCCTGGTCCTTGGTCAATCACAAACAGAAGGCCTGGGGAGTAGAAGGGCAAAAAATGAGATCGAATTAAGGCAAACCCAAAAGAGGAAGCATAGTGTCACATGAGACCTGGGTAGCTCAGTGCCTAAGAGAAGCCCCTTATTTTCTGAATAAATAACTGTTTGACTACATGATTGGTTTCCACAAAAGTGTGTTTATTGTTTGGTTGACACCTTAGCATGTTGGTTCTCAGGTCAGTCACCAGCTTCATACCTTATCTTCAGTCGGCCCTCTCTGCCACAAGTCAGGAGCAAAGTAAGCAGAGTCAACGTGGCTGGGCTCAGGTCAAGTCAAACACTACCTCAGCTGATCTGAACATCTTTGGAAGCTGGTGTGATCCAAATAGGTCTCAAG
Organism: Microtus pennsylvanicus; assembly: GCF_037038515.1. Classification (NCBI taxonomy): domain Eukaryota; kingdom Metazoa; phylum Chordata; class Mammalia; order Rodentia; family Cricetidae; genus Microtus; species Microtus pennsylvanicus. Next base: position 115,519,416 of record NC_134585.1, read on the forward strand.
TCTCCTGATTTTCCCCAGACATCTTCTCCCGTAGCGAGCCCTGTGGTTCCTTTGGGCTACTGGTATTGGGAAATCAGTGACAGTGAAGGCCAACCTGTATCTGAGTATCTTGCAGCATCTTGTACTTGCTCCCCTCTCAGGCAGGTGTATCCTTGGATACCTGCACCCAGCTTGGAACAGAGCTGGAACGGCCTGTGACTGGTAGGAAGGAAGGGGCATCTCACTGTCTTCTATGGTCCCATCTCCTTTGTCTGCAAAGGAAATCTAGCTTGAGGCTGCTGGTCAGGTAGATAGATTTCCACGTCTGCCACATATTTGAACATTGTTTATCTGCCATGACTTACCATCTGTGATTTGACATGTTCTATACATATGGGCATATTGTACACATTAAGACGTACTTCCTATGCTTGCTTTTCCCAGATCCAGGGCACTTCTTGAAAGCAGAATTGAAGAGTGAGTTCAGGTATTCGGGCTGGGTCAGGTCTAGAGGAGGTCTGGGCCATTTTCTCCACTGTAAGGGTTTCTTGTGGCGATCCGGGGCATGTCAGCGAGAGACCTTGTACTCTGTACGGTGGAGAGTTGGTATCTCCTTGATCAACAATGGATGGTACCCTGGCCTGAGCTGCCCTTCTCCTTCCCCTTCCCCATGGAGAGAGGCTGCAGCCTGCAGCTCCCAGCTCACCTGGAAAGCCTCTGGCTGCTGAAGGGCCGCATGGAGACGCTGAGACAGCCTGATGGATCATCCCATAAACAGAGCCTGCAGGAAGAGAAGGGAAATTATGCCAGCAGAATGCACTTATGAGAAATAGATACGTGTGGTGCAGGGAGAAATGCTTTGATATTAAAATTTTTTGTAACTTAAAAAGGCATGAAAAATGATACCGACCACTAACTAATCAACATTCCTCGGCGAATGCAGCTTCAGTTCCTAACCAAAAACACATCCCCGCTATTGTCTTGTCTGAATCCAGATGCAAACATGATTAATTAAGTTTCAGGCAAAGAGTGGGAGGGGGCTGGTCAGGATGAATGGTTCCTCCAAGGATCCTTTTTGTACACAGGCTCAGAAACCTCTCCCTTCCACATGGCTGGGCTTGCCTTCTGTGCGTCTATGGCCACTGGGCTGGCTGAGGGTATTGTGCCCAGATCCTCAGGGTAACACAGCCGTCAGAGGGTCATCTCTCTCCAGTGTGTCCTACAAGGCAGAGAAAGCACCTGTGATGTGCTATTAGGAGACCTGGCTTCTGCTCTCTACACCGCTACCAGGCAGACTGGAACCCTTGGCAAGCTGCCTCAGTTTCTGTACTCGTGAAGTGAAAGCATGGATTCAATGCTCTGTAAATAGGCCTTTGCTTTTTACTCTAGAGCCCATATTCCCTCCTACGTAACAGGTGTCTGGCATTTGGTTGCTAGGCACACGTGACTGTCAGACCTGCTCTCTGTAGGCATGGGAAGAGCGTGAGATGAATACAGAGGTAGCTGAACTGAGGACCCCCACCCACCTCGAGGAACACAGAAGGAGCCAGCAGCCCCATCTGTCATTCATGCCCTGATAGTAACTCTAAAAAACATAAGACACCTGCCTGCTCTGCCAGGCCCAACTTACCTGGAGTGCTGTCATGCTGGTTAGTGAGAGGGGACAGTGACAGTCTGCAGACTCTTTGACATGACTCTGCTTCTCTAATCAGAGCCATCAACCTCTGAAGTATACTGCAGCTGAGTGGGTAGAAGTATGAATTCAAACTGCCTGCACTGAGATCACCCAGCAACCCAAGGCACCGTGCACATTACAAAAGTCTCTGGGGCCACATTGGCTTTCCCTGGAAGGAGTAAAATCCTAATCCATGCCTCCCAAGATCACCGTGAAAGTCAGATGAAGTGTGTAAAGTTCGACAGTCATGAATTACACGGTTAGCAAATACTTAGTCAGTGCTATTATCGCCAGCCCCTCTACCGCTTTGAGTGCCGGCCAAATGTTTCTGTACTAGGTATGGAGTTGTATCTAATTGCAGAGGAAAGTAAGTGGCCTGCTCGAATCTTCAGTTGCACTGAGCAAGCACATCCAGTCATTTCACAGATATCACTGGATGCCCACCGTACATCCTTCACCTAGACTTCAGTGAAGCATTACATGGTGCTTCCAGCTTGGCTGAGACCTGGGCTTTTTAGAAGAGTATGCAATGGCTGTCCTCCCTGCATAGTGAGCAGGGGCTGACTTCTACATGGGTGAAAGAGTTTCATAAGGATCAGATGGACCCAAGGGCAGTACAGTTCCCGTTCTATCTCTGAGAGCATTAGACTTTGAAGCCTAGTGAAGAGATTTGAGTCAGAGCCTAGATTAGACTTTTGTGAACAACTTGCTGGTTCATAAACTAGTATTTAGTCCCTCTTGATATCAACTCTAGATAGCAGTTTTCTTAGAACACCAGCCACTCCCCATCAAGTATTGAACAATGTATTGCCCAAGTTCTATAATCCTGTTTGATTCCAAAGTAAAGAGGATTACTTTTATGTGTGCCTGACTTCATCCCTGTGAACATCTCTGAAAGATGCAGTATCCTCTTAGCTAGCTTGGAAATCACTTAAAAATGTTTTTTTTTATGCATCTTCATGTTCTCAAGAGGAGGTTTGTTATTCCCATTTCCCAGATGGAGTAACTGAGAACAGAGTTAAGAGATAGCTTACACAGGGCTGGAACTACAGTAATAATTGGAGATAGGGCCAAGAATCTATTCCTCTATCCTGCCTCCATATCCATCACAACCTGGGAATGACCTTCCAGGGCAGTGTTAGAAACACAAACAAGAAAGGAGAATGTAGATGCTGAGCCTCTGGGCCAAGTCCTGCATTCAGGAATGAGTGCACTGGTCTTGTGAAGTTAAGACAAATGGACCATTAGATTGTAAATCAAGGTAACACACATCATCCGAGAAGCTTCCAGGCAAATCCCATCCCCGTGGACAATGAGCTTCAATTCATACCAATGAAGATTTAACCCCCTATGAGGTGCAGGGTACTGCTTTGATGAATGTTTTATAAAGTTCCTGAAAAGAAATGGAACTTCCCTTGAAATAACAGCGTAAGGATATAGAGATGAAGTCATGGCTCCCAGGCTGTGAATGAATTAGCCCTTCAGATATGACCTGACTCCTCAGCAATTCAGCCAAGAAGCTCACCTTGCCTCATTTTCTGGGCAGCTTCCACTCCTCCCAAAGTTCAAATGACTGTTTCTTTTACTCTATGACGTGGACTTGGTATCTCTGCTTTGATTTCCCTTGTGTTTGTCCTCAAGTCCGTGGGTTTGTACACGTTATTGTGGTATCCCGCCCCCACATTCCAGAAACCTCTGTTTTCTTTTTCCTCCCTCATGACTTAAGAAGCTCCAGCACAGAGCTCCTTATCTGGGACTGAAGACGTAACAGGACAGGAACTCAAGGCTCAGGAACACAAAGTCTTGATAGGTAGGCTTATATAACAATCGGTGAAGGCCAGGGCTCCAGTCTTGCTGATCTCCCTGATTCCAAATATTGTCATTTGCCCAACCTTCAGCATGTTTACTGTCTCCACGCAGTCAAGTCTGTCCATGAAGCCTCTGAGCCCCTAAGCCCTTGAGAGTCCTGACCCCCTTAGAAAATGCACAGTCACCTTCTCTGTCATTTGAAGAATTTTTCAGGAGTTTGAAGGGGTAATTTGGGGAGGAGGACTTGGAAATCAAGCAATGTTCTAAAGATCTTTCCAACCTCTCTTGAATATTCAGAACAGCCTAATAAGGCAGGTGAAGGAGAAACTGGTGGCTAGTGGGTTATACAAAGGCACAAGTTACATAGCTACTAACTGACTGAGCGATGGGAAAGACTAGAAAGAAAATACAGGCCAGTCATGCTGCTGAATACTGGAAAACTATCAACTTCTGAGAGTTTTGTTTTGAGCTTTTATACAAGCCCCTAACCGAAATATAGGTTTATTCATTAATGAAGACTCCAAGTATACCTCTATGCATAAATAATTCATGTCATTATAAAATTGATCTATTTTAACATTTAGCAAATAACACAATAATTCTTCATTATCACACATACAATAGCCATTATTCATATTTAGATATATCAATATACATTTTTAAAAACACAAATAAAATCACAAAGGATGATTTTGTACTATTAACCCTAAAAGCATGACCCTACACTGCTGTAATGGTATAGGTTTTATTCAACAGAAAGAGTAAGCCTGTTTTCTTGGTCAGCTAGGAGGACAGGTTGTAAGAAGCTGTATTTGAATTGCTTCTTTCTTTTTCATGCCAAGGCTGACCCTGGGCCTGTACGCTTCCTTTCCTTGAAACTCAAAACGATATAACAGCTGCATGTTGAGTGCTGAAGTTGGAGAATTATCCCTTACCCCTCAGGAACAATATAAGATATCAGATCAAAGGTATGTGTTTTCAGACATTGCGATTAGAAACTCTCCACATCTGCCGATGACTGAACTGGGCCCACACAAGAATGGGACCCATCAACAGGCAGACAAGAATGCATAGGGTCTCATAAGAATGGACCCATCAAGTTGGGTGGGGGTGGCACATGCCTTTAATCCCAGCACTTGCGAGGCAGAGGCAGGCTGATCTCTGTGAGTTCAAGGCCAGCCTGGTCTACAGAGCTAGTTCCAGAACAGTTTCCAAAGCTATAGAGACACCCCATCTCAAAAAAACAAAACCAAAGCAAACAAACAAAATGGACCCATCAACAACAGGCAGACAAGAATGGAGAGGGTCTCAGAGGATGCTACCCCACGCTACTTACGTAATTCCTTCAGATAGATTCATGGAAACAAGGAGTCATTCCCTTAGTTGTGTACAACTGGTGATCCTTCCAGGCTCCAATGTATTCTCCCAATGCAGTGGTCACACAGATGGCCCTAACTAAACCAAATGGCCAGCTCAACACAACCAAAGTCATAGATATGGGAACGAAACTAGGACGTGGGAGGTTGACATGGTCAAACAATGACTTTAAGAAAATCTGATTAACCAGTTTTAAAAAAACCTAAGTATATTTAAGAGTACATTGATTTGCCTGTCATTAAGTGAATTAATCATGTAAAATGATCAAAATGGTGTCTGACGTTTATATGGGCTATATCAAAGCCTCAAAGCCCACTATTTTTACTTGAGTTAGCTTCAAACACCAGAGAGCCAAGTAATTCTTCTAAATAACCTGTTTATGATGCCCCGATTATTGCCTGAATAGCTCTATCAAGTTTTCTAGAGGGCCATTTAGCTTCTCTTAATTTATTTGAATGAGCTATAGAAAACTCCTAATGTGAGCTCAGTTATACGGTGCATCAGGAAGCCATATTAGAGAGTTTAATTACCTTTACAATGGTACTATATTTCATCACTTTCAACAATATCTAGGGTGACTTTTTGTAAAATTTTGAGGAAAAATAGTTGATATGTTGTCTAAAATTTGAAAGAAGAAAATCTTGTCTCTAAAGATTATATATTCAAGGTTACCTAGGAATGTTAAAGCCCGGTCTGGAGTCAGCCCAGGCCTTTGCATACCAAGCCCAATGCTGTCCTCAAATTGTTGATTCATTTTGTCAATGACAGCAGGATAGGAAACAGCCCAGAGCAGCCACCAGCAGCCTTGGGTATTTTCTTAACCTTTCCGAGGACTTCCAGTTGGGTAAAACTGGGCTCTTGGTTTCAGTGGAGAAAATTCCAGAACAAGGCAGTGTGAAGCAGAGTTTAAGTCTATTATTGAAAGACATTTTATCAAAGGTCTTAAGACAGAGGGTTAGTAAGATGTGAGATGTCCAGGAAAGGAAGAAGACTTACTCAAGTTTCCAAGGGGACGTGAGTGTGTGTGTGTGTGTGTGTGTGTGTGTGTGTGTGTGTGTGCCCATTCTAGTGGTGGGCATATACAGGGTTTGGAAGCTTTTGGAACATCACTGCTCAACAGGTTTCTAAGAGACCCTCAGCTGCTCTATCTCCGTTTCCCATTTTAATAATAGAGATCGCAGGGTGGCTCCAAAGATGCCTTGGATGGAATTACAGTATGATAGAATAAAATCTGAACCCGTTCAGGTGGCACAGGGGATTTAAAGTTATGTACCTTTACTTTAAATGGGGTTTCTGGTGAGATTCCTAGAAGATGGCAGGTTTACACCTGGGTAGAGAGGAGGTTAATTGTTAATTGCCCTGGAATTCCTGCTTTTCCACCAGCGAGAGGCTTCAACCAGATTCTGGGATGAGAAGCTCTTTTCGCTTTCATGTCCTCATCATATCTCCCGTCTTTCTAGCCGTCCTCACTTTTTAAAACAATCAAAGCTCCCTCCTTGAGGGTTCCTGGGTAATGCACTACACTGCCCTGGGAAACAAAGACCAGCTGACGGACTAGCTAAAGTCATAGGTAGCTATGGAGCACTGTCTGAAGGAGAACGCATAACACAGACAAACATACTTCCCACACATATTCTCTGGCATGTCATTTGCTGGTGCCCTGAAGAGCTGTGTGTAATCTAAACATGGCAGAAAGAAAGAACCCAAGCTCTGGCTTTAGAAAGGACCGGGGGTGGGCTGGAGTGTCCTTTGTTCCACTTGTGACCCTCCCCAATGGCCAGCTAAAAGGAAAAACCCTATTTTAGAGTTTGGTAGAGATTGAAGCGGTGAAGAAGAAAGCCAGGTGTCAAATAGAAGCTGTGTATCCTTCCAATTATAAAGCCGTGGGTGTAGACGTGTCTGTAGGACTACCAACTTCTTTAAACTGGGTAGTCTGAGAATGGAGAGAACATGGCTTTTGCTTTCTGTGTGAAGTCTACTGAGTTATAAACACAACCTACTGTTATATATCCAAAGTGAGGTAGGAACAACAGCTCGACAGGGCAGCCAGTGACTGTTCTTAAGGTGTCACTTTGAATAGGGTACGAATGGCCATCTGACAGCATTCCCAGGTTGCTGAGTATAATGGTTGATCTTCTCTGCCGTCTTGTCTTGATTTGAAATCACCTGACGGACACAACTCTAGGTGTGCCAATGAGGACATTTCCATGAGGTTGACTGAGACGGTAGTGCCTGCCCTAAGGTGGGCCCACCCTATGGTTTGACATGCCAGATCAAGTAGAGGGAGAAACAGGAGAAGACTGGAAGAAAATCAGGCTTTTCCCTTTCTCTGCTTCCTGATCGGCACCAGGGACCAAACCCCTCCTTCCGCCATGCTTTTCCCAGCACAATGGACCTCATTTCTTTGAACTATGAGCTACACTGTTTATCTCTTAAGTTATTTATGGTTTGGCATTTGGTCGCCACAATGAGGAAACACTGAATAAAACACAAAAGCTATCTGGGAAAGAGTGAGCCCACTGGAGACATTGGAGCCGTCATAAGGGGGCAGAAGGATGAAGCTCAGATGAGTCACCGCTGGAGTTCTGGGAGAATGTCGCTGCCTCCTAGAGGATAGCTGGTGTATAGGAGCACACCTTGGATGCACAGAGGGCCAGGCGCCTTGGAGGCAGGGTTAGCCCAGCACCACAGCAAACAAACGCGAGGAGTTTATCTCTAACTCATCCCCTGGCAGTACTTAGGCTCGTAAGCAGGAGCAGCCGCACGTTTGCGGCTAAACAGTCCCCTAGGATGAGGAGAAAGAAGGGAAAGAAAATCTTCACCTTGACTTGTTCATAAACTTTCCCACAGTAGTTTAGAAGTCAGTGGATTTAATGACTTTACTTAAGAAATCACATTAACTTACCTCTGTTAGCATGAATGAAGATTCAAGGCAGAATATAGGGCCAGACATAGGAAGGATGAAAACCAAATTTCCTCCATGTTTGTTTGCATCTGTTTAAAGACATGAGTAGTTACATTGGCTACTGTTTATCAAATACCGATTTTATACATATACTTTGAACATACCAACTCATCTAATCTTAATTATGTGAGGAACATATTACTTTCCTCACTCTAAAAACCAACCAACCAAACAAAACCAGGTAGAATAAACTACCTACCCCAAATCACCTGCTAACCATTGCTGTATGCAGATTGCCTGTATGTAGCTAAACATGCACATTCCTTGGGACACTGGGAATAATGTACCCAGGTGACCATGTGGACCTTTGACTTTTAAACCATGTGTTTATATCGTCATACTTGTAACAATAGAAATAATAATAAAAACAGACTAAAGCTCAAGCATGTTTTAGTGACACCATCTTTATCTCCACATCTTCATCACCCCCAAGGACAATGTCACTCACAAGGCATAGATCTCCTTTCCTATCTCTTCTTTGAAAAGGACCGCAGAGCTGTGATCCCTAGCCTTCAACTGTTTCTAGACAGAAGGCAGGCAACTTAGGCAGTGGTAACTTCCTGCTCTACAATGTAAATAAAACAATCGAGTTTCAAAGTTCGGGTCCATTAAAAGACTGTAGGAACTCTAGTTCCCTCTTTTCTCCTTTGGAACATTTACCTGTTCCCTGCAGCACTCTGGACTAAGTGGAGAATGGGGGTGTGGAAGAGGCATGCTGTGAGACCCACACACTGGGAGGAGTGAAGGGCAGGCAGTCAGGCAGCAGATGTAGGGACAGAAAACAGAAAAGTCATGACTCTTAGGATTCAGTTCTGATTGTACACATTGGAGGGGGGCTCATTCTGAATCTTATTTGGAGGAGAGAGACAACAGAAAATATCTCCAATCTCTACTCCAAAACACCGACCATTTTCCACATTGGAGTGGTGACCCTTTCCTCCCTATCTGTAGCAATTAATTTTAGAAAATTAGGCAAAGAAAGAATGAAGAGGCAAGGGGAAGAATTAGATGGATTAATTTGTGAGTTGTTAGCGTTCTTCCTTGTTTTTAATTTTTTTAAAAAATGAAAATATATTATTTTTTCATACACTATATTCTGATTACAGTTTCCCTGCCCCATTCCTCACCATGTCCCCTCTCCTCAGGATCCACTCCCTTTCTGTCTATCATTAGAAAAGAACAAACTTCTAGGAGACAACAACCAAACCTCACAAAATAAAATATAATGAGATGAAGCAAAAACCATCATGCCGACATTGGACATGGCAACCCAACGGGAGTAGAGGAATCCAAAGAGCAGGCATTAGAGTCAGAGGCCCACTTGTTCTCATGGTTAGGAGTCCTATAAGAATACTAAGGCCACAGCTATAACATACACACGGAGGACCTGGTGAAGACCACATAGGCCCTGTACCTTCTGCTCCAGCCCCTGTGTGCCCATGTGCACCTTGCTTAGCTAATTCAGAAGGCCTTGTTCTCCTGGTGCCCTCCATTCCCTCTGACTGAGTTGTCAGGTTTCACGTGAAGGCTTCTGTGCCCACAAGCCAGGGTGCATACGTGTCTCTTTACTTTCTGGTTTAACTTCTTGCTCACTTGTGTTATATTATCAGGGAGCGCAGAATCTCAGTAGTTTTTAGTTCTGCCTTATAAACATTATGATTGCCCAAGTGTTTCCGGAGGCTTTCAATTTTCTTTCAGAGGGAGAATTTAGAATTACCTGTAATTCCCAGAGCTCCCACCCAAGCTGATGGCTACGCTTCTCTTTATGATGGTCTTCCTTGGGTTAGTATAGTGCTCCATGCGAAGACGTAGCACTTTTGTGATTTCCTATTTCCTGGCTCTATCCTCGTTCTTCAGATCACAAACACTGGTGCCTGCGTCCTTATGTCTAAGGGAGCCCCCACTGTGAAATGTGCCCTGTGTGCCTAAGCATGTCCTCTCCCACAGTGACAGACTGAACCACCTGTCTTAGTTACTCAGCCCTCCCTACGCCACACCCTTTGCCTTATGACTTTGAAGATCTTCCGCTATAATGAGCAGAGCACATTTCCCATGTCTTAAATTTAAATGTAGCCATGTGACTGACCTTGACCAGTAGGAAAGAAGAAAATTAGCTGTCTGTCCTAATACTAGGATGTAAGAAGATTTTTTTGTTGGCATTTTTGTTGGTGGAATTGGGTTGAGCTATATCAGATATAACTTTGCTAGGGCAGCTGAGCTTTAACAGAACTGAGCAGGTTTGAGCATGGCTATTAGAAGTCAGATAGAGCATACAGCTGAGCTCAGCACAGACTGGTCAGTCCTTAGTCAACCAGAACAGAGAGCTACCTCTTCCAGCTTTGACACTGAGACGTTGTGGTTAACGTTCCTCAGTGTTAATCTGTTAGCTGATCCCCGGGGTGGCTATTCATTCATTGTGTTTCCAACAGAGCCTATCAATTGTGATTCCACTTTTCTTCAAGACAGTTTGATGTGCAGAGGCTCTCCTGGTCTTCCCTGTCTCTGGCACTGGAAACCTATTCTACCTCAGTGGTTCTCTCCCAGTTTCTCCAATTTCTCTCTTGTTTTGCTTTTGTAAGGTCTTCATAGTCCCTTTTCAAAGATTCTCTTCTTTAAGACAAAGGCAAGTTTGTGAGTGTTTAAAGATCAAAAAGTTCACCAATACTCCTCTCCCAGAACAAAATAGTATGACCCGCCAACTCTGTGGAACCCCTGGGAATTCCTAGAACGAGCCTTTGAAGGCTTCTCTGGTTGGAAATGTCTCTGACAACACTGACATGAGTAAGTCTTTATTTCCTATTGCACATATAATTCCAAGCAAATGGTTTTATGAACTAATTTTAAATTCAAAAAAAATGTAGTATACACAATCTGTACATCTGTGTTTGTTAACTTTCTGGCCCTGTAATAAATGCCCAACACAACCAACTTTTAGAAAGAAGAGACTCTATTCATCTCATAGTTCTGAGAGTTCCCACCATGGTCAATTGACCCAGCTATTTTGGGCCTCCGACAGCATGTCATGGCAAGAACAGATATCTTAAAGTTTCTTTTCATGTTGCTGTGACGAAATGCTCGAAAGGAAGCAAGGTCAGGAGGTAATGGCTTATTTCAGCTCACAGTGCAAGGTTACAATCCATCACTGAGGAAAGTCATAGCAGTGGGAGCTGGGGAGAGGTGCTCACATTGTATCCTCAGTAAAGAGACGGACAGCAACTGATGGGTGTGTGCTAGCTTTGCTCAACATGCTCTCTCCACTGACATGCAGGTACTTCCTGCAGTTAAGGTGTTCTTTCCTACATCAGTTAACACACACATAATCAAGACAATCCATGTAGGCATGACCAGAGGCATGATACCCTGGTGGTCTGGATTCAGTAAGGGTGATAACACTAGCTAGCCATCCCACCTGCAGGAGACCAGAGTCCCACTGTCCCCTTCAAGGCCATGGCTCCAATGACCTACAGATCTCCCATTAGATCTCTTTTTGTTTTCTTGCTTGTTTGTTTTGTCTTATATTTTGTTTTTCGAGATAGGATTTCTCTGTGTAACAGCTCTGGCTGTCCTGGAACTAGCTCTGTAGACCAGGCTGGCCTTGAACTCACAAAGATCTGTCTGCCTCTTCCTCCCAAGTACTGGGATTAAAGGCATGTACCAACACCACCCAGCTAGATCTCTTCTTTATAGTTTCTACTACCTTTCAGTAGTGCCAGTTTAGAAACCAAGCCTTTGCCCACACGGACTTTTGGGTGGCTCCTATCTAGACCCCTAAAGAAAGAGAACCCTGATCAGAACTAAGACTGTTTTCTCTTTAAAGTTCTCCATTCATTATCTTGCCCTTTAAACAATGAAAGGGGATGGCAAAGAAGGGCCAATAAAGCTTCTCACTTCTTTGTTCTGTACAAACTGATAACTAAAATAGGCAATTGGCAAGCGGAGGTTGGAAATGCATTCTGCTATTTCCAGAAGCCAGACTTGGAGATATGGCTCTCTGTCACTCAAGTGAGTCTGGCGTCTCTGGACTCCCACAGTGGGAAGTAACCTTCCCTGGGAAATCAAGATGATGTCTCTCTGTGAGCAACTCCCCCTCTGAAAGGAGAAGAATCTGAGCTGAGTGTTCCCAGATAATTCGGAAGCTAAGAGACTCCATTGTTCCCTGGAGAATAATAAATAAGGAGATAAGGGAACCAGGAAGCTAAACCACTCCCTTTAAGCATAGGAAATATTGAAAGCAGAATAAAAACATTTCTAAGGTACATTGAATTTATTTACTATCAACTTAAGTGAGACTTTATTAAAAATTTTCCCATCACAACCCTTTACTGCCATAAAACCAGACAGTGTTTTCTGTCTCTTTATTAACAAGGACAATAGCACCTTTTAAATCCTTACACCAAAGAATTGTGAAGGGCAGAGTGGAGAGGGGATTTTGTGTACATCTGACCTGGCCAAGCCAGGCATAAGAAAAACTGTTCTGTGTTTCATCAATTTGTTCGCTAGTAAGGGGGTATCTTACTTCCAAAAGCGGCTTATCTGAATCCTATTATAGGGGGCCTTGCCCGCTTTCAGATGGAGTAGAGTGCTTTCATTCTCAAACAGATCCATCTTCTTCCAGAAACACATCTCTTAGAAAAGTCTGGAGCCTCCGGGTGCTACCATTTTTAGCACATGCCCGACCCACGGCCAACTTCAGCTGCCTCGGGGCTTATTGGGGTCAACGAACATTGTACCATACACACTTAAGCTATAAGAGTTGATAGATGGGTCCCCCAAATCTGATTGCCAAGGCTTTTTATAAAGTAGTTGGAGAGCAGGCATGGTTCTCATCATATCCTGTCTCCACCATCTTACCATCCTGATTCATCTGCAATGAAAAAGAGGGAGGGTGTGGGTGTGGAAGAGTGTATGTGAGTGTGTGTGTGTGTGAGTGTGTGCGTGAGTGTGTGTGTTTCAAATTGCATTTTTTTTGGCTACATATCCAATGAGATGATTAAAGAACTCTAGCTCTTTGCAACCAGCCCAGCCAAAAGTTTGACTATGCTTCGCTTTCCCAATATGGTTCTCATTTGCTCCCAACCTCATTCATTTCTTATTATTTGTCTTTCAGAGAAAAAGGCAGCAAGAAAAATCAACCTTGGGCTTCGTTAATTAAGGCTCGCATTCTTGCCGGTATATTTCAGGAAGACAGTCGGTAACTTTTGCCCTACTCTCTGGAGACCCTTATAATGTGGTCCTATTCATTCATCAGCTTCGGGGCCCATGCGGGTTTGGCGGTCTCTAAGTCCGTCTTCATGTGGAATTGTGGACATGGTATCAGCTTTGAAAAAGTTGACTCTAAAACTGCAGACTTCCAGCAAGCAAAAGCTAGGACGGTCTCACGGATACCCCCAGGAAGGAAATAGGAAGGTAGGATTTCTACCTGACTTGGTGATTTTTACTATTTTAAAAGGAAAAGAAAGGCAAGCCCTAGCTTCCTCATTCCTCACACTCACAAGTACCACACACTCCAGCCTCATTTCCTTCCTTGCTTGCTCTCTGACAGCCTGACCCATCTCAAGCTTAGCCTCATTTTTTATTATAAACAAAAATAAATGCAGAGAAATTTAGGGTTATTTTTCCAAGTATGGAACCAGACACAGTCAGGAGGAGAAGCCATGTGTCTGCCTTTTCGTCTCTTTTTCTCCTCCCATTTCTGCCTCTCAGAAGAGGACCAGTGTGATTCTGTCATTTCATCTCGGTACCTTTCTCTATGTTTATCAAAATAAAGCATTCAAGTTGGGATCTTTGAGCAACTGACCATCTGTTTGCTCAACTCTTCTGATACAAGCAATAGTATGGGTGTCTTAGGAGTTGGGAAACAAACTCACAATCCACACAAAAAGATTCGACATGCAGGATGGAGCAGGACAGACATACAGCAAGAAAATGAGTCCGAGAAAGGGAAGAGAGAGCAGATGAAATAGGTCTCTTATAACATTGATGCCATTGGTTTGGGTGGGTTGGGCACTCTTCACGAGTCATTACAGTTCTAAAATACTTGTGTTTTGTCACAGGCGCCGCGGGGGGGGGGGGGAACAATGAGGTGATTAGTGCCCCTGCAGTTGAGAACGTGACTGGTGGGACAATAAGTTGCAAGGCCCTCTTGCTCTGAGCAGGTGTGATGGCAAACCTGAGCTATGTGGCCCAAGAAACTGAAAACAAGGAATTCCTATGGCCGGGGACACGGATAAATCAAGATGATGATGGAGCCTGAGAAAGAGTAGCCAGTGAGGCAAGAACCAAGTCAAAGTAAGTAGAAATAGCACCCAGTAGCCTAGCTTAGGTGCTGTTGACATCTCAAGACGAGAGTGGAGTCTTAAACCTCGGTTTAGGGGTGATTTTGACCTATAAAAGTAGAAACAAAAATCTGGTTTAACAGGAAAAAATGGGTATGATTATTGATATCACTTATCTAAGAAAACAAGTTTTGGAAATTAAAATTAAACATTACCCCGAGAGTGAGAGACCTTGGAATACTCAACCGTAAATTGGATGTATCCACCAAATCCCTCCCCAGAAGCTCATGGAATCCCATGGAAGAGGAGGCGAAGAGTGTAAGATCCAGAAGGGATGGAGGTCACTAAGGAAACAAAGTCCTCTGATTCAACAAAAGCAGAGCTCAAATGAACTCACAGAGACTGAGGCAGCAAGCATGGAGCCTGCACAGGTCGGCCCAGGTCCTCTGGGCTTATATTATGGCTTTAGTGTTTTTATGGAATTACTGACTGTGTGAACAAATGGGTCTCTGGTCGTTGTGACTGCTCTCGGGCTCTTTCCCTTCAGTTTGCTTGTCCTATCTAATTCCAATGCTATAGTTTCCATTCTCTCATTATATTTTGCTGTTACATTTTATTATTATCTCTTAGAAGCCTTAGAAATTCTTCTCTAATGAGAGATAAAAGGAGTGGATCTGGATGGAAGGGGAGGTGGGAGGAACTAGGAGGAGAAGAGGAAGAAAAAGTCGTAATCAGAATATAATATGTATGAGAAGAAAGGAAGGAAGGAAGGAAGGAAGGAAGGAAGGAAGGAAGGAAGGAAGGAAGGAAGGAAGGAAGATGGTCAGACAGTCTTCTGTATTTGAAAGATTAAGCTCTCAGTTTGGAAGTTTCAGTTCTCTTTGATGCTGCCGAATAATTGCCTCACCCAGGTATGATAAGTTTTCAGCTTTCTAGAACAATGGATGATGTTGACTGAGCTGTAACTCTGGGATCCTGACTTTCATAATCATCTATATACATATTTTTCATCTGTTTATTCTTCATAGTGACCCAAAATGGTAGTTGCTATTATTGAACCCATTCTACAGATGAGGAATCAAAGTGCAGAAAGGTTCATTAATTTAGTCAAGATGGTATCGTCAGTAAGACCTGAAGGCAGAATTCAAACAGCTAGACTGCGGGACCCACATCCTCTCGTTTCTGTAGCATCAGTTTTTGGTAGGATGAAGGTCTCTCCTCCAGTGCTTGCTTTGCTGAGCACCACATCATTCTTCCAGTTGCAGCAGATACGGAAGGTGGAGGCATTAGAAGATCCCCAAAATTCCCCGGGATCTATGGCCTTGACACTCTGCTGGATTTTCATGCAACATACTTCCTTTGTCTGTGGTCTTTACTAAACACAGTTCCCACATAACAGTGTTACAAGACTTGGGGTCCATTTATTTTTTTTCCTCTACCATCTTTAGCATCGTCTCTCATTGACTAGGTGGCCTTCCTCACATCTGACAGTCTCAGGTATCCTGTTACCCACAAACATGGCAGTCTCCAAGAGTGTTTGTGTTCAAGAAGGACAAGCTCTTTTTCCAGAAGTCTCTTTTGCCCCACCCAACACACACACACACACACACACACACACACACACACACACGTTGACTGGAACTGAGCATCGTGCTCACTCTCAAGCCCTGGAAAGAGAATAAATTTATCTTTTATCAAAGTAATAGAAAGAAGGTGGAAAAACCCTCAGAGCACTAAGTGCCAAGAATTTGGAGTTGGGAGTGAAAGTTGGCAGTGGGTGAGTTTTGCCTGCGCAACCGCCTGTTGGCAATGTGTACCAACGTTCACCTTATCTCAGATCATTCCATCAGTTACGGGAGCTGAGGTGTGAGGATATAGGACATGAGTCAGTAGGCTTAGGTAAGAAGAGCAAAGCAAGTCAGAGGAAAGGCTGAAAGTGTGTGCTGAGGAGATGGAGGCCACAGAGGGAAGAACGAAAAGCTGACCTGAGAATGTTTCCAGGTACAGCAGTGCCATAGGCCATCACACACACTATTCCATTAATCCTTGTAAATCTTTCTCAAATATATATTTATATATTTTATTATATATTATTAAATATATATTTGTTATGTATAATTATATATACATATATATATATATATAATTCTCCTATTACAGGAGAAAGTAAGAGGAGAGAAAATAGAAAGGGAGGAAAGGAGGGAGGGAAGCGGAAGGGAGGGAGGGAGGGGGTGGAGGAAGAGAGGAAGGGAGGGGAGGAAAGAGGAGAGCAAGGGAAGGGAAGGGAGAAGAAGGGAAAGAAAAGAAGAAAAGGAAAGGGGAAAAGGAAAGAAGAAAGCCATGGACCATGAGTCACTGGCCAAGAGATACCAAGCCAGCAAGCAGCACAGAGGATCATGGTGGCTGTGGAGATGGACCACAACCTTCCCACAAGGCCATACTGTCTAAGGAATAATAAGAACAGAAAGAGTTCCTCATCACCAGCAGCTTTGGGCCGCTGGTCTCTGTGATCTCTCTTGAGAAGATGGAGGACTGAGAACAGGACCTCGAGAGACAGGAGGCTTGAGAGTTGTTAGTAAAGGGGGAGAGAGAGGAGATCAGCAAACCTCCGGCTGCTGAGAACAAATTATCCAAGATTCAATCTGATGAAATTATTAACCTGGCAAGAGATCCATGTGCCAAACTCACAATTGATAACTAATTTCTCTTAGTCATTTGTAAAGTTCATAGCCATCTGTGCTGTTTATAGCCATTCCAACAGATTTTCTAGGATTCTCTCTTGAATCATTGAGCCTTTGCTACCAGAGGACAAGGTATCTTAGAATTCTGTTTAGAGGAGAGGCCTCCTTGATGAAAATGTAGCCCCAGTTCTTATGGAATTTTGAGTGCATGTCTTTATTGGGGGGATGCTTATGAAGCCACCAAGAATGGTCATTTAGCCATCCATCAATGCCAAGTCAACCATAACTGGGCATGCAGGCCCTGAGGTGACTGCTTTCACCATCAGGCAAGTCAGGATCTGGAATGAAAGAGTATAAATGCTGGGTTCCTAAGCATGCAGACGACTCCCACCAGAGAAACCAGTTCATCTAGGATGCTCCATGCTCCTCACAGCTGGACAGGAAGGCTGTAAACACTCTGCCCAAGAGCAGAAGCCAATTTGCATGGCCGGCTCCATCATCATTTGGTCAATAGACATCCTGCAGAGGGGTACAGAGAGAGGGCTGGTGGGCCCATCGCTCAGATGGATGGCTCGAAACAGCTCTCTGCAACTAACATCTAAAACTTCTTGGGGCAGCGGTGGGGGGGACTAGTTACATAAATGTAAAGAAGTCAATCGTTATGTAGGACAATAAACACAAAATCTCAGCTTTATTTATGTATTTCCTAATCATTTATCTACTGGGCGTTTATAAACAAGTATGTCAGGCTATCAGAATTGTGCAAGCCACTGACGTTTAAACACCAGGACAAAGTGCTTGAGTCTTGGTTAAAACCGGCATCTGTTCTCTCTGAGCTGAATAACTTTGAACAAATTTCTTACATTTCCTGAGCCTCAGTTTCCTAGCTATAATGCTTATAACACCTACCAAAAATGCTGTGGAGACCACATGGCACCAAGCGTGTTGCATCTGCCTGAGTTGCTAAACTCTGTCTACACAGGCTTTCTTCCAGCGCACCTTGTAAATTGAAATTATTGGTATGATCCGATGGTTTTCTTATTCCATTTATAACTTCATTTAAAGAAGAAAAAGGAAATAAGTGAGAAACAGTAAATCAGTAGCTAACAAAAATTCCATCTGATGCCCAGACGTCAGTACTGCACATGCTCTGCCTCTCTTCTGGTCATCACACTGGGTGCCTGTCTGCTGCCGGTCCCAGCAATCTCCAGTCTCAGGCCGCCCTCCTGGCCTGCAGGCTGGCCCTGCCTCCTCTTCCTTGTCTGGAGCGATGCCTGGCTCTCTTACTCTGGGCTTGTTTCTCTTGTTTACTTTGAAACCTGTGGACCTAATGGAGGGTGATCTCCTTGGTGACTCCCATCTCCTCTCTTTGCTTAATGCCCTTCATTCCCTCTCTGTTTCTTACATCTTGATTCTGCTCCCTTTTATCTCTGTGTTGTAGGAAGCTCCTATTCCGAATGGCAGACTCATCTTACTCTTTGTGGTAAATTCTCGCCCCAGTATTACCTGTCCAATAACAACAGCTTCCAGCTCCAGGTCCCATTTCAGTATCTTTCTGCATCATCATATTTAAGTATGTATGTATGTATGTATGTATGTATGTATGTGTGTGTGTATGTGTGTATGTATAAATTAAATATATATCACATATGGAGATATATATGCACACAAATGAGCTATGCATCACTTACAACCCTTAACACAATGGAGCATTTACAATGTTATTTAAGTAGGTCATAGGTAATATAGTTTACCATTGGGGCAATAATGAGAAAAGAGAGTTTTATGTATTCAGTAAAGAATGTAACTTAAATTATATATTATATGTATATTATATATAATGTTTATATATGTAATATATAGTGTTTTATCACATTTATTTTAAGATTTTATTGTTTGGCAGTTTCATACCTTTATAAAATGAGTTCCAATAATTTTATATACTTCATTTCTCTCGCGTGCACCAGTCCCTTCTCAGTAAATCTCCCTTCGCTTCGATGTCTTCTTTTGCCTGTAGCAATACTGACTTTCATGTTTCTCACCCAAGTGTGATGGGAGGTTCTTTACTGGAGCTGGGACACCTTAACAGGTGACGACACCACTGATTTTGATTGTCAGTCGTCTCCTGGGGAAGAGCGGGACCTCACTGGGCAGTCATCCAGCTTTGATGTAACATTGAGTGACTCCATCTTGGGCCAGTCTCATGCAGAGGACCACAACTGCAGTTGGTCCTTGAGCACCATGGCTCTGCTGTTTCTAGAAGACGAAAGAAAGCAATTAAAATTATTATTTTCAGTGCACCCTTGATGGATGTTGAGCCCTGCCATTCAGAAATCAGCTGTGTTGATACACTACAGCACAGACTAGATACTTTGCAAGCCCCGTGTTGATGCTGTTGTCTCATACCCTGTATGTGTCTGTTCAGCACGGAGGTCACTTGCCACATATGGTTTATAAAACATAAATGAAAGATATTCAACACAATTTGAAGCTCGGTTCCTCACCCACACTAGTCACATGATCAGGTCTCAGCAGCCACGTGCTGCCGTGGTCTACAGGAGCATCACAGACGGTTGCCTGGACAGCCCTACACCATAGCACCTGCTGATGTCTGCGTTTCTTTCCGTACTATTACCAGATCCCCAGAAACGCAGAGGGGACGTGTGTTTATTTGCAAAAGGTACTCTTTCTTTTTTCATTCTGCTGAGCAAAAGCAAAGACAGAGTTGACTCAGTTTTCTCTCTGGCTGTGTGTGGGGCAGAACTGGGGAACACTGCTTCCCAGGAGTCAGAAAGAATCACAGGATCACAGTTCCCTGTCCCCGGGGCTCAGCCCCTGGCTTCTGTGCAACGCTTCTGGGAGTCTGCGTGAATGGCAGCGATGACACGTTTAATGAAAGGTAAATATATACGGTCAGTCTCTAGCAGATGTGGGCTGTAGGGAGAAGGGGAGAGTCAGCACAGGCACGAGAGCCCACAGTGGTGCTCCAGGCTCACCTGTGAGGTTGCCCTGCATAAGGTTAACCTTGCTGTTCAGAAACAGAGAAGACGGTGATCCGGAGACCTAGAGTTTATCAGCAGCCCTTCAGTTCCATTAAGATGTCGGTGTGCTTGAAACAGGAGCAGTATTTTGAGTTGTCATTAAAAATTACCAGAGAACATGTAGAGCCATCTGAGCAATGTCCCAGGCGCTGCTGGCATCTAGTGTAGAGACAGGGAATCAACTGGCAGGCAGATGCTCAGGGACTCACAAAGGGAGGATCCCAACCAGAGTCGTGTAACCTTGCTGTGTGCACACCAGATGCCTCTTCTCTAACAACAGCGACTGCCAGTGGATGGAGAGTCGTAAGAATGAAAAGAAGTTTCTCCGTGCATCTGGGCAACGCTTAGAGCAGTGGCTGTCAATCTTACCAAACACATTTTCTGCAGGGAACTCATAGTAAGTTATGACCACCCTGTGCATCCTCAAAAATAATCTATAGGCATTTAAAACCTGTTGTGTACATTACTATAAAATCAAATAATATGCTAACTAACAAAAGGAAGAAATTTGAAATTACAAAGCAATAATGTATTTTAATATGTATTTACTAAAACGTTCAACACGTAATTGGGCCACAAGCTTTTTACTTACATAGAATGAATAAGCTTGAATTTAACCATTATTAGTAAGAAGTAAGAGTATACAAGAGAGGCAGAAACAAGGACTCACAGATAAGGAAGGACATGGGACTTTTGTCTCTCTGGGTCTGAATTACCTCACTCACTATGATCTTTTCTAGTTCCGCCCATTACCTGCATATTTCGTGGTGTCCTTTTTCTTTACAGTCTATCCTGTAGTGTGTATAGACCACATTTTCACTATCTAGTCATCATTTAAAGGACATTTAGGATGTTTCCACTCCCATAATCGGTTAGCCAATACCAAGTAGCCAGCCTTGTAACATTATACAGACCGGCATATTTAGAAACTCAAACATATTTCTATATTAATTATCTATGAATGTGTGAATGAAGAAGACAGTGTTTGGGGGGTTGAGGGATGACAGAGGAAGGGAGAAATGATATAAATATAAATGCTTTTTTAAAGGATGGTCTTCTTTGCTTTTATTGAAAATAGATTTTTTTCATACCATATGTTCTAATTTCAGTTTCTTTTCCCTTTACTCCCCCCAGTTCCTCCCTGTATCCCCTTCCACATGAACCTACCTACCCCCTTTCTGTCTCTCCTTAGGAAAAAAAACAGCCATCTAAAAGATAATAATAAAATTAAAAAATATAATAAGACAAAACAAAAGCAAACAAAGTGGAATGGGGCAAAACTAGAGGAAGGAGAAGAGACCCCAAAAGGCACTAGAAACAGCTATAGATACGGAGGCCCACTCGTTTATGTATTCAGGAATCCCGTAAGAACACAAGACCAAAAGCATAATATATATGTAAAACCTGGAGTAGTAAATTAATTAATTAATTAATAAAATGTAAAATTAAAAATAAAACCTCTGACATGACCTTATGAAACAAGGATCCTCCAAAGATGCCTTTGAGTGAGTTTTGTGTTGGCCATCCACTGCTGGACATGTGGCTTGTTTCCCTTGGAGAAAACTGATTTTTTTATTTGTAAATGGTTATCAATTGGAGATTTCATCTGAGTTATGGGTCAGGAATCTGTGTCCCCTTCTCCTTTCAGCTCTAGGCCCCTGTCTGGTGCAGACCTGGGTAGGCACCGTGCATGCTGCCTCAGTCTCTGTGGACTCATAGGTGCATTAGTACTGCCATGTTTAGAAGGTCTCATTTTCTTAGTATCTCTTCTATCCCATCTGGCCTCCCTCACCCTTTCTGCTTCCTCCTCTGTGGGGTTCCCTGAGCCCTGGGTTGGGACGAGAGAGGAGCTGGAAGAGACATCCCACTTAGGACTGAGTGTTCCAAGGTGTCTCTGTTTCTGGCAGTTGTCTGTCGATTTTGTTCCCATTGCTGCAGGAGGGAGCTTCCCAGACGATGGGTAAGTGAGGCACGGATCCAGGAGCAGAGCGGAGCATCTTTAGGAATCATTTTATTGCTACTTCATTTTCTCTTTCAGAACAGCAGTGTTTGATTTTTATCTTAGATCTCTGGGTTAACTAGGCCTAGGTTCTCGGTCACCCAAGCAGCATATGGGTTTCATCTCACATGATTTAAGTGGGTCTTAAATCAAATCAGATATTGTTTGGTTACTCCCACACGCTTGGGGCCACCATTGCACTAATGTATTATAGACTGTTTGCAGCTGGGTTGGTGTTTACATTTCTCCTCTGGTAGCATGCATAGTACCTTCTGGTATCAGGAGCCTTAGCCAGTGTGGCTGAAGGCTCTAGGCAGGCACCGGCTCAACTTCTCCATGTTCAATAAGTTCTGTACATGTTATTTTTAGAAATAGGGCCTTGCTTTTAGTTTATGGAGAGCAGCAACCTGTAGCCTTCCATGGTAGCTTGTTTAGGGGTTCCCTTGGGACCCTTTGGGCCAACAACTAGATTAGGTGTAACCCATTTCAGGTACTGAAGTTTCTTTTGGGGATAAGAGATGTCCAGTTGGGGTTCCCTCATTATTTTGCAAGTTCATTTAGATCACCTTCATATATGTATATAGTTTAAGAAGCTTCTACTGTATTAGGTTTTCATATGACCCCTCAAATGGTCCTTAAGCTTTTAGCAGCTCCTCCCCAAATCTCCTCCCTTGTTCCTCTCGTCCCTTCCCCTCTCCAATTGATCTGTCTCACCCCCCTTATCCATCCATAATTATCTGTTCTACTCCCCTTTCCTCGGGATGTCTGTGCTTCCCTCAACACTGCCATTTGTTTTATTGATCTTAGCCATTCTGGCTGGTGTAAGAGAAAATCTCACAGCAGTTTTGACCAGCATTTCCCTGGTGACCAAGGATACTGAGCATTTTTTTAAGTGTTTCTCAGCCATTTGGTGTTGCCTTTTATTTGGGTTCATATCCCATCTTGTTTTTTAACTGGGTTGTTTTCTTGATGTCCATTTTCTTCCAGTTCTTTGAGTGCTTTGGATATTATCCCTCTACCAGGTGTGCAGCTGGCAAAAGTCTTTCCCACTCTGTAGGATGCCACCGTGGGCTGTGGGTGGTGTTCTTTGCTGTACAGAAGCTTTGCAGTTTCAGGAGGTTCCATGTACTGGTTGTTGATCTTAGTGCCTCTGCTAATAATGTTCTCTTCAGAGAGCTTTTTTCTGCACGGATGAGTTCAAGGCTGTTTCCCACTTTCACTTCTGTGAGGTTCAGTGTATCTGGTTTTAGGTTGAGGTCTTCGACCCACTTAGACTGGAGTTTTGCGCAGGATGCTAATTTTGTATCTCTTTGCATTCTTCTACACATAGCCATCCAGTTTGACCATCACTATTTGCTGAAGATGTTGGTTTTTTTCCAGTGTGTATTCATGGAAATTTTTTATCAAAAATCAGGTGTTCATGGGTGTGTGGATTTATGTCTAAGGCTTCAGTTCAGTTTGGTTTATCTATGCGCTTGATCTCGATTTCTCCCTTTTCCTCTAGTCCTATGGTTCAATTATTTTGGTCCTTTCACGGTCACAAATTTCCTGGGTGTTTTGTACCTGGAGATTTTTAGATTTAATATTTTGTTTGACTAGAGTATCTATCTTGTCTTCAATGTCTGAGATTTTCTCTTCCAATTCTTGTATTCTGGGGGTGGGGCTTGACTCTGAACTTCCTGTCCAAGTTTCTAGATTTTTCAGTTCCAGATTTCCTTCAGTTTGGGTTTCCTTTATTGATTCAATGATCACCTTCAGGATCTGAACTGTTTCATTCACCTCCTTCCACTGTTTGACTGTGTTTTCTTGCATTTCTTTAAGGGATGCACTCATTTCCTCTCTAAGCATCTCTATAATCAAAGCTATTTTTAGGGTCCTTGTCTTGTGTGTAAGCTATATTGCAGTTCTCAGAGCCTGCTGTGATAGGGCTGCTGGCCTCCAGTGGAGACATATCACCTGGTTGTTACTCACTGAATTTTTACACTGGCATCTGGTCATCTAGTTTGGGAATTATTGTAATTCCAAGTGCTTATATCTGTAGTAGGAATAATAAAGACCCAGAGTCAGATATAGGGGCAAAGCTGAAAATCAGAGAAGCAGAGCAGTAAACCAGTAGAGAGACCTTTTCCCTCTACCAATGTTCCGACGGGAGGAGCGATCCTCAGACTGCCTAGACTACACTGTCTCCATTAAACCTCAGACTCCACATTCCAGAGGGTTCCTGTCTCTTCCCCTTTATATTCCTCTCAGCACCCAGCCATATCTGATGGAGGAAGGTCATTGGCTAATAAAGGAACTGCCTTGACCCATTTCATGGTTAGAAGATAGGTGGGAGGAGTAAACAGAACAAAATGCTGGGAGGAAGAGGAAGTGAGCTCAGACTCGACAGCTCTCCTCTCGGGAGCAGACGCCTCAGAGAGACACCATGCCCCGCTCTCGGGCAGACACACGCAATGAAGCTCTGACCTAGAATCTTCCCGGTAAGACGGGTGCTCACAGATTATTAGAGATGGGTTGATCGGTATATCAGAATTAGCCAGTAAGGGCTAAAGCTAAAGGGCCAAGCAGTGGCTAAATGAATACAGTTTGTGTGTTGTTATTTCGGGCATAAGCTAGCAGGCGGCTGGGGTGTTGGGGATGCAGCCCCGCCGCTCTTATTTCTACACATATCACTCCTGTCTCC